>NW_027530984.1:7004920-7144080 GCF_008692635.1 Crocuta crocuta
CCATAGATTTTGGATTGTTGTATTTTCATTTTCATTTGTTTCCATATATTTTTAAATTTCTTCTCTAATTGCCTGATTGGCCCATTTGTTCTTTAGTGGGGTGTTCTTTAACCTCCATTGCTGTAAGTGGAGTATTAAAGTCCTCTAACTTTAGCACATTCTTATCTATAAGATTATTTCTGTTTGTGATTTATTGTTTTAAATATTTAGGTGCTCCCATATTAGGTGTGTAGACATTTATAATTGTTAGTTCTTCCTGATGGATAGACCCTGTAATTATTATATAATGCCCTTTTTCATCCATTGTTATTGTCTTTAATTTAAAGTCCAGTTTGTCTGATATAAGTATAGCTACTCCGGCTTTCTTTTGACTTCCAGTAGCATGATATATATTTCTCCATCCCCTTACTTTTAATCTGAAGGTATCTTCCAGCCTAAAATGCGTTTCTTGTGGACAGCTAATAGATGGATTTTGGTTTTTTTATCCATTCTGCTACCCTGTGTCTTTTGATTCGAGCATTCAGCCCATTTACATTCAGTGTTATTATTGAAATATGTGGGTTTAGAGTCATTGTGTCCTTTGTGGGATTCATGCTTTTGTGGTGTTTCTGGTATCTTGCTTTCCTTGCAACACTTCCCTCATAGCGTCCCCCTCAGGATTTCTTGTAGGGCTGGTTTAGTGGTGACAAATTCTTTCAATTTTTCTTTATTGGAAAGACTTTTATCTCTCCTTCTGTTCTGAATGAAAGGCTTGCTGGATAGAGGATTCTTGGCTGCATATTTTTTCCGTTCATCACATTGAAGATCTCCTGCCATTCCTTTCTGGCCTGCTAAGTCTCAATAGATAAGTCTGTCGCCATTCTGATAGGTTTACCTTTGTATGTTAGGGCCCTTTTCTCCCTAGCTGCTTTCAAAATTCTCTCTTTGTTTTTATATTTTGCCAGTTTCACTATGATATGTCATGCAGAAGATCGATTCAAATTACGTCTGAGGGGAGTTCTCTGTGCCTCTTGAATTTCAACCTCCAATTCCCTCTCCAGGTTGGGGAAGTTCTCTGCTATAATTTGTTCCAGGACTCTTTCAGCACCTTTCCCTCTCTCTTCCTCTTTTGTAATTCCTATGATACAGATGTTGTTCTGTTTGATTGTATCACTGAACTCTCAAACTTTTCTTTCATGTTCCTGGATCAGTTTATTTCTCTTTTTCTCAGTTTCTTCTTTTTCTATAATAGTGTGTTTTAAATCACTTATTCTCCTTTCTGCCTCTTCAATCCGTGCATTGGATGCCTCCAGTTTATTATGTATCTCATTTATCGCATTTTTTAATTCGCCATAACTATGTTTAAGCTCCATATTGTTTGTAGCCATAGTTTCTTTGATGTCCTCCATGCTTTTTTCAACCCCGGTGATTAATTGTATGATTATTGCTCTAAATTCTTGTTCAGTTATGTTGCTAGTATCTGTTTTGAGCAGTTCTCTAGCTGTCATTTCTTCCTGGAGTTTCTTTGGAGGAGAGTTCTTCTGTTTCGTCATTTTGGTTAGCTTTCTATCCTTTGTTAATTTTAAAAGCTTGTTGTACACATGGCCCCTGTGAGTTCTGCTGTATTAGAGATGGCTCTTTTGACTGTTCAGGAAGTGTTCTTTTGATGGTGTCTCTTGGTTTCTCTTGTTGACCGTTAGGTTATTACGTTTCCCTACTGGTATTGGTATTTGGGACTTTCTACCATGTGTAGTTTTGCTTGTTTCTTGAGGCAGCCCTGGAAAAAGAAAACAGACAACCACAGAGGGAACACAGGTACACAAATTCACAGACAAAACCAATAAACATGCAATGCAAACCCAGGCTCAGGTAAAAACAGCTTCAACAATAATAAAACAGCTATCTGGAGGGGATGGGCATGGTTTGCTGTAGGCAGGTCTTGTCTCCACTGTGTCCGCTGGCTTCTTTGAGGCCCCTCCTTGGTGGTTGTGGGGAGAAGAATGGCGTCGCCCCAGTTCCTTCTCAACCAAGCGTTGCAAATCACTTCATCGGTCCTGTCTCCCTTTGCTGAGGATGCAGCCAAGGTGGGCTGAGCTCTGTGCCCCACACCCCACCTGTTTCCAGGTCCCATTCTGCGGGCTTTGTTATACTGCCCTGAACAGTCCCACCGGTAGCTGCTTCCCTGTTGCCTGGGGGCTGAGTGGGGGGTGGGGGAAGTGTCGCAGCCTCAGATACACTGGTGTCAAGCAGTGATACAACCAAGTGCGTTCGGGGAATGTAGCAACTTCAGGTCCGCAGAGTCCGCGTCGCCCCTGCTGCTTCAGCGGGCCGCTGTCGCTCCTGCTGCTGCCGCTTCCCCTGGCGCCGGGACCGCCACCGCAGGCGTTGCTGCCGATTCACCGGGCTGCCACCGCCATGGATGGTGCCGGGCGCACGGCAGTTCGGTTTTTCCTGGCGTCTTCTGGGACCAGGGCACCTAGTTTAAAATCAGCACCCCAGCCAGAGCTAAAAAACACTGTCTTTCCAAGCCGAGGTTTTTTCTTTTTCCAGGGACAGTTCTATGAGCAATCTCAGCTTCTCTTTCCTTTCCCTTGGACTTGCGGCAGCTCGCCACCACTCACCGGTGACTCACTCACCGCAGCTGCATACAAGCCGGGTTCCCTCCCCTCCCTCCATATCTCTGGGTCCCATCCTGCTTTTATCTTCCCCAGTTCGCACTCATGCACTTATGAGATTTCCTTCCCTGTGTGCTCTGTCTCTTTCTCTTCCCAAACTCCTGTGGCTCAGTGTCCTATGACTTCAGGCCTTCTCTTTTTGAGAGATGGGTGCAGGCGAAATTTACAGAGCTCCCTACTTCTCCGCCATCTTGCCTCCTCAGCCAGATATTATTTTTTTAATGGCCAAGTAATAGTCCTTATATATATATATATATACCACATCTTCTTTATCTGTTCATCAGTTGATGGACGTTTGGGCTCCCTCCATAACTTGCTTGTTGTTCATAATGCTGCTATAAACACCAAGTGCATATACCCCTTTGAATCTGTATTTTTGTATCTTTGGGGCAAATACCAAGTAGTGCAGTTGCTGGATCATAGAGTATTTCTTTTTTTGATATTTGGAGGATAGTGCATACTGTTTTTAGAGTGGCTGCACCATTTTGCATTCCTATCAACAGTGCAAGAGGGTTCCCTTCTCTTTTGGATTTCCTCTTAAGGCTGATGTTCTATTCTCATCTTTATCCTTGCTGCCCCTTTCCACACTCTATTCAGATTTTACTTTATTCATAACATTGAAGCAAATATTACACGGAATATGCAATAACTATTTAACTGATGTAAAAACGCGAAGGCTTCTTTTTCTGCATGGGCCCAGCCAGTGATTCACTATATTAAAAATCTAAGCTTTTATTATCCAGAATATTATAGATCTTTTCATGGTATCAGAGCATGCCGTTGCTGAAACAGACAACATCAACATCTCTTTGTCTTAAAATTAAAAGTTTTATTTCTCACTCAGAGGTCAGTCCAATCCACCTTTGTTAGCCAGATTCCATGTGGTGATTCAGAAGTCCATGCCCCTTCCATCTAAAAATTTCTCAAGTCTTCCCAGTGAGTCCTTTGCATATGTCTGAAAAATAAACAAGGAGTAGAAATTGTCACAAGAGCTTGAATGGGTCATCTCTGGAAGCGTATAGCATTTACATGAGCAATCCATTGGGCATAGTCACATGGCCTCATAAAGACAAGGTATGGCTGGGAAATGTAGAAGGAACCTACCACTTTTCTTCCATAGCCAGGTTAAATACTTACCAACATGGCAGTAATTGAAAATAACAGAAACAAATAACAACTAGGAAAATTGCCGCAGTCTGTGGCTAGGTCTTCTATTAGTAAGATGAAATGATGCAAATTCAAATAATTCAGATACCAATAGAGTTATAAAATTGATTATAGTCATTTGCAAGGTATTATTTTCTGAATATAACCATAATCTTGCCTTTCTCTATGCAACTAGTTATGGAATCTTGTCAAAAGAAAATAGGGTGTGTGTGTGTGTGTGTGTAACCAAGTATGTGGGAAGCTGTCAAGATTTCTCTTTCTATTTGGATTTTTTGAGATCCTAACTACATAAATAATCCAAACTTACCCTGATTTTATTTTTTTTAATGATTCTCAAAGGATCAATTAGTTTTTTGCTTCCTTTTGAACTAACTGACCACTAGCTTTTTCATCTTTCTTTCTAGTCTTGAGATATCTTACATTAATGATGTCATTCTGGTAATAAGCACTTTCTTCCGTCTCTAAATTGATAAAACTTCTTCTTTATTTATTATATAAATTAACTTACTTCTGTATATTCATAGGTTTTTTTTTATAGCGTATATGTTCAATAGTTCCTGTTAGAATGTTTTTAATCAAAGCAATACACTTGTTTGTTTGTTTTTTTAAATCACAACATTTGACTCCACTAAGGTTTTTAGGCTCCTGCAAACAAGACTTATGTGGTCTCCATTCTTACTTGTTATTGATCTGTTCTTACACATTGTGTGCTGATTATTTAAAATGAATAGATGGGGCGCTTGGGTGGCTCAATCAGTTAGCGTCCCACTCTTGGTTTTGGCTCAGGTCATGATCTCACAGTTCATGAGTTCAAGCCCCACATTGGACTCCATGCTGGCAGTGCTGAGATTCTCTCTCTTCCTTGCTCTCTCTTCCCCTCTTCCACTTGTCTTCTCTGTCTCTCTCAAAATAAATAAACTTAAACAAAATTAAAAAATAAAGTGAATAGAAAAGGATTATAATTCTTTTCCAGAATAGTTATTTTCATTTCATTTGTAGTATCCTTCATTTGGTTCATTAAATTCCAATTGGGGCTATGTTTTTTGCTTGTTTTCACAAGATGTTATGGCATAGTCTAGCATTTATCCTTATTAGTTTTGTTGTTATTTCCATGCTGGATCTTAAATTGTGTTTTTCAAGGGCAATTTTGTCATACCAGTTCACCCCAGTGTAGTGGGGTTGCTGAAGTATGCATTTTAAAAACACAGTGTTGTCTACCTTCTCATGTGACATTACCTGTTTTTCTAAAACTTTATTCTTCTAAGACTTGATATCCCATGTTCATCATCATGAAGTCTTATCTTTCCATTTGAAATGACTGTACATTATCTGCCCTCACAGAGAGACTATCTCTATACTTATAATTCCACTTCTTGAATTCTCTCCTGTATTCTAAATAAGGTTTGCATGAGTGTGCTTTGTCACTCTCCTCCCTCCTCCCTTATTTGATTGAAAGGGGCAGGAAACACAGTTAAATTCTTAATGAAACTATGGTGAATCTAGTGAATAAATGATTTATGCTATTCCTAATGTTTCTCTTTCTGTCTTTCATAGGACCTATCATGTAGTTTTGGGGCATCCAGAAGTTACCCTAATAAGAAAAACAAATTCTTATTAGATTAAAGCAATAAGGAAAGATAAAAATAAGCTAGAATATCAGAGACTTTAATTAAAAAGAATAATGGCAAAAGCATTAAATAAAATAATTTGACAATGTCTATTAATACATATTTTTCTTTGTATAGTTTAGTTGTGATATATGTAAATGTGTGTTGTCACATAAGAAGCTTAAAATGAAATGAGAAGCGAAAAAAAAAATAGAGAAAGTAATTTTGGGCATGAATTGAACTCAAACATACTTATCATTTAAAAGCTGTACTTTACTTTCTTTGACAAAAATTTTTCTGCAAGTAGGTGTAACCTCACTGGAAAAATGACATCAATGTACTAAGTATACATATACCTCAGCCTTCCACTTAGACACAGAATTACAATAACTGCAACATGGGGCAGATGGAGAAACCGGGTGACCTGCTGATGAGAATAGATGAAGAGTCAGATGAAGATATTTAAGCTGAGGCAGATAAATTTCAGGGCTGGGTATTTAGGAAAACGGATCCATATAAAGAAATACTTCAGAAATATTACATAGTGATACCATAGATTTTCGCTTACTACCACTCTGCACAGGTATAGGGCGAGACTCGACAAGATTGGTTAAACAACAACAACAAAGCCTGCAGAGAAACTTGTAAGTTGAACAATTCCAAGCACTCACAAAAGCCTGGGAAATGTTTGAGTTTCTACCAGCCAGAACGAAGTACTTTGCTGACTTCCTGACATTCAGTAGAAAGCCAGGAAAGGTAATGTCGCAGTAGAATTTCCAAGCTGAAGATTACTGTAGACCACCATAGTGAAACTAAAAAACAAGCTGTTGTTTGAATTTGAAGGATTAAATGGTTGCCCAAAATAAACTTCAACACTCTTTAAAAGTAGCTAACAAACCTAAACATCCAATGAAAAATTATTAAGCTTCTAAAACAGCAGCAACATGTTATGTATAACCAGGTGAAAACTCAGTAATATGGAATAACCTCAGAAGTGACAGAGGGGTGTCATTAGCAGACAAGATATTCAAACAGCTATTATTGAAAATGCACATTAACTTACATCATGAGACAAAAAAGCGGATACAAAAATAATCAAATAGATTTAAAAAATTTAACATCTGAAAAATAATTTCACTTTGTTGACTTGACATTATTGCTGAAAATGGAAAATGAAAAAACCACTTTGGAAGCAGGTCAAAAGTTCATTATGAAATTGAACTTTTACCTCCAACAGATATTGCAAGGATATGTAAAATAAATAATTAAAAAAAATTTATAACATGTAGTCATTTTTGAGAGACAGAGCACAAGTTGAGGAGGAGGGGCAGAGAGAGAGGGAGACCCAGAATTTTAAGCAGGCTCCAGGCTCTGAGCTGTCAGCACAGAGCCCGATGTGGGGCTTGAACTCACGGACCTGAAAGATCATGACCTGAGCTGAAGTCAGACGCTCAACTGACTGAGCCACCCAGGTGCCCCATAATATATAATTTTTTTAAAGCACAAACTTCCAAAACCATTTAAGAATAAATAAGTAACCTGAGTAGTTCTTTTAAGGTGTTCTCTCCCAACTGATATGTAGATTCAATGCAATCCCAATCAAAATCCAAGCAGATGTTTTGTTTGTTTGCAAAAAGTAATTCTAAAATTAACATGGAAATAAAAAGAATCAAATGTACTCTCCCCACTGGTAAAAAACTTTCAAAAGCAAGAACTTAAAAAACTTACCTTACCTGGTTTCAAGATTTCTTACATTCAGTAACCAACAAATGTAGGATTGGTGTAAAGACAGACAAATAAACCAATGGAACAGAATAGAGGATGCAGAAGTAGACCCAATATATATAGTCAAGTGATTTTTACTAAGCTGTAAGGTCAAAAAGCCACATATTGTTATGCAATATTTTAGAAAAATGTTAACAGTAGGAACTTAAAACTGATAAATCATTGTCAGAAGTTGGATAGTAAAGGAAGGGATTGACTTTAAAGAGACAGATATATATTTTTTGGTGTGATTGAGTATTTCATATTTTGGTTCTTTTATATTTTGACTGAACTGTGATAATTTAAGAACTATGAACAATGACTAGATATTTGATATTAACAAATGAATTACTTCTAATTTTGAGGTAAGAGTGTGATATGAAATTGTGGTTCCTTATAAAGGGATATGCTTATTTTAGATATATACTTGGGATAATCACACACGAAATGTTATAATATCTGAGAATTTCTTCTAAATAATCTGTTGTGATAACTGTGGACAGGAAGTGAGCAAGTTATAGAGAAAATGCTTTGTTGAACTGGGTGATGGATACATAAGGGTATATGGCACTATTCTAAGTAAAATTTCCTAATCCAAATATAAGGCATAGTCAGCTGTTGACAACTATTGACCATTCTTCCTAAATTTGAATAAATAACTGATATGTGACTTTTATGTCTCAATAAAATTTATAAAGATACTGTCTGAGAATTAAAGTTCGGTGTGGAACAAAAGGAAACACAGTATCTTATTTATTTTATGATGACATTAAGAAATTTCTGTTATTCATGATTTGGATACGTTTGATCTTGCACTGAAAGTTAGTGATGTTTCATCACAATGTACCGTGACTTACCATCTGAATAAAAATAATAATGCAAGAAGTCAAAATAAGGCAACATAGAATAGAGCAACAAATGAGTCATTTTGTTCAGTGGAAAAAATTGATTTCATATTAGGTGCCCTACAGAAGATGTTAAATGTCCCTGCTGAGCTATATAACAACAGTTCAGTGCACCCTACAGATGACTCCATTTCAAAGGTTATCATTAATAAGAAAGGAAAAAAAGACACTCAGGCTTTTAAAGAAAAGAAATATTTTAAAAAAAAAGGAATGATCAATGATTTTCTACAATGTTCAACATTAATATTTTCTACTTTATTATAAATAAATATATTTTTAAAGTAATCGTATTAAAAATATTGCTTGTGATTAACTTGTGTCCCTTTAATCTATTCAATGTACTTGTGGTCTGCCAAAAATTAAGAGGTAACAAGATTTATCATTTGTTTTTTATTAAAGAGCATCAGAAAACAGTATAAAGAATATGTGTCCATTATCACTTTTTTAAGAGAAATAATTTTAAATTTTTAATCAAGAGGAAAATATTTATTTTTGTAATTCATTGCTCTAAATGACGTTAGATCAGATTTATCAATCAAAATGGAGTATCATTTATATGTAGCAATATGGTAAATTAATATTACCTCACATATCAATAATAATTTGCTATGGATCCTGAGGATACCTAAATCTTTAGAATATTAGCAGTTATAATTTTGGAAGTATTTTATTTCTTACAAAAAAAGTCTTGAAAAGTCAGTTAAATATTCACTATTTTTAAAAGGTTTAATGTTTAAATGACTCAGCCATTATAGAGAAGTTTAATACCTGTGGCTATATATGGAGTTTCTTATTGGTGAATAATACTTTGTTTGCCTGGGAGTGACTTTTGTAAGCCTCTAAATTTTTTTTGTAATTTTGTAAACCCTAACTTTTCCATAAATCTATTTTTACAAATAGCTACATTAGACTGATTTGTATAGATTTAACTGATGGTTCTAGTTTGCACAAAGATAAAGACAAGAGACTTGAAATGATGTGCTGGCTTCAGGGTGTCTCCAGTAAAACAGAAAGTCAGCCAACAAGCAGACATAGCCAATATCACAACAGAGTAATCAAAGTAATAGCTAATACGTACAGACAACTTATGTACCAGACATAGTTCTAAACATTAATAAATAGTATCTCAAATAATCCTCACAACCTCCTGTGAGAAAGGTGCTTTTATGTTCATATTCTCAGATGAGGAATATAGGTTCAGAGAGGTTAAGTAGCTTGCCAGGCAACACAGCTGCCAAGGAAGATTTTAGTTCAAGAAGCTTCAGCTTTAAACAGCTCCTTAATTTTTACCAAAATTCCTGAAATAATTTATAAGTGCTTTAACAGTGTTAATCACATAATAATGGCTCAGAAGTTTTAATCAAAATAGTATGTTTTAAAAAAAGAAGTAGAGGGGATTGGGTGGCTCAGTCGGTTGAGCCCTACTCTGGATTTTGGCTCAGGTCACAATCCCTGGGTCATTGGATGGAGTCCCACTTTAGCATGGTGTCTTCTTGGGGATTCTTTCTCTTTACTCCTCCCCCAGACTCTCTTTCTGTCTCAAATTTAACAAAAAGAACTTAAATACATGACATTTATTTTTTAAGTTTATTTATTTATTTATTATCTTTATTTATTTATTTATTTGAGAGAGAGCATGCACATGTGTAAGTGGAGGAGAGCCAGATAGAAGGAGAGAGAATTTGAAGCAGGGTTTGTGCCATCAACACAGAGCTTGCACTGGGGCTTGATCCCACAAACCCTGAGATCATGACCTGAGCCAACACTAAGAGTCAGCTGTTTAACCCCCTGAGCCACCCAGGCATCCTTATGACATTCATTGTCAATTTGTAAATGCAAATTGTAACAGTGCAGAGGCTGGATAGGTTAGCCAGAGCAAATAAGGACTTTATAAGTTCTCCACACCTATAACTTTTGTCGCAACCTCAGAGTTGCTAAAATTTAAATATGAAAATGAAGACTCAAAGCCAAGATTGATGGAGGTTACTCTCAACAAATTTGAATGAATGTTAGCCCTGTGGTCTCAGCCCACTCATATGAAGTGTGTAGGTCTGCTGAAAGACCAGATTCTTTTTTTTTTTTTAATGTTTTATTTATTTCTAGGAGAGAGAGAGAGACAGCGTGAGCAGGGGAGGGTCAGAGAGAGAGGGAGTCACAGACTGAAACAGGCTCCAGGCTCTGAGCTGGCAGTCAGCACAGAGCCCGACGCGGGGCTCGAACCCACGAACCGCGAGATCATGACCCAAGTGAAAGTCGGACGCTTAACCGACTAAGCCATCCAGGCGCCCCTGAAAGACCAGATTCTTTCCTTAGTTTACAGACAATCAAAGATTTAGACTGGTTGTTTAAAACCAGTTTAAACTACAACAAAAAGGCAAAAGCCTTTCCCCTTAGGTAAACTGTACTAGTCCCAGCTGATTCCAGAACTTTAATATTAAAAGATTTCCCCTCAAATATGAAGTGCGACAAAGTATCCAAGAGAAATCAATGATAAAAGTCTACAGATTGTTAGGCTTCATTCTGAAAGAAATGCTTCCACCAGTTTTTTTTCTCTTTCCTTATCCTTTGATCTTATTATTGTCATTTCCTTCTGTTTTGAAGCCCACTTGCATAACATGTAGTGACATTCCCCATACTCACCAATGACGTTTCCTCCTAACACTTCCTACAATCTAGTAAAATAAAAACACAGATTAAACAGTTACCTTTAGAATTTGCTAGGCTCACAGTTACAGTACAAATAGAGATCATATATCTTACATTAAAATATATTAACTTATACATCAAAATTACTCGATCTGGGTGAAATCCTGGAAATGTCCATTTATTTTTGAGAATTTAAATCTTATTTATGCTTTTACAAAAATAAAGTGATTCACAATTCTAGTGTTCAACACCATCTACTTGCCCATGTAAAATATCAGTATTATGCTTTGTGTCTATTATGTCAATACATCTATGTGTGTGTGTGTGTGTGTGTTTAAATGTCTATTACCACATATATATAAAAATATATGAAGAAATATTTAATCACAAAATGTTTATCAGCTGCCAAACAACTGGTGGGGATACCTTAATAATATACGGGTAGTCCCAGAACCACAAATTGCAATACAAAAAAAGACAGAATCTAGATCTTAGCCGATCCTGGAAACCTGTACTTTGTTATGCAAGAATATATTCCATTCATTCCATCTGTAAGGAAACATTTGGTAAGTCTATTTACTTTTCTTAACTTACATAAGGATTTCTACTGTTCAGACTCTGACTGTAGTTCAAAACAATGTCTGTTCCTGCCCTATAAACCTGCATGGCATTTGAATGTAGTGCCTTTTGTTTTCATGACATAAGTGAAGGATGTTTAGAAGCAATTTGCTTGTATCTGAATGGTGTTAATCATGAGAACAAAAGTTTAGGGCTACATTACATCCTTAGCACATTTTGATGTCTTATATTTGAACTTCAAAAAATAGTAATCCAAGTTAAGATATAAATAACCAAATGGGGAAAAAAAAAGTACTGTTACATTTAAAACAGAAAGGCTATATTCTTATCATTAAAAAAATAAAAATAAAAATTTGTAAATTATTAAGTAAATAATGAACAAGTATTCTCCTACTCAATACTCTTGACTTGTTCCACTTACAGAATATGTAAGCAAAACAATAAAAATTGTGAACGTGAGGGGCTCAGTTGGTTAAGTGTCCTACTCTTGGTTTTGGCTCAGGTCATGATGGTTCCTGGGATGGAGTCCCATGAGATTCTCTCTCTCTCTTTCTCTGTCTGCCCCTCCCTCACTTGTCTGTGCTTTCTCTATCCCTCTCTCAAAATAAATAAATAAACATTTTAAACAATAAAATAAAAACAAATCTGAAATACAAATGGTGTCAGGTTAAACCATTATTAAAATAATAAAAATTATGATGAATAAAAATATTACTTTATAGGCACTGAGTGGCTCAGTTGCTTAAACATCTGACTTCAGCACAGATCATAATCTCCTGGTTTGTGAGTTCGAGTCCCCCATCAGGCTCTGTGCTGATAGCTCAGAGCCTGGAGCGTGCTTCAGATTCTGTGTGTCTCTCTCCCTCTGTCTCTCACCTGCTAACACTCTGTCTCTCTCTCTCAAAAATAAATAAACATTAAAAAAATATTACCTTAGGGGCACCGGGGTGGCTCAGTCGGTTAAGCGTCCGACTTCGGCTCAGGTCATGATCTCACCATTCGTGGGTTCGAGCCCTGCATCGGGCTCTGTGCTGACAGATAGCTTAGAGCCTGGAGCCTGTTTCGGATTCTGTATTTTCCTCTCTCTCTGACCCTCCCCTGTTCATGCTGTCTCTCTCTGTCTCTCATCAATAAATAAAACATTAAAAAATATTACCTTATACAAAAGCACAAAAAAATGATCTCTTGCCATGTCTCTCTTTGTCTTCATGTCTCTGTCTCTGATGCATTTCTGTCCCTGTCTCTCTATCCCCCATGTTTCCAGAGATTGCACCAAAATTGTCCTTTAAGTACTTACATATGTTCACATGTGCATGCATACATACATAAATATAGAAATAGTTATATATTGTTTGTATATAATCTATTTACCTATGCACATATATATGTATATATATGGGAAAATATATATTCATAATAATTTTTATAGTTATGTATAAAATTAAGTGCCAAGAGTAAGTGATGTGGTTAGTTTTGCAATTTCTGTGTATTCTTAGTAAGACTCCAAGTTTAAAAGTATATTGGTCAGGGGCACCTGGGTAGCTCAGTCAGTTGAGCATCTGACTCTTGATTTTGGCTCAGTTCATAATTTTACAAATGGAGACCCACATCAGGCTCTGCGCCGACAGCGTGGAGCCTGCTTGCAGTTCTCTCTTTCCTTCTCTTTCTACCCCTTCCCCTGCTTGCACACTCTGTTTCTCTCTCAGGATAAATAAATAAACTTAACAGAAAAAGAAAGAATGTATTGGTCACGGTTCTCCAGAGAAGCAGAAGCAATAGGCTGGAGATACATGTGCGTGTGCGCGTGCACACACACACACACACACACAGATTCACACAGTTATGGAGGCTGAAAAGTCAACTGGCAGGCTGGAGACACAGAGTTGATGGTATAGTTCCAGTCTGGGTTCAAAGGTCTGAGGGCCAGAAGATGTGATGGTGTAAGTTCCGGTCCAAGTCTACGTCCAATAGCCCTGCAGCTGTCCACTTTTTGACTGATGTCTGTATATCCTGCAGAGTCATCTGTAAAGTAGGCTTGAGTCTTTTCTTCCTTTGTAAATTGATCAGAAGGAACTCCCCACGAGGCCATAGGTACAAGTTGGGAGAAAGAAGATAGTGTAGCAAAAGCAGAGATCATGGGCATTGGGGCCACTTCTTCATATAATTTGCTTGTGCCTTCAGAGCCTGCTTAGACCCAGTCACATTTATACCATTTCCATTTCACAGTGGAGTGCTGCTGTGCACATCCAACTTTATGGCTTAGTGGTTCAGATAACACCGAGTTCATTGTGGGAAGCTTTGGTCACATGGTAACTTGAAAGCCTATGGTTAAACATTCAGTCTCTGCTTAGGCTCAGTTGCAGGCCAGGTGATGTTTCTCAAAAAGAGAATAGTTATCTGCAGATTATGGCAAGCCTTGCTTCAAAATCCTAAAGGGCATGCCCTGTAATTCGTCTATAGGGGCCTGCCAAAGGTTCTGAATAGCCTTCCTATCTGCCACTGCCACTTCAAGCACCACTGGATGTGCTGGATTATATAGGCAACGCAGCTGGCACAGCAGGCTGGAATTGCAGATCCTTCTCGTATTCTTTTTCAATCAATGCCCTCACATTAACAGTAGACATCCTGAAAGACTGGGAGTTCAGTTTGTGTTGTAATGAAGACAGTGGCAGGATGAGATTTGTGCTTGATTTTCAGCAACTCAGCTCTGTGGCTGCAAGAGATAAGGGTCCCCTTAAGGGCACACATTGAGCTGGGAATTCGAATCCTGAGCTTATCCTTTCCCTTGTCCGGAGACATTGGGAACCACTGGTCAATCTAATTATATTTGTTAGTTTTCCAAAAATGTTTGAAAGTATCTCACACATAGTCATCCAGCTCCTTGATTCTTATAAGTGGTTGACCAAGAGTATTCAATGGAGATGTTTTGTGTATCTCTATTGCTGGAATCATGCCACAGACTATCAGTGCTCCTTTTGCTGCAATATAGGCCTTAGTGTCTTTAAATCTAATCAGACTTGAGAGCCAATTCCAGACACCCCAGAGAAATTTAGAAGACTCATCAGTAAGACTCTATTCTTCTAAAACAACTCTTGGTATCAAAATCCATATTGATCAGGGTTCTTCAGAGAAACAGAACCAATAGAACATATATGAAGAGGTTTTGGCTCACATGGTTATGGAGGCTGAGAAATCCCCAAATCTTCAACTGATCCCATGAGATAAGTTCCAGGTCAAGTGCAATGCCAAATACAAGAAAAGACTGATGTTTCAGCTCCAAAACAGCCAGATTAGAAAGGAGTTTTGTCTTATTCATTCTTTGTTCTATTCAGGCTTTCAGAATATTGGATGTGGTTCACTCACATTGGGGAGGATAACCTGTTTTACTCAGTCTACCAATCCCAATATTGGTCTCATCCAGAAACACATGTACTGATATTCCAAGAACAATATTTAACCACATTATCTGAGTACTTTGTGGCTCAGTCAAGTTGACACACAAAATCAGTGGTCACAGTGAGTGATAAGTGTTGCAACTTCATTTCAGAGTTAAAGCTTTGTTTTCTCTTTACATTTCTACAGAAGGTGAATAATTATCCTAAATACACAAAAATAATTCCAAAGCACCATACTGAAATGAAAGCAGTATATTATGAGTAGGAAGATTTTATGTCACTCTATACAAATAACAGCAACAACAATAACCATCAAAATACAAATGACCCCTAAACACTCAAAACTTATGCTCAACTCACTTGAAAATAATTTTCACATGCCAATTGAAATAATGAATTCCAGGGGCATCTGGGTGGCTCAGTCAGTTAAGCATCTGACTCTTGATTTCAGGTCAGGTCATAATCTCATGGCTCGTGAATTCAAGCCTACATCAGGCTCTGCACTGAGAGCGTGGAGCCTGCTTGGGATTCTCTCCACTCTCTTGCTCTCGCTCTCTCTGACCCTCCCTAGTGTGCATGTGCACTCTCTCTGTCTCTCTATCTCTCTCTCTAAATAAATATTTAAAAAAGAGAAATAATGAATTCATTCCTATCAAATTGACAAGTGTTGCAAGTTTTAAAATAACTGTTTTCGAAATGTTTGTGAAAGAACAACATTGTTGTTAGAATTAAGAATCCATAAAACATTTGGAGGACATTTTGACAATGCCTTTAAAAATTTAAACTATTATATCCTTTTACCTAGATGTTCTATTTTCAAAACTTTACCTAAAAGTATACTCACTCAAGAATGCAAAGATATACATAAGTGTATTCCTTCCAACTTTGCTGATTTATATATGAGAAATTTTAAAACATTTACATGCCCACTGGCAGTACATTGGTTTTTCTCTGCTAAATCTCTATGTATTACCATGAAATAATATCCCAGTGTTTTTCTTGTTAAGTTGTTAGGAAAAGCAAGGTAAGGGAAATATATGTCATAGGATCACATTTGTGCCCCAAACTAAAAGATAGATGCTTATCATCTGCTCTTTGTTCTTTTATATTGGTACTGGATTGTGGACATGGTAACTATAGCAGTGCAGATTTAAAGCCATAGCAATGAAAACACATGCTAAGGATGGCAGAATGAACAAATAGAGCAGCCCCCAGCCCTGACCGCATTGTGGAGCGGCTCTATCGATCCAGCACTCTCTGTCTCTGGGTTCCTTGTAAAGTGAGAAAAATATATCCCTGTTGGTTATCTGTATTAGATGCAGCCAAAGTAAAGCTACACCGTGCAGTTACTCTACTCCAATTCTCATACCACAAACAACTGAGCTCGCCACTTGAGGGCTCCTGTCATTTGCTGAGATTTAATCAAGTTAGCAAAAGTACCTCTGAAACTAATAAAAGGCAGCTGTTCTCAACAATGGTTTTTTCATCTATCAGAGAGTCTAAAGAGATTTTGTGAACTTTGCAAAATACAGTATACGAAATGTTAAAGAGAAGTCTTCCTGTTTATTAGAATTAAGACTCACTATTAATTAAGATGCCTTTTGATTTTTTTTCTTTGCTGGTTGTGAAAGATCAGTGATTTTTATAATTAATTTTGGAATTCTGATGCTTTTTTTCCCTCCCTAGTTATTTCAACTTCTTGTGGCCAATATACTGAGAGACAAATAGCTATTAAGTTGTCATGGTTCTCAGTATCAATATTACTTATTACCTAAATGCTCCATTATATAGTAGTAAATTTTATTCTAAAATGCTAAAAGCCTGAAAATACTAAGTGATTTTAAATCATTTTCACAAGTGGTTCATTATAAAAATCAATTAACAAAAATCTGACCCAAGCCAGTTTGGATCAATTCCTATATGTCGGAAGTTCATTGTTTTATGCATCTCCTCAGCTGTTAAAAAATTGTTAAACAGCAAATTATAATAAAAATAATTCTTGTTTTTTAGAAATGTGTGGCTTCAATTACATTTTGTACTGGATTTCATTTTCCTAAATGCCTTATCTCCTCTAATCTCAGTTGAAAACAAATCTCATTTTGCTCTCCTAGGAGACAAACCAGAAAACACATTTTTAGTTTACAATTATATCAAGGATAGAAAAATCTCCTCATTTGGGCACTTGTGAAAAAAGACCAATGGTTGCTGATATAAACCAGAGTGCATCTGTGCTCTTTTACGTCTTTAAATTCATTACACTGTAAGCTTTAGGAAAGTAAGGAACATTCCCCACTATATTCCCCTGTCTAGCATGAATGAATAAATAAATAATGAAATAAAACTGTTCAGATCTCACTGCCTTTAAATATTCATCTTTCCTATTTCTCAAACTGCTGTCAGAATTTTGTTTTTAACTCTTTCCTCAAAAATGTAAATGCTTCCCAAAGGCCTGCAAAATAAAGTGAAAATAAAATTGTGAGGAGTCAATGTATTAGGAAATAAAGATAAGGGTGGCTGTATGAATAGATTGCCTATATTGATGCTGATCTAAACACTTGGATGTTTATTTTTTTCATTTAATATTTTTTAATGTTTATTTTTGAGAGAGAGGTAGACAGAGCATGAGCAGGGGAAGGGTAGAGAGAGAGGGAGACACAGAATCTGAAGCAGGATCCTGGTTCTGAGCTATCAGCACAGAGCCCGACGCAGGGCTCAAATCCATAAACTGGAAGATTATGACCTGAGCCAGAGTTGGATGCTTAACTGACTGAGCCACCCAGGCACCCCTAGATGTCTACTTTTAAGTGAGTCACTAAATCTCCCCGACTCCATATTCTGTTTGTTTCTTTCTATTAAAATAATACATCATCTCTTTGGGTCATTGTGAAGGCATGCCATACAGTAATTACTCGATTCATGTTAGATAGTATTATTTTTATTCTACTCTACCTTAGCACCCGCATACCTCCTTGAGCTGCAACCCAACTGCTTTCCTAACTTTAGCTCCCAGTAGATTGTCACCACTCTTGCGCAACACTTAACTGACTGATTTTCAAATGCTTTTTTACATTATTTTACATCCCTAGGTCTGTTTGAACTAGTTTAAATTCTTTCTCAGGGTACAATTTAAGCATCTTCAGGACAAATAACTGATCTTCAAGTAAACTGGATCCATGCCCGTGGAGGTTCTGTGTCTGAAATAACAATTTGAATTTTGTAACAAAAAGGGAAGAATAAATATACATACGTGGGCACTGTAGAACCTCTTTACAAAGTAACTCAGATGGAAAATGGATGTCCTTTAGAGCTTGCTTTACTTCCTTTTGTTCTTTTCTAGAGCAAAAACATTTAGGTCAAACTCCAGCAGCCACCTTAAATCATGAGAGCAGACTTGCACTGAGGGTGGAGTGGCAGAAAGGTAGAGCTATGGGGTGCCTGGGTGGCTTAGTCGGTTAAGCTTCCGACTTTCGCTTAGGTCATGATCTCGCGGTTTGTGGGTTCGAGCCCCGCGTCGGGCTCTGTGCTGAAAGCTAGCTCAGAGCCTGGAGCCTGTTTCGGATTCTGTGTCTCCCTTTCTCTCTGACCCTCCCCTGCTCACGCTGTCTCTCTCTCTCTCCTAGAAATAAATAGTAATAAAAATATTAAAAAAAAAAAGAAAGGTAGAGCTAGGTTCCTGATGATCTTTGAATTTCTTTTATTTGAGAGAAAAACCCGTCACTTTTCTCCTTTAAGAAAAGTGGTTTCCATTTTTCTTACGCATAAGTAAGGCATACTTACCTTAGTTAAGGCGCTAATTAAAATGATAGTAAATTCATTTAATTATATATGATCAAATTGTATGTTAACAATACACCCATTACAACTACAAAAAAATTGGTGATTTTTCAGATCAAATTCCATTAGCCATTCAAGAAAAAAGAAATATATTGCTGAGGCCAATTTAGAAAATAATTCCTGAGGCATCTGGGTAGCTCAGTTGGTTAAGCATCCAAGTCTTGATTTCAGCTCAGATCATGATCTCACAGTTCCTGGGACGGAGCTCTTTGTTGGGCTCTGCGCTGGCTGACAGCGTGGAGCCTCCTTGGGATTCTTTCTCTTCTCTCTCTGCCCCTCCCTCTGCTTGCATACTCGACCTCTCTCTCTCAAAATAAATAAATAAACTTACAAAAAGAAATGAAAAGAATCCCCTGAGTGGTACAGAGATAGTGTTAGTAGTGATAGTAAACATTCAATATATATTTTAATTATTATTTTGAGGGTTCTCTGCTATGGAGTTTACATTACTTTTTTCATCTTTATCGTACCCTTTGTAAATTAGGTATCGTACTACCTAATTTACAGATGAGAAAACTAAAGTTCATATAATCTAGACGATTTTATCAATGTGAAATTCAAAGTAAGTGGCAAAGTCCAGATTTAAAACCCACAGCAATTGAGTTTTATACTACCAACCTTAATGTCAAAAACACTCATAAATAATTGAAAAACAAGTATGTTAATTATGACACTGCTTAACTGATTATTTCTTTAGAGGTCTTAATAAAGTTGATGTATAGAAATCCCAGGAAACATTTAGTGAAAGGATTGGAAGAATCAGAAGTGTTTGGCTGGAGACAGTACTTAAGATTTCAGAAATGGTTTAAATACAGGTGATTTCAAAGTCCAATGTTTTTAGATAGGCTGGCTGGTGTTGAGGGGATGAAAACAGAGTAAAAGAAGAAAATAACTTTTTAGATTAAATCATTAGTTCAACTTAAATCTCTTTAATGAAAGCTTTTTATGACCATCTACATCTTACTAAGTACTTCTTAATAATAACGTTGATTTTAAATACCTTCAGGGACAGAAACCATGTCACCTTTGTATCTCCAAACTTAAACACCTAGTGTCCTAACCATATGTGAACTTATACCTGATAGTCTCTCTCTGGTTTTCACTCTCCTTCTTGCTATGCTAAATGTTTAAAGATTATTTTTGCTTTTATGAAATTTATCTTGTTAAGCTGGTCTGTCTCTTAAAATATACCCAAACATATATTAAAATGTGTTATCAGCAAAGACTTTGTAAACCTCTATTATCTTATGACAAAAAATGACTGTTATTGAAATTAGGTTTTTGAATTTATGTGAGGAAAGATGGTAGTCAATTTGTATGAATTATTGTGTGCTTCATCAGTTCAGAACAACAGTTTGATGTATTAACAGTAGCCTGTAAACAAAAATGAAATAAATTAAACTAATAGGAAATTGATCCAAGAAGAAGACAAGAGTGTGGTATGTTAATTTCAAATAAATTAGTTTCTGGTAAGTAGTGACTAGTACATTAGAGCTCTAATTCACATAATAAACACTAAGAATATCTAGGAAAGGTTAATTCTCCTTTATAATGAATGTAATTTCCTCTATACTTATTGATCAAAAAGAATGCTTGTGATAGACCAATGTGACTTAAATTGTTCCTTTTTTTAGTCTGACACTGACAGAGTTTCTTTTTTGTTTTACTTTGATGAAAACATAATATTATTGTGTTTGGCTGATATTAATTCAACCAACCTATTTTGCATCATTTATGTGTTAGAGAATAAGTTATAATGCTAAATATAGTGTTGATTTGTAAATGAAAGCACCATGTTTTGACCACGTATCTATTCCTAGACAAATTGAGATAAGATGAACAAAACTGCAGATCCTAGGAAATTTAAACAATTCATTAAGAATTTTGGAGGCATCTGAACAAGTATCAATACAAGCATATCAGACTGTTATGCAAAATACTAAAAATACTTTGTAAATTATACTTGAAATATTAAATAGGCAATAGGATTTAAACCAAATTAAAAGAAGTGAAAATGCAAAGTTTAATAGCAGATATTTCTTGATTATCTTAATAAAGGTAACAACATTTTATTGACATAATTGAATTATGTATCATGATGTTAATTTAAGTCATTCATTAAAATGATGTCAATTTTTGTGTAAGAATTGTTTTCTAATTTTCTATGGTATATTTCATTTATAAGCTGTCTAATTATTCATTGTTGATGAAATATACCATTAAAATTCAGTCAAGTTTTACTTTCCTCTTCTCATCCCAGTCATTTCTTAGTGCTGCCTATTAGATTTCATAATCCTTCCCTCTCTTACTATTTGCTATGCTCTTGTCTCTATTACCTTTTGCTCCTCATGCTGGCACATTTATTTTCCTTCTACACTTACTCTTCTACCTCTGTCTATAAACATATTCACATAACTCATTAAAAAATGCCTAAAACAAAATATATCTCTGTTCAATACTGATAGATAAGTAGGTAGGTAGGTAGAGATAGATAGATAGATATAGATAGATAGATAGATAGATAGATAGATAGATAGATAAAGATATAGTGTATTCATGTCTATTACCATTGTAGAAATTGTGAAATGTCCACATACCTCACCTTACTTCTACATTATGCCCTACGTGTCTACTGGGAGATCAACTCCTAGGAACATCATATTCTGGGCATATATCCAATTTTTGGGTTATATCAGATCAAGTTCCTAATGTGTCTACTTGCCTTCGTTGGCCCTTCCTTCAAGAGTCATTAGTTAATGGGGTGCTTGGGTGGTTCAGTAGGTTAAGCACTCTTCATTTTGGCTCAGGTCATGATCTCAGGGCTTGTAGGATCAACACCCCAGCATTGGTTTTGTGCTGAAGGTGTGGAGCCTGTTTGGTATTCTCTCTCTCTCTCTCTCTCTGCCCTTCTCTTATTCATGCCCTCTCTCTCTCAAAATAAATAAATGAGCTTAAAAAAGAGTTATTAGTTATCATTGGATTCTAAAAATGGTGTTATATATTAGTGTACATGATCGACTTTTGTGTCTACATTTTCTTTCACCTTNCGCATTGGTTTTGTGCTGATGGTGTGGAGCCTGTTTGGTATTCTCTCTCTCTCTCTCTCTCTCTCTGCCCTTCTCTTATTCATGCCCTCTCTCTCTCAAAATAAATAAATGAGCTTAAAAAAGAGTTATTAGTTATCATTGGATTCTAAAAATGGTGTTATATATTAGTGTACATGATCGACTTTTGTGTCTACATTTTCTTTCACCTTCTTCTGAATCCTCACTTCACCATGGGACACATTCTCCTGTACTGACTATGTATCTTGTCCAGTCCTACATCCCAAATGTTTCTTAGTGTTTCTCTTCACTCTAGTTTTCTGAAACATTTTTACACAGTGAAGTTCAGTCTTGCTACAGTCTGAATATTTGTTTTTCCCCCAAATCGATAAGATGAATCTTAACCCACAAAGACAATGGTATTAAGCGGTGGAGGCTTTCAGAGGTGATTAGGTCACCAGGGAAAAGCCCTCATAAATGGGATTAGTCCCTTTGTAAACGAGGCTCCAGAGAGGTAAGTTGCTCCCTTTCACCCTGTGAGGACACAGCAAGAAGTTGGCAGTATGCAACCCAGCAGAAGATCCTCACCAAAATCATATCATGCTGGCATCCTAAGACTTCAGCTCCACAACTGTGAACAATAATTTTCTTTTGTTTATAAGCCATCCAATCAGTGGCATTTTGTCGTAGCAATATGAATGGACTAGGGCTGTGTTTCTTCAAACTTTTCTTACTTAGATTTTATTAAAAAAATTCTTAATGTTTATTTATTTTTGAGAGAGAGAGAGAGACACACACACAGAGTGTGAGTGAGGGAGGGTCAGAAGAGAGAGAGGGAGACACAAAATCTGAAGCAGGCTCCAGAACAGCTAAATGCTGGGCTCGAACTCACAAACTGTGAGATCATGACCTGAGCCAAGTCAGCCACTTAACCGACTGAGCCACCCAGGAGCCCCTCTTAAGCCCTTGTGTTCGGAAATTACATTCTTCCCCTGCATATGTGCACTTTCCTGAAGATTCTGGCTTTAAGCTTTTCCACCCTCTTACCACTCCCTACTTAATATTCTCATTCACTTCTATCATTTCAACAGGATAGGGGAAAAAAAATTCAAGTTGAGAGTTAGGAGGCCTGAGAACTAATCTTATTTTGACACAAACTAGTTTGTAACTTTGAAATGGTCATTCCACTTATTTGTGCCTCACAGTGCATAATAATTCTCCACATTAGAGAATCACGATGTTCATTAGTGAATTAAGGCTTTGAGAAGTCTTGTGATGTAAAGAAAAGGGGAAAAAATAAAGAGAGAGGAAAAGGAAGCTGAATTACTTAACTTAGAGATTCCAAAAGATTACATATTATTAAGCAACATTGAACTAATAAATAATGCAGCTCCACCGACTTCATATCTACAACCAACAAAAATTTAATTCAAACTATCACAATTTTAAAGACATATTTGAATCCCACCCACAACTTTGCTAGTCATGTAGAGTTGTTTACCAGAATCTTCTGTTTGCTTTCTTAAATGGTTCTCATAACTCTTCTCTTCTTGATTTCTCATTGTCATCATAATTATTCAGGGCTTTATGCCTTTGTGGATTTCAGGGTAAAGTATTTAATGATTCTCTCTGTCTTTAAGTCCTTGTAACCCATTAATTTTAGTGAAATGCTATTTTGCTAGAAAACTCTTCTATGGTTCCCTATTACTTGAAGTACAAACTCAGACAAATTTAGGGTCCCTCACAGTTCTTCTTTAATATCTTTGCTTGGCTCTCACATGTATGTGAACACAGTTCGGCTTTTTGAGGATAGGTCTGGTTTACACCTGTTTTCCCAGAATAATTATTAATTTCCCATTTCATCTCAAAAGGTATCCCATTTTGAACAACAAATTATGTATTTACCCTATCTATATACCTTCTATTTTCTGGCACATTGGATATGTTACTTGTCCCAAATCAAACATTGTTATTTCCTGTTTCTCTTTATCTGTTTTAAATTTATTCCTACCTATAAAAGTTCTACCAGTATTCAAAGCATAAATTGAATGCCACATAGGCATAGCTTGTATCACATAGCTTTTAATTCTTTATTTTTCAATTTTGCATAAGCAGAGTGAGGTCCATTTCATTAATAATGCATCCCTCAAAATATATTTCTTAAAATTTAATTTGGATTCCAGCTGTTGACTGATTAAAATTAATTTATTGGACATTCAATGTTTTCAAAGCAGAAAACTGATCATATCCCTTTTATTCTGAACATCTTTCAGTAGATTTTCCACCAAATACATAGTCTTTGTTCCAAAGATGGAATACAAAGCCTTCCTAATTTTCTAGCTTCATCTCTCAACATTCCCTAGCATATCCTTTGATTTCTAGTTATTCCAAGTTACTTACTGCCTTTGGAATATACCATGCTCTTTTTACATATATAAATCACTCCCAATTAATTGGGAGAATGCATATGAAAAGCTTATATTTCTCCCAACTATTGCCCTGAACTAAAGTAGGTCAAATTCTACTTTCTCATTCCATCTGGGCAGCTAACATAAATGCACAGTCGCTTCCTGCTTTTAAAATTAGTTTATTCTGGCTTAATCTCCCATCTCTTATTCCATTCTAAATTGGTCCCCAAACCCAATGCAAACCAGACCTGTGCTTGGGGAAGGGAGAGATTCGGCTGTTTTACTATGCTTCTTTCTTCCCTCTTCTAAACTCTGCATTTTCCATGTTTGAAGACAGGAAGGAAAGATGTGGGGTGGAGGTGGAGACATTTCCCTTTCCCTAATTAGGCTGAAGTTGGCAATTTTCCGGACAGGCATCAAACTTCTTCTTCTTTTTTTGATCTGGAGTGTGTTGGTAATTTCTTTCTATAGGATCTACTCTATCTCTGAGAATCTCTCACAGCCTTGCCTCTCCAAAAGGGACAAGACAAGCTGCTTCCCTGCCACCCATCTAAACACCCAGTGACTTTCACTACCACAGCCACCCCAACATGGTCCTTTCCAAATAAAATTGGAAGTGAGCAAGCGGAAGAAGATTCTAGCAAGTCCTTTTTCTGGGTATCAGTGAGCCTTGGTAATAGAGAGGAGATCATCAGGCACTAATTCTGGAGCATAGGGAAAAAGTCCCTATTCAATATACCATCACTTATTTGCTCTTTTCTTTCTCGGCACATCCCTCTTTTCTCTCCAATGGATGAATTCCCATGCATTTTTTTAGATTTATCTCTCATGGTACTTTCCCTGTGACTTTTATTTCTCATTCTTTTTTTTTTTTTATGTTTATTTATTTTTGAGAGAGAGCGTGCCACAGAATGTGAGTGTGGGAGGGTCAGAAAGAGGGAGTCATGGAATCCAAAGCAGGCTCCAGGCTCTGAGCTGTCAGCACCGAGCCTGACACTGGGCTCAAACTCACAAACTGTGAGACCATGACCTGAGCCAAAGTCAGAGGCTCAGCTGACTGAGCCACCCAGGCGCCCCAATTTCTCATTCTTTTAGACAAACCTAAGGGCTCTTATGTCAGAACTTCCCTTCATGTCCTTCCCACAATTCCACTACAGTGTGTATCATATTTGTCTCTATTGTTTATGTTTCCTAAGCCCCTTAATGGAACCCTAGCATTATCAAAAAGCCTAGACCACATAAGACAACCAAAGAAAAGTTCAATTCTGGATTCCCAGATTCCATTTCCAAAATGATACTATGCCATCTTCAAATTCCCTGATCTGAGACTCCTTAGCTTCTACTCTTCTGATTTTTTTCTTACCAGATGTCAGGAATATTTGAAGCACTAAGGATATATCATTAGAAATGTAAAATCTTTATTCTCATGAAGCTTGTATCCTAATAGTTTTCATTATTATTTAAAGTATTACTTTTTATTCAATTTCTATTACATATTGCCCTCGAATATTATCATCATGACACTAAACTCTCATCCAAGCATAGAAAATGATTGAGTCAGAAAGGAGCAGGGGTCGAGGTTTTATCAGAAGGCAGGAGGTTTTCCCTTAGACAAAGCAGCTAATATTTGCAAAAAATGAATGAACGAGGAAGGGAGAAATGAATATTTTCAAAACATTGTGAAGGAATGAGAAGTACAGAGAGTTAAAGGGTAAAGAAAAGATAAAGGGTAAAAAAAATGTTAGAGAAGGGAAGGAAGAAGAACAGAATGAATGAAGAGTCGGTTTTTCTGTTCCTCCCAATCAAGCCTGTTCAAAGAATACAAATTTATATTAGTACCAATCTAAAAATTTTATTTAAACAATAGACATGCTAGGGGGAGAATGAGATCTGTAATGCTTTCCAAACCCAGTAATTTAGATCATCTGAGTCAGATATCATCTTCACATTCTCCAGGAATGGCAAGTTTCCGTTGCATTTCCTCAAAGTATTCCTGCTTAGAGTATGTACTTGACAGTTATAAATCAACTTCTAATTCATTGTTATAATTTTAAGATGTGATTTTTGTTGCAACATTTTAATAATTTTAAATCCAATCATTGAGCCATTGTAGGACCATACTACCAAACTAGCAGTAAGTTATTTGTTTAGAATGGCATGGTGCAGAATGGATTCTGGGGCTGTGTCCAGTTTGTGATTAATGAAGCAGAATCTATCAATTATGAGTCTTAACAGAACCCAGAAATACCCACATCTTCTAGCTACTGAGGGTTTCTCACCTTAAAACCTAATCAGACCTGCTGGTTGCCAACTTATAGACTTACTGAAATTTGGACTAGAAAGGCAGGGGAAATAGAATTTTTATGAATGCGATATTCTCAGAGAACAACTAGAGGATTAATAAAAAGTGGTATTTTTGGTTACAGTATCTTAAGTCTTAGGGAAAAAGGGAAATATTTAAAGTGTTTTATTTATCTAACAGATTTTATGTTATAGTTCGAATTGTCTCTAAATCTAGTACCATCAAACTGACTACCTAGTCTGAAAGTCTAGAATAGAGTAGCCAGGTCCAGAACAAGACCCTCTAACTCACTATGAAACATCCTCATTAAATACTAGTGTTGGCTGACACTCTGGAAAATCTTGTTAGTTAAAATAATGATGAAAAAATACATGGGTTTTTTTTTGTTACTTAATAATTATTACATTTCTCTATAAGTTGAAAGCCTTGTCAGTCTGGTTTTTAAGAATTATATTATATTCTTGAAAGATAGCAACTGACCAGAGGCTGAAGGTACATATTCCTTTTCTACTTCTTGCAATTACAGTTTGAAGTTCAAGCACTTCTTGCTTGCTTTGTGAACTCCCTGATATGGATTCATTTTCATTCTCTATGCTTCTTAGTCCCTTGGAGCTTAATCAAGCCCTTCATATATATATATATATGATTTCCTAACACTAATCTTTTTAAATATGAAGAAGCATGCTTTAATTTATGCAAAATATAATCAGAAGACCTGGATAATTCGAAATTTGTACAATGGATTAGATTTTTATATATTACATTACTATACATTTACTATTACATTTATATATTACTCCACTAGGTTTTAGTCTTTTATAGTCAGTTTCTCATTTGTCTTCCAAATTATGTAATCATTAAAAATTCTTTTAAAATGTTTATTCATTTTTGAGAGGCAGAAAGAAGAGCATGAGTGGGGGAGGGGCATAGAGAGAGGGAGATACAGAGTCCAAAGCAGGCTCCAACCCATGAGCAGCGGGATCATGACTTGAGCCAAAGTTGGACACTTAACCGACTGAGCCACCCAGGCGCCCCTATTTCATAATATTAATACCAAAAACTAAACTGCTATGGGATATTTTCTTCATATAGGCAAAATTAAATCCCTTCTTAAATAGTGGTAGTTTTATTATTTTTTTTTTTAATTTTAAAAGTAAGATGCGTGGGATGCCTGGGTGGCTCAGTCCCTTAAGCATCCAACTCTTGGTTTCAGCTCAATAGTCTGATGGTTCTTGAGACAAAGACCTGCATCAGGTTCTGTGTGGACAGTGCGAGCCTGCTTGGGATTCTCTCTGTCCCTTTCTCTGTGCCCCTCCACTGCTCATGCATGTGTGTACACACTCTCCTTCTTCCTCAAAATAAATAAAACTTAAATAAAAAGTAAGATGCTTTTGGCAGAAAAGTGTGTAAAAAGAAATTTATGAGAAAATAATATTTATTTACAATATTATTATAACTCAGTGTTTTTAATGTTCTTATTATTAAAGTAAGCTAGGCAATAGAAATCAGGTAATATTAATTACTTAAGGACTATAAATATAAGATATTAGTTAATTAATTACAATAAAATTAAAATATAATAAATATACATGTTAAATATTCAACATAACTCAAAATTGAGATCATGTAAAGTGCTATGGTCTGAATGTCTGTGTCCTCCCAGAATTGAAGTGTTGGAATCCTAATGCCCAAAATAATGATGTTAGAATGTGGAGTCTCTGGGAGGTGATTAGGTCATGAAGGTGAAATTTTCATGAAAGTCATTCTCTTTAAAAAGAGACCCCACAAAGGGCCCCTTTTACCATGTGAGGATATAACATGGAGCCTGCAGCCCAGATGAGGGCCTTTACCTGGCCATGCTAACACCCTGATCTCAGGTGTCCAGCTTCTGGAACTGTGAGAAAGTAGGTTTCTGCTGTTTATAAGCCACCCAGTCTGTGGTAGGTTGTTACAAAGGCTAAGACTATGACATAAAGTAACCTGAGAAACCAATATTAAAAATAAATCTGTACATTAGAAATTCATCAAAAAGTAATATAGGAACTCTCATTCACCTTTGTGAAATAGAATGAAACTTTGAAATACATCTAAGATACCATAAAATTTTTATATTCTTTGTCACATATTTCTGCTTTTAAGGATTTTTGCTAAAGTAATACTTGGAGATACATGACTATTCATTACATCCTCTTACAGTAGTCCGCCACTGGAATCAAACTATATGACTGAGACCGTAGATCTCTTAATTCCTTTATAGTGCCTTATAGATCCATAAACTGGAATTTATTAACATATAAATGTTCATAGTACATTGCTAATTGAAAAACAAGCTGCAGGGGCACCTGGTGGCTCAGTCTGGTAAACGTCCAACTTTTGCTCTGGTCATAATCTCACAGTTCATGAGTTCAAGCCCCATGTAGGGCTCTATGCTGACAGATCGGTGCCTGGAGACTGCTTCAGATTCTGTGTCTCCCTCTCTCTCTCTCTCTCCCTCTGCTTGCACTCTGTCTCTCTCTCTCAAAATAAACAAATGTTAAAAAAAGAAAAAGAAAAAGAAAAACAGGCTGCATTGTTGTATATATTGTTAAATGAGCATTTACTATGGGTGACAATGAATATGAGCTACACCCATCCCAATATGTGTGTCATTTTCTCTAGCAATGCTCCGCTGCTCAATTGAAGACATATAATGGGTTGGATTTTCTAAGGTTATGTTTGTGCCAGAGAATTAAAATGAGAAGAAAAGAGCTAGAGAATTGAGGATGTTTGTGAGGTAATCATTATAATCATGCAGCACAGTTTCTTAGCTAGATATGGAGTCAAATAACAATATGCTAATAGCGGCGCCTGGGTGGCTCAGTCAATTGTGTTGACTCTTGATCTCCACTCAGGTCATGATCCCAGGGTGATGGGATGGAACCCCACTTCTGGCTTTGTGCTGATAGCATGGAGCCTGCTTGGGATTCTCTCTCTCCCTCTCTCTCTACCCCTTCCCCATTTGTGCATGTGCTTTCTCTCTCAAAAATCAATAAACTAAAAAGAAAAATAAGCAAATAAAATGAATAGAGATAAACAATGGCCAGATCAATAGATTGAAGGTGCCATTAAAGAGAAGGAGTCATTTGGGGGAGAGGGGGTACTAAACAAGTAAATTGGAAAATATTTCTCTAACTAGGGAAACTAACACTTCATTATTAATGTTGCAGATATTTTTACAACTTCGATGTTTGCCTTTTAATTTTCAGTTTGTTTTTTTTTTTTCTAGGAGAGAGAGAGAGAGAGACAGCATGAGCAGGGGAGGGTCAGAGAGAGAGGGAGTCACAGACTCCGAAACAAGCTCCAAGCTCTAAGCTGGCAGTCAGCACAGAGCCCAATGCGAGCTCGAACCCACGAACCGCGAGATCATGACCTAAGCGAAAGTCGGACGCTTAACCGACTAAGCCACCCAGGCGCCCCTGATTTTCAGTATTTTTGATGTCAAACCTTTTCAATTTCTCTGTACCCATCATTTCCTTTATTACTGACTTTCTGCTTAGAAAGTCTCCCTGCAACCCCAAATCAGTTATCAATGCACCCATATTTCCCGTTTTTCTATAATTTTGTTTTATTTTTAAATAAAAAAATATTTATTTAAATAAATATTTAAATAAATATTTTAAAATAAATATTAAATATGGATTAACCTTTAATCCATCTGTCATTTTCTTACATTTAAATTTTACCTTCTCTCAAGATAGAAAATATCTTAATATCTCAATCTTGTATTTTGGCTAAATTATGTATTTTCTATTAGTTGATTGTTATTTTCTATGAGAAATATCTTCAAAATATATAAGAATGTGCCTTTCCCTCATAATCTCTATAGCCACTACTCATTTCCAAGCTACCATCATCTATTGTCTGGAACACTGAAACTATCTTTCAACGAGTTCTCTGATTCCCACTGTACTTTGGTAGAATATTCTCCATGACACAGCAAAGTAACAGTGAAAACAGACTTTCTGAACACTCAAGAGTTTCTTCTTGTATGGTTTGGTGGACATGGGGGAACTAAGAAGTGGTTTAGAGTATTCCCAGACACATGCTTTCCTGCCTGCTGTGTGTAGCAGTAATTCTTTTTCTACTTGACAATTATGGTAGCTGCAAAATCATCCCCATTTTGCCCTCTTCAGTGGCATGACGAGCACCAAATGGCAGAAAGGTATCATAACTTGGAATCTAATAAAGATGTTAATCACGATTCCTGGTAGAAGATTTTCTCCATTAGATGCTATAATCTCTGAAATATCCGAATCCAGCATAGACAGAGTAGACATTTGTATGTGGTTCAATAGGTGTAATAGTGATCAAGTCTAGCATATAAATAAGCACCACATTTTGATAACTACTTCAAAGTATACGTGTGTGTATGTGCATATAGATGATATATAATGATCCAACAGGAACTTCATCTTGCCTTTCTTGGTTGCCTTGGTGAGGATGGGAACCATTATACATATATAATGATCCTGTTGAATCATACCCCAATATCACAAGCTTTTATTTTATTTATTTATTTATTTTTACAAATAGTTTATTGACAAGTTGGTTTCCACATAACACCCNTTTATTGTACCAAAAACCTATCTTCATTATGCCAATCTACTTATTCTATAAGGACAGCTGTTTCTGGATTAGATATAGAAAGAAAACATGGAATGACTAATAAAACCCTTAACAATCAATGCATTCCCTTAATTGATTTGTCTTAAAAGGATTTTCTTCTTGAGAAACAATACTATGTGGGAAACTATTATGTGAGTAAAGAATTTAGGAAGTCTATGAATGGTGATGCAGGTAAAAGCTTGGCAGTGAGGGAAGTTAAGTCTTTATCATCACTGTGTATATTCCAGCAAATAAAAACTGCTGCCTCCATCTGTCTATCAGAGAAAGAGTCTGGGGGGTGGGGGAGGGTCAATCTTCCACTAACATGGTGGTGGGTCTGGGTTCTTTTGGCAAATTGAGGGGAAGTCCATTTTATTAAACCTTGTGTAAACTTCATCTTAGCATCCTGCCATCTTAGCAACTTTGTTCATGAGACAATAGAACAAACATTGCCGTGGCTGGGGAAAAGGATAGGCTATAATCTACCTAGTGGAAGATATTGTAGGTAGCTTATTAAATAACTGCCTCAGGGAATGGGTCCTTTTGGCAAGTATTCATACCGTATACACATATATCTCACAGTGTGAACCATTTTTAAATATTTAAACATGTATTTCTTCAGAAATGCATTTCCCACAAATTCCCCACACTTAGTTCTTCATACTCTCTATTTATTGAGTTATTTGTCTTTTCCTTGTCCTTTTCTGCCCTGATTCATGCTCCTCAAGACTGACCTCTACAGACTAGCCACCCAGGTTCTCTGGTTCTTGATTTCTGGATAGATTTTTCCAGTGGGAGGCATGGGCAGGAGATCAGAATGTAGGAAGGAAAAGAGACTGTGTGTACAAGCTCCACTATCCAGCTCCACTCACTGCACGACTGTGGTGTCATTCCAGAGCACCAGCTCCTCTCTGGCTGTCTCATGGCTCTAGCTTTCTCTGGATTCTGGCAACATGGTTCCCTCCATTTGCCTCTTCAGGTCTAGACCTGGTTGGTAACAGTTTTCTTCAGCTGATTTTTATTTCCTTAACCTCCCTTAAGCTCTTGGTTCATGTCCCCTTTATTAAGTTATTTTGTTACGCTCTTTGTTTTTTTCCTATCAAGACCTGGCTGATAAATTTTCCTCAAATTCAGATGTGGGCACTAATTTTCTGGTTTCCTGGAACTGGTATAACTGCTTGGATATGACTGTGGTGCCCTCCCTGATTTGCTCTTCTAGATAACATTATCTGTTATGTACGTGTTTATTTCTTTTCACTGAAATAATCTCTCCTATATTCCTTCATGCAAGCCTTTTTCTTCAACTACCTATTCTGATTTGTTAACTCATGTTAACTGTGGATAAGTTAATAGATTATTTTCCCAGAAATTCTCAAGGTTTTAATTCAAACAAATGAAGTGAGGCTCACAGAGTTGGATAGGGGTTGTTTACATGGAAAAAATATTTAATTTTTTAATACCTATATATTTTTAATCACATACAGCTATTAAGTAATGACTGCTGTGTTTGAAAACTTTTAAAGACATAGACAAAGCCCAAATTTAAAATCTCTGTGGACTTTCCATTTCTTCTTTTAAAAAATTGACATATAATTGACATTTAACATATTAGTTTCAGGTCTACAACATGATGGTTTGGTATTTGATGTACTTTCCCTTTCTTGCTGGATAAGGTGTATACTCACAATCATTAAAGCTCATGGATTAATGTGCTTTAATCTCTGGACCCCACTCTCAAGAGTCCCTGATTTTATCTATGATTTTCCCTAGTTTGATTTTTGTTAGCTAGTTTTTCGTTGTTGTTTTTTTTCTGATTCCCTTTTTACATTTCCTTACCTGATGAATTTTTTCTTATGCCTCAGATCTAAGTCCAGATGATCCCTTTTCTATGGATTTTTCTCTGATTCTGGTGAAAAAAACCAACAGTAACAATGAATAATTTCAGTCACTGTAACTCAAGAACATTTAGGACATACAGTTATCATGAAATATAAGATGTATTACAGTAGTAATTTTAACAAGTTTATATTTCAATATTTCTTTTGACTTTCAAAGATAGGCACTGCTTATAGATTCTCACAAAATCTCAACAAATAAGTGAAATATTAAAATTGGAATTGGATTAATATATACCAAATCAACTAATTAGATATATAAAAAATTAGTTGACAAAGGAAATAACTTCTAAATTGTTTTTAGAAATTTATTATTAATGTGTTTGCCTTTAGACCTAAAATTGAACAGAGAAGAAATTTAACAAAGATGATGGAAGGAGCAAATGAATGAAAAGAAGGCAAGATAACGGCAAGTGAGAAGAAGGTAATAAAAGTTGTGTTTAAAGAAGAGACATTTGAGTATAAAATCCAGGTGTTCTATGTGATTTTTTGAGTTTATAGGTATTACTGGGCCACTGGGGCTCAAAACAAACCAAAGTAAAACAATAAGCAACATTTTCCCCCCCACAGGAGGAGAAAAGCTATTTTTGGAACAAAGCCAACTTAAGTGTCCTTGGATCTTAGAGCAACTAGGAAATTAATAGAGCAGTAGGAGTGGACATCAATGGGAATAAATTAGAGTTTAGACAGTCACTTGGATGTAAGAAAGAAAGAATAGGACGAACAAAATCACAAGGTTGACTTCCAAGGTCATAAGAGAGAACTTAGCAATATTTGTCTTCATAAGCAAATTTCTCTTCAATTTATATTTTACTCAAACCCTTTGTATGGTCTTCTGCATCAGTTATTTTTTCCCCTTAACATTATAAGTTTAATACTCCTTATTGTACACATTATGCATAAAACTCTGTTTTGTTTTGAAACTATGAAGTGTTCCTTACAAGCCAATGATAGATTTTGGCTCAATTTAGCCCAAGTTTTAAAATTTCAGCTTAGGGATTATGATGACATAACTCAGAAATATTAATAAAACATGTATTAAAATGGGTGTGTAGGGTAAAATGAAATATATTATACATTTCATTGCAGCAGAAATTATACTTCCCACTGAAAATCTCCTAAAGAAAAGAATAATTATTCTGAGTACACCCTGTTGTTTGTTGGACAATTAATTCCTTCCAGTTCAATACTCACATGGACATATATTTGAAATAGAGAGAAAGGAAAGGTGGTGGGAAATGTCTGAAAAACATCAGAATATACAAGTTTAGTACTTGTATATTCTAGAAGAACGTAGTATAAAAGAGAAAATGAGCATAGCACTAAGGACTCCAGATATCAAAGCAACATGGTGAGGATTATAGGACTTTCCCAGGATCAGTGAAGAGACTGGAGGGGCCTGATGTCCGGGCCAGGGCATGGCAGTAGCATTCTTAGGGACAGCAGAAGGCAGTGTTTGCAGATTATGGAGCAAGTCTAACTTTCTCACAGTGAACAGCCACTGCAGTCTTCTTCAAATAGGGTCTTAGGAGAAAAGTATACAAAGGGTATTGGGGTGGGGGTGAGGTGGAGTGACAAATAGAGCACAGAGGAATTTTAGGAAAGTGGAAATACTCTATATGATATTATAATTATGGATATATGTCATTATACTTTTCCCAAACTCATAGACTATATGAGTTATCCCAAACTCATACAGCAAGAATGAATGAACACAATTATTATTATAATTCTTGCTGGTGATATAATAATGAATAAATACAAATGACTAAGGAAAAGCTAACACTAGTCATCCAAATGGTGACATAGTTCATTCCCAATTTCAGTTCCCTTCAAAAGAAGACCAACTAGCAACTATCCATAGACAAGATAACATTGCATTGTATACACTTACATAATAGACAATGGACTTTGGGTGATTATGATGTGTCAATATAGTTCAGGGATCGTAACAAACATTTGTTCTGGTAAGTGATGTTGACAATGGGGAAAGACATGCATATGTGGGGACAAGGTGTGTATAGGAAACATCTGCCTTCCTCTCAATTTTGTTGTAAACTTAAAACTACTCTAAAAAATAGTCTTTGGAGGCCCCTGGGTGGTTCTGTTGGTTAAGCATTTGACTCTTAATTTTGGCTTAGGTCATGATCTCACAGTGGTGAGATTGAGCCCAAGTCAGCCTTCACTCTGAGCATGTAGCCTGCTGGGGTTTCTCTCTCTCTCTCTCTCTCTCTCTCTCAAAATAAATAAATAAACTTAAAAAATTTAAAAAAATAAAGTCTTTAAGTAAAAAAAAGATGCCCTCACATAGAATGTACATATTAGTACAGGATTCTTCAAGTCTGATGGCAAAACAAATGAGAAACTTTCAAATCATGGTACGACTGTTCTTTCTCTGAGTAATGACACCAATGAAGGACCTCACTCGGGCTAAAGTGGCCCAGAAACAACATTGAACAGTGGTGCATAGTGATCAGATTATGGAACTGCTTTAAAAAAAGAAATGTTGTACTTATTTACAAACAGAGTGATGAAGACATTTATTTTATATTTTCATATAAAAGTTATTTATATCATAATTCAAACTTTAAATTAAGTGCTCTAGAGTATTCTTATTAACATTTAATGACAATGAAGATATTAGGCAAATAAATCTTCAAAGGAAAATGCCGAAATTGTCTTTCTTAAGGGGTGCAAGACCTGACTTGTATTTTGCTCCACACGGTAAGTTCAGTCTCTTCGTATAAACAGAAGTTCACTTTCATTCTGTCGATCCTCTACTCTGCATTGGAAGGAGAACTGTACACTTGCCTGAATATCTAAATTCAATAAAATATTATTCTAAGATTGAAATAGGCATCTCCATATAATAAGTTGTTTCCCACCCACAGAAACTTACACTCTCGTTATAATTACTTCATCCTAACAACTCCTCCTCTTAACACTCAGAGTGTGTGGGTTCTGAGAAGGCAGCACTCAAACCTGGTATTTTTAAAAGGATTCTAATAATAACAGCATAATATTTTTCTTCTTCCTAATGCCGACATATCATCATTTACTTTTAGTTTTTTTCTTCTCCTTTTACTGATTTTTCCCTTTAAATGTTCAGTATGTCGATATCACTTGTTCTGAACTAAATCTACAAGTGTGGAATTTTTTCTGCTATTGCCATTTATTCAAATAGCTTTGTGAGCCAGATGACCTCACAAAGATTTTAACATTTATTGTAAATTTGTTTCTTATTACATCAACAGAAATCTCAAGTTTTATGAATTTTTACCTTTCTGTGAAATTCAAAGATGTTAATAGTAAAAACTTCCTTTATTGAGTGCTTACTTTTAATTGTTTTAAATGTTTATTTTTGAGAGACAGAGACAGACTGTGAGTGGGGAGGGAGACTCAGAATCCAAAGCAGGGTCCAGGCTCCAGGCTGTCAGTGCAGAGCCCTACAATGCGCTCCTACTCAGGAACAGCGAGATCATGACCTGAGCCAAAGTAGGACACTTAACCACCCAGGCATCCCTTGAGTGCTTACTCTTTAGTTCCAGATACAGTTTTAAGAGCTATAAATCATTGGTCATCAGAACCCTACTTGTCAGTCACTTAGTAATCATAACCATACAAAATGGGTGGAATATCTGCCTCACATTCTACAGATTAAATTATGCTAAAAAGTACTTTAATAACCTGATAATGAAAGGTAAAATAAATCTTGAAATATTCTTAATTTCCTTTAAAGCTTAAGATCTCTAGTTATGTTTGTCTCCGGTTCCATTTAGGCAAAACGAGAGGTCCTGGAAATACATAAAAGCCTCCCATTCAGAAAAATCAAAAGTAAAACAAAATATTTTTGGAAGACATTTTGATTGCTAGAACTCATTTTTTGATTTCTGTTATCCATACCTCCTCCAACCCCCATATTTTAGGCAAACTATCATTTTTCCAATGTTGCACAGCTGGTAAACTGTTGAGCAAGAATTTGAAACTAGGTCATCTGATTATAGAAGTTAAGATATTATACTGTATGCACTGGGATTACATTTCCTTCCTTGATAGCATTGCGATAATGAATATCACAAATTGCTAGAAGGTAGTTCTGATTAGTAAGTAATCAACCATAGGAACAAAGAATTGGATTTTGTCAGTTTGCGTGTCTAAAAGGAAATATCATATATTTATACCCTGGCATTAAGAGTAGAGAAATAAATTCCCTTTGAAATATTGAAAATTTTCACCATTTCACTTGCTTCTACATGATATTTGAGATTATGCAAATTTCCCAGTGGCAATTCATGAAAGGATATACTGTCAGTGCACTTGTAACAATGGTTATAAATACTAGCTTTTGTAGTTTCTTTTCATCTTCTCATGGAACTTATCAGTGTTCAAATGCATAAGGCTAACAAGATGGTACTTGGATCAAGTTTTGAAGAGATTCACAAATAATAAATCAAATGATGAAGACATTTACCTAAAAGAGCACTTTTGTATTTTACTAAGCTTTTATTCTCATCACTTTGAGAAAAAAAGCGAATGTAAGAACAATATATTCAGGCCAATCCTTATACTGTCATGCAAGCTGTGCCCGGAACTGGGGCCCTCAGCCAAGGGAGCCTGTTGGGGCTAAAAATCCTCTCAGTGTGCTTTTGATGCAAGGTAGTGCATGAGGAAAACCATGCTTTTTTCTAATTCATCTTCCCAGAGGGGGCCCCTTTTTCTAATTCAGCAAGTAAGTCTTATGTAACAGCAGCAGCCCTGAATATGTGAACTGCTCAAAACATTTTGCAGAGAATGTTTTAAATCGATGTTATTATTGCACAAGTATTTTACAGGAAGAGGCTAATATTGCTGGGCCCAGAAACCAGAAGCACATGATTATGTCCAATCTCTGGCTATAACTCTGATTGTGGTAAAGTGCCTAATTAATTTAAATTCACTTGGAGAGATGTTTGTTCAAAATTATTTCTACATTACCATTTTGTTCTTTACATTTTGAGAGTCGTGAATTAATTATCAGTGTTGACATTCAAATTATCTGAGATGTATAAAATCTAAGTGTGCTTCCCACATTATCTGATACTCTTGATGCACTTGGACACTGACATTCAAGTTAACTGTCTTTGTTTAATTATCTCACACACAGGACTTACCAACCTTTATATTTATGAAGGAAAACTGTACTCTACAGAAACACTGAAGAAATGATGAAACAATGTACTATAACTATGAAAAATTATGGTAAAGATAGATGTACTTTCAGTAATGTGCATTAAATAGTTTAGGAGCCAAGAGGAAGACTAATGTTTCTAGTTTGGAGTGGGCATCTTTGAACAGTCAGTGGCTTCACTGGAGGTAAAGCAATTCAGCTTTACAGTGTTACAATTATTATAATCCTTGCTGGTGATATAATAATGAATAAATACAAACGAGTAAGAAAATGCTAACACTGGTCATCCAAACGGTGACATAGGTCATTCCCAATTTCATTTCCCCTCACAAGAAGACTAACTAGCAACTATCCATATACTAGATACAGTTGCATTTATATACACTTACAATGAATTATCTGAAAAAGAAATAAAGAAAACATTTATGACAGTAAAATTTGTATGATAAAAATGCTTAGGAATAAATATAACCAAGGAGGTAAAAGAGCTGCGAACTGTTAGATATTGACAAAGATGGCTAACAGTCACATGAAAAAATGTTCAACATCACTCATCATCAAGGAAATACAAGTCAAAACCACAATGAGATACTTCACACCTGTCAGAATGCCTAAAATTAACAACACAAGAAACAACAGGTGTCGGTGAAGATGCGGGGACAGAGAAACCCTCTTAGGCTGTTGGTGAGAAAGCAAACTGGTGTAGTCACTCCGGAGAACAGTATGGAGTTTAAAATGTTAAATTTAGGGGCGTCTGGGTGGCTCAGTTGGTTAAGCATTCGACTTCAGCTCAGGTCATGATATCATGGTCCATGAGTTCAAGCCCTGCATCGGGCTCTGTGCTGACAGCTCAGAACCTGGAGCCTGCTTCAGGTTCTGTCTCCCTCTCTCTCGGCCCCTCCCCCGCTCGTGCTCTGTCTCTCAAAAAGAAATAAGCATTAAAAATTTTTTAAGTTAAATTGAAAGTTAAAAATAGGACTACCCTATGATCCAGAAACTGCAATATTAGGTATTTACCTAAAGGATATAAAAATATTGATTTGGTAGCACACATGCACCCCAAAGTTTATAGCAGCATTATTAATAATAGCCAAATTATGGAAAGAACCTAAATGTCCATTTACTAGTGAATGGATAAAAAAGTTGTAGTATATACTATACATATAACATTTTATGTATATAATGGAACATTACTCAGCCATAAAAAAGAATGAAATCTTGCCATTTGCAATAAGGTGGAGGAAGCCAGAGTGTATTATGTTAAGCAAAATAAGTCTGTCAGAGAAAGACAAATGCCATATGATCTCATTCATATATGAAATTTCAGAAACAACATTTTAAATGGGTGATGGGTATAAGGAAAGCACTTGTGATGAGCATGAGCACTGAGTGTTGTATGTAAGTGACAAATCACTAAATTCTACTCCTGAAACTAATATTACACCATCTGTTGACTAACTGGACTTAAAAAAGAGAACTTGAGATAAGAAAAAAAATGAAAGTCTGAAAAAAATTGATGAAAAATATTAAAGAAAACATAAATAAATGGAAAGATACTCTCTGTTCATGATTGGACAGAATTAACATTGTAAAAGTATCCCTACTACCCATAATCATCCATACATTGAATGTAGTTCCTATCAAGACTCCAATGGCATTTTTTACAGAAATAGAAAACAATTCTAAAGTTCTTATGGAACCACAAAAGATCTTGAATAGCCAAAGCAATCTCAAGAAAGAAGAACAAAGCTGGGGGCATCACACTTCCTGATTTCAAACTGTGCTTCGAAAATGGAGTAACTAAAACAGTATGATAGTGCCATAAAAACAGATGCATAGACTAATGGAACAGATTTGAGCTCCCCCCAAAAAACCCACATACATATACAGTCAACTAATATTTGAGAAGAGACAAGAATAGAGAAAAAGATAGTCTCTTCAATAAATTGTGTTGTGAAAACTGGATTTTAACATTCAGAAGAATGCCTCTGGGGTATCTGGGTGGTTCATTTGTTTAAGCATCTGACTTCAGCTCAGATCATGATCCTCCGTGAGATCATGATCCTCACAGTCAGTGAGTTCAAGCCCTGCATTGAGCTCTGTCCTGACAGCTCAGAGCCTGGAACCTGGTTCAAATTCTGTGTCTCCCTCTCTCTCTGCCCCTCCTATGCTCATGCTCTGTCNAAATGGATTAAAGACTCAAATATAAAGGCCTTAAGTTATAGCATAAAATTCCTAGAAGAATACGAAATAGGTTTAAAATCTCCTTGATAAAATCTCCTTGGTGGATATGACACAAAAACACAAGTAAAAATAGCAAAAATCCACATGGGGGACTACATCAAATTAAAAGCCGCCCTATTAGAATGGGTACATTTAACATGTAGGCCTACTGAAACTATTTTTTCTTGTGTGAGATTTGGCTGACTGTATCTTATAAGGAATTTGTCCATTTTGTCTAGATTATCAAATTCACAAGCATGGAGTTGGTCATAATGATTTTATGTCCTTTTAATACCTACAGGATCTCCAGTGATGTGCTCTCTTTTGTGTCTGATATTACAAATTGTAATATCTTATTTATTTATTTGCCTGACTAGAAGTTTTTTTAATTTTTCTGATTTTTTTCAAAGAACTAGCTTCTGGTTTTATTGGTATTCTCTATTGATTTCCTCTTTTCAATTTCATTGATTTCTGCCCTAATTTTATTATTTCTTGTTCTCTGCTTACTTTGGATGTAATTTGCTTTTCTTTTTCTAGTTTCTTACATGCTAGACCAGAAACCAGAATCCTGTTTGTTTTTTAGAAATGTATGCATCTATCAGTATTGAAAAAAATCACAAAAACATGCAAAAACTTACTTTTTTATTAGAATGTATTCATTTCATAGTTAACATTTCCCTTGGGAAACAATGATATATTAATAATGTTAAAATTTTTTCCCAATTTAATATCTTGATATGTTTTGAGTCACCTAATCTGAGAATCTTTAAGGTTATCAATTATTAAGGAATAAAAATGTTGCTTTCTTAAAATGAGCCAGATCCCATCACTTGGAGAGGGAAAAAAAAAACAATTACCCAGATGGGAAATGTGTATGCGTATGTGTCATTTTCTTTAAACTTATATAATAGTTTATAAAACCAAAATATATGTGCTAAGATAAATTTACATATTATCATAACTTCTAAATCTAAACCATTTTTCTAATCTTAAAGTCAAATCAACTCAAAACAATTCACTTATCAATGACTTAATACATTATAGGGGCTCCTCAATGACTCAGTAGGTTAAGTTTCTGAGGTTGGCTCCGGTCATGATCTCATGTGAGTTTGAGCTCTGCATTGGGCTCTGTGATGACAGCTCAGAGCCTGGAGCCTGCTTCAGATTCTGTGTGTGTGTCTCTCTCTATGCCTCCCTCACTTGTGTTCTGCCTCTCTCTCTCTCTGTCTCAAAAATAAATAAACATTTTTAAAAATTAAAAAAATACTTACATTATACATAAAATTCTGATGTAAATAAATTTAATCACTTCTAATCCTTCGAAAATAGGACAAAAATACTGAAAAACAAGCTAACATTCAAATAAACTATAAAGTGCACTGAATCATCACAGAAAGATCCCTTCTTCCAGTATGAGGCACATTGTAGCACAAGAGTGTCTGAACAGGAGGTTTGTACTGCTCTTTGAGAGAAATAATCTTCGAGATAAAGACAGTGTGATGAAGAGTGGGATCATTGAGAAAATGGAAGATGTCAATGATACCATCCTGTGCATCCATAGCCATGATCTCTTTGTTGCTTCCACCTGGCAGAAAGTTCTACTCCGAGAGTTTCTTGATCTCTGTGATATCTACCTTAAAATAAGGCCACAATTCTTATTTAATCAAAGATGATTTGGGAAATTGTATGTTAAGGAAAATACTTATGATCCTTCTACCCATGTTTGCACCATCTCTTTTCCTTCTTAAGGAGAGCCCGTGCTGTACGAATATACCCAGGCTTCCCAGTGGGGTGGGAGTCACTAGTATTGCTGACGATCTGCAGTCATCGATTTGATATTAATGCGGTCTGTTCTCCTTTATCTGGGAGTTGTCTTCTGTCTTCTGACAAGTGATACAGTCCTCCTCGGTGATATTTCCATACCACAAGCACAGGGTCTTCTCTTCCTCATCCACCTGAGGAAAGATCTAATAGTATCTACCTACCCTCTCCACACCTGGTGGAGAAACTTTATTCAGTGAAAAGGTAACATTTAAAAATGCATTTTTGGCCTTTTAATGTCACACTCACCCAACAAATTTTCCTAATAATAATTTTTTAAAATACTCTTTAAGAGGCACCTGGGTGGCCCAGTTGGTGAAGCGTCCAACTTCAGCCCAGGTTATGATCTCGTAGTTTGTGGGTTTGAGCCCCGTACCATGCTCTGTGCTGACAGCTCAGGGCCTGGAGCCTGCTTCAGATGCTGTGTCTCCTTTCTCTCTGCCTCCCCCCTGCTCATGCTCTGTCTCTCTCTGTCTCTCAATAATAAATAAACGTTAAAAATTTTTTTCTAAATAAAAAATACTCTTTAAAATTTCCCACCAGTACCGTCTCTATTCTCAATTGGTTCAGAGAAAGATAAGTGGGTGACTAGGTACCCCTTTCAAATCTTTAAAATTCTTAAGTCAGTAAATGAAACTTACTGTGGAGAAATGTACATGAAATTTATAGATATGTTATAAAATTTGTATATTTATAAATATAGAAGGTAAATGTATACATTTCCGTCTTTTAAAAACAACTCTAATGATAAATGCTAAGTTGAATCCTCTATGTTCTGATTCATTTCTGCTGTATTCACACTCAAAGGTCAGTAAAAAATACTAAAGTCTAATAATGAAGTTACATCAAATTCAAGAAAAAAATGTACTTTGATTTTTAGGCCAACACTACGGAGTTTTTGTATGCAAAGAAACAGTTATAATGCAAAACTGGATGAGTCTAATAAAGGATGAGTTTCTATAGGCAAAAGAGAGGATTGAAGTAACTTTGGAAAGGAGTTCCTTAACCATCTTTGGTGCTGTGTGGAGCAGTGGCGTTCAAGGTCAGCTCACACTAAGGCAAGAGGACCCTCTAACCAAACCAGCAGGAGTTGTGTTGGTAACGTGACCAATAAAGCTGACTGAGTGAACTTGTTTGAATCAAAAAGCAATTATCTTTTACAAAGGTAAAATATTTATTGGTGTTGATATTGGGGAAGGGTGTCATCCACATGTAAAAAATTTCAAATACTTTTGGAGTCACCTTCTCTGTTATGATAAACATCAGATTTAGAAATGGTCACAAAGAGCACATCTCAAGTCAGAGTCTGTGCACCAGATAGAAAATTTACAAAGACAATGAGAAAAAGTTAATAAGTTATACAAGTTTTGCTCATTGTTGCTCAAGGCTGAGAACCATGAGGGAGGATTAAATTTGATATCTGAGAGGAGTTATATATCAACAACCAGGTGGAATGGCTCCTCCTAGTATGAAAATAAGCTCTCAGTGACTGCTTAGTAAATAAATAAATTTAAAACACGCAAATCCAAGAAAAACACATTCAAACTCTTTGAGAATCTAGTACCATGGCTGGAGTAAGTTTCATAACACAAATATTAGGAAACACTCAAAACATACACATGCTCATGCACAATCAAGGAACACATAACTGAAAGAAGCAGAGGAAGAAGACATTGCCAAAAAGTATTTTTCCTCAGAAATAGGAGAGTATTTTTGAAAAATTATTGATATCAAAATTTAATAAAACATAGATTTTATAAAATGATATACAATGTGATAAGGAATTAGATTTAGATGGGTAAAGGATTCCTTGAGAAGCACTCAAAATAAGAAATGGATGAATTCAAAAAGAAATGAATGAGCTAAGAGAAAAGCTTACTAGAATTAAGGTTACAACGAAACAATATAAAATGCATTAGAATCAGCGTTATTGACTCCGCATAAGAATTTAAGGTCTCTGACCTTTCTTTATGTCCCTATCTTTCTTTTCATTCCCTACAATGAGATAGGAATTGTTTGACAAAGTTGAGAACATTAACAGGATCCTCCTTCTGGTTGTGAATCACAGCCAATTTGGATCTTCTCTTCCAGTTTTTCTTTTATGTCATCAGACTAAGAAGACAGGGCTCCAGCACAGGGTGAGGCCCGGCCTTTCTCTCCCATCTCCATCTTCTCCCACATGATGCCTGCTGCTGCCTGTAAGTGGGTTAGCTCTGCCCTTGGCCTGAAAGGGTTAAAAAACTGTCTATTGTCTTTCTGATTATGAAGTATGTCAGAAAACCATTTCCCACCTTACCCCCATCCTAAAAATATTAAATTTTAAATATTTTGTTTAGGGTGTAGAGAGGTAGGGAAAGTGAAAAAAAAAAACACCGTGCAGTTCTCAGAGCCTGTTTTTGCTTTTTATAGTTGTTTAACTAGTAGAATAAAGAAATACTATATTTCTCTGTTTATATGTAGATACACTATAAATAGATGTGAGAGAGAGAGAGAGAGACAGAGCATGAGCGAAGGAGAAGTAGAGAAAGAGGAGAGAGAAAGAGACAGGATCCCAAACAGGCTCCATACAGTCAGCGCAGAGCCTGATGCAGGGCTCTGACTCATGAACCGTGAGATCATGACCTGATTGGAAATGTCAAGAGTCAGACACTCAACCTACTGAGGCACCCAGTTGCCCTTCCAATGTATTTCTATCAAGCAAGAGTGAGAGAATGATGCCAGGGAAAAGGCTATGCAGTGTATGAGAACTTTAGAAAACTCTTTAAATATGCAGAGGAATTGGACAAAGACATTAAAAATGTGGAGAGAGATGACAGCTATAAAAGATAAAGGATAGCACAGGGACTACCTACAAACAAGAAAAAGATGAATGGACAAGTAGAATTTAAAAATCAATAGTACAATGGAAAAATGTTCCAGAGTTGAAGACTTAAATGTATAAGGAAAATAATGCTCTCAATGCACCAAGGAGAAGGAATAAAGGAATTCAAACTTAGAGACCCAAACATTTAGAATTTCTGTAGCATTTTTAAAACTTTACAAATATCTTACAGGGAAAAAATGTTAATCACAAAGAGTTCAAGGAAAATTTTCCTAAACAACAATAATTCAGGGGACAATAAATTGGTATGTCTCATAGAGGTCCTAAGTAGCCCCTTATGGTTGTAACCAGGACATGGATAGGCTTCATTTGGCTTGCAAAGCTGTGTTTTTATTTTAAATTTCTGAAGTTTGGCAGTTGTAGTTTACATTAAATAAAAATAAGATTCGGCAATGTTCGTGCCACATCTCCTTAGGGCAGCAGTGTGCTGCAGCTGGGTGATACTGAATCACATTTTCGCCTACTCCAACTTTTTCCCAACACTGAGGCAAATGATCAGCTGGCATTTGCCATATAGTTTGTACTATTGTTCTTAAATAAAGAGATGTTTCTAGTTATTTATGGCTCTGTCAATAGTGCAAAAATGAAAGATAAATGGAAAGACTACATTCCTTTAAAAAATGAGAGGGAAAATATTTCTATGTAGAGTCCCTTGTTTTTAAAATGCAAATATTCCTTTTATCCAAAATAAACAAATACCCCTAAACTTGTTTCATGGATTTATCTAATCTCCTTGTCCTCCAGAGGCATTAGAGATTTTAAAGTCATTTGGGAGTTTGAAGTTAAAGTTTGGTGCTTAAATACTCTACATTTTGGATAATTAATCTCAAGGGAGACATCTTTCTCAGATATGTTACAAAACTCAAGTACCTTTGGGAAAAAAACAAGTAGTCATACAAACCTTCATGCATAGTGGAAGTTTTAAGTTCATCAAAAAATTAATCTATCTAAAATTTTATTTTATAATATTGGATTTGTTCCCCCAAACAATTCAAAGAAATAAAATAGGTATGTGGGTAGTAGATAAACAGATAATAGATAGGTGATAGGTAGATAAATAGACAGATGACAAATAGAATTTAAAGTTTCTGGGGGCACCTGGGTGGTTCAGTTAGCTAAGCATTTAACTTCAGCTCAGGTCTTGATCTCATGATTCGTGGGTTCGAGTCCTGCATAGGGCTCTGTGCTGACAGCTCAGAGCCTGGAGCCTGCTTTGGAATCTGTGTCTCCCCATCCCTCCCTGCCTCTCCCCTGCTCATGCTCTGTCTCTGTCTTTCTCTCTCTCTCAAAAATAAAATAAAAATTAAAAAAAAATTTTAAATGTTAAAAACAAGAATTAGCAAGCATGAGTTTGAGCCCCACATTGGGCTTGCTGCTGTCTGCTTGCCAGTGCAGAGCCCATTTCAGATCATCTGTCTCCCTCTCTCTCTGCTCCACCACCGCTCATGCTCTCTCTCTCAAAACTAAAAATAAAAATATTAAAAAAAGAATTTATAGTTTCTGATAAAAATAAAGATATAAAGTTAATAAATTAGAAATTAAGATTGATAAAGTAATGCACGACAAATAGCTGCTCAACTGGCACACTTGGAATTCTGATTGAGGGAGCCTCACAAAAAAGACCTTCTGACTAACGTAACAGAAAGTGGATTTGACGATGTTCTTGAAATGAAATACAATGTGAATTTTATATAACGCTTTTATTAATGTTACTCAGAATATTATAAAGTAGATGGCACAACATCAAAATATGCATGAAAGCACGTTACCAGTAGCCAGATCATTGTGACCCAGCTTCATAGACTTCTGATGCCATGATGCAACTATAAAATTCAGACTCCTTAAAGACTGTATATGTTGTAAGTTAAGAACTGTACATAATACTACTTAGACTGGAGTTTTCCTACGGATTGGTTGAGAGAGTTCTAGGTTACAATTTTTGTTCAAATCTCATATTAGTAATATTCCTTATTAAGAGAAAAATCTTTCACTTTAGCATTTAATAAGGTGAAGCGGTAGGGTTTCACAATTGGGTAGGATACTTTTTGAAAGCTTAAACAGCTTACCTGTCTGAATAAAGCTTTATTCTCTACTGCTTACAGGATATAATTAAGGTCCTACCCCAAATGGTTCCTGATTAGACTTGATTTCCGAGTCATTGGGATTGAGAATTCTACAGGAGCAATCTCCATTTATTTGGTGCCATAACTCAGTCAGCAAGAGTGTACTACATGCTTATTGTGTACTTATTTTTCCATATTCTGAAGAAACAGTAATTAGCAAAAGTAAGCCCTCAGTTTGGACAAAACCCTTTGGTCATGAAAGACCTTCCCCACTCAAAACAAAAACCAGAAAAAAAAACCCCAAAAAAACCACCAAAAAACAACCCTAAAAGCCATTGTACTTCAGCACAGAGAGAAAGGGATATGGAGAAATGAGATGGGGAGAAGCGCAGACAGAGGTGAGGTGTTTTGACAAAGAGAGTGAAGCTTGTAAAACATTGTTTGGCAAATGTGTGAGTTCCCTGGGATGGGAGGTTCACGGAGTGTGAGTTCCACATGACAAATGAGATCATACATTGATATTAGGTGATACAGGCTAGACAACAGAGAGAAACTGGTGCTCGTTGGGGAGAATATCATTACATGAACCAGTTTAGATGGTTCTAGCTTTAAACTTTTGTGTAAGAGGATAAACTTCAGGATATAATTTATGGAATTGTGACCTGTATGGTATAGAGGACCTGAATGGGCCAGAAAATTCCAACTAGTCTTTCCAATACAATATTTCAATATAAACACTCAATCTCTACGTAACATTAATGAACATGGGTTATGGTTTTGCTATTATTATTCTTTGTGCTTCTCCTTAACATATTATTTATCTTTCAGGGCCATGCCTCAATTTTCCTTGAGAGAGAATAATCTGTTCTTACTCTGTTCTAACAACAAACGTTGCTTACATGTCTCTCCTCATATATCCATCATATAATTCTTGTTTTAATTTCTCTTTCGAGCTGTCATTTCTGTTTAAAATCAGAGGTTAGAGGAAATATATGACATGTTATTAACGGTTTAAGAAAATTTTATTTAGGGCTCCATTTATATGACAGACTTCATATTTGTCAGATCTCTGGTTGGAGGTACCCTTTCCGTAGTTTTACTTACATCAATTACTCTGCTTTTTGGCAAATTGAAAACTATACTGTACAATAGTCCCGCAAACTTACACAACAATTCAAAAGGCATACTATTTTAAGAAAGACGCACCTGTAAATATTCCCTCTTATAATAAACAAACTAAAAGAGTGCTTTTCTCTTGAACTAAGACATTCTAACGAAATATTGGCAAGCAGTCAGGAAAAATAGGCATTTGGAGAAGGGAAATAGAAAGTGGGAGTAAAAGTATGTATAATTCTTGAATCGACCTAGATTGTTGGAACTCTGAAAGTAATAGACGACTTTTAAAAACAAATAATTGAAATATATTGCACAATTATTCCAAAGGAAAACTACTGCAGATTTTTTAAGCTTTAAATTTCAAAGTATGAAAAAAAAATTGTTTCCCAGCTTAACTTCTTACTACACATTTCTATAGGCTTATATTCTGTTTTGTTACCATTTCCAGTGATTTACAATATTCTAGAACCATCTAATTCTGTAGTGGCTGTTGTGCTACATGTTTAATTGAAAGTTCTACTCTCTATATATCATCTTTTCTCTTTGCTCCTCTTATACTTTGTTTTCTGATATAGATTAATTTAGTAGACACAAGTTGCATTTTGAGCCCAAGTTGTAGTCTATTTAGAAGAAAAAAGTAAGTATTGTTGAATTTGATCTTGCTTTTCTTCTTTGTCAAATTTCTACTGCTGTGTAATTGCTTTGTATTGTGTGCACTTGAACTGGGTGACGTGTGTGAAAATCGTTAAGGAGCACCGAAGGCTTAACTAATTAACCCCTACCAGCGAATGAGCAATGCAATTCTATTAAGGTTTCCATGTACACAATAACAATTGACCTTTTGAAGGCTGTGCCCTTACTGTACTGATGTGTGCTTCCAATATAAATTTAAAGCATCTCTCGTGTGCAACTAAAAGGGGAAAATTGACAGTTTGAATAAAGCAATTTTTATTACCTTTATTTTACTACATTCTCTTGTATTCAATATCAAATAATGAATTTTTGAAAATTTAAATTTTGTTTGACAAGATGAACTTCTGAAAATCCTTCATAATCTATAATGTGACTATCTGGATTCTACCACACATCATTTTCACCCAGATATATCAGTGTAGAATTTCTATTTTGTTGCTCATTCTGGTATTTGGTTGGTTGGTTGGATGAATAATTTATTTTAATTTTGTTTCCTATTGTTTGATGTTAGTCAGACTCCCCCTCCTCCCCCCCTATGGTAATGGTGACTCCTGCCCTAAAATGTTATCAGTGCTTTGTTATTGATTCATGTAACTGAAACAAGTTCATGTGTCAGTGTGGCTAGAGAAAGAAGGGTGAGGAAGGAAAAAGGAAATAGAATCATCTTGTAATTGTTAAATATTTGAGTACCTAAAATTTTAATGTAGGAGTGGTACTGAGCTGAATGACATATGTATTATTTCTTTTTTTTATTTTTTTAAATTTTATTTATTTCTAGGAGAGAGAGAGAGATAGCGTGAGCAGGGGAGGGTCAGAGAGAGAGGGAGACATAGAATCTGAAACAGGCTCCAGGCTCTGAGCTGGCAGTCAGCACAGAGCCTGACGCGGGGCTCGAACCCAGGAGCCGTGAGATCATGACCTAAGCGAAAGTTGGATGCTTAACTGACTAAGCCACCCAGGCGCCCCAACATATGTATTATTTCTGAGGCTATTGATTCATTCATTCATGTATTAATTTAAAAAAGCAATAAATATGTATGTATGTATGTATGTATTCGGACCTAGTGTGTTCTGCTGGATACTCTGTAACTGAGACTCCAAGGATGGAAAGGCTTTAACCCTGTCCTGTAGGAGATGAATTGTAAGATGAAGGCAAATATACAAACAAATATGTAATATTGAATGTTGTCATTTCTCTGGAGGAATAAACATAGATATTTCTGCCGGTCAGAGGATTCTAGTTCTGCCTTGCAAGTGGAGTTAAGATCACAGATGACATCTAGTTAATAGTTGTAGGTATTTGGTGTTTGGTAGCCATGTGTTAGAGTACGCTAAAAATCTTGTAAGAAAAAGCACCCTGCTCGATTTCCATGATTATAGAGCAAGAAGTCTATTTCCTTCATATGTAATCATGCCAGGCAAGGACCATTATTTGGACCAAGCTGATGGTTATTTAGAATTTTTAACACATGCCTTCCAAGGACCTCTGGGCACAGTCCTTTCCATCAGCCAAAGGGGAGGAACATGCTCACTGAAGGCTCCGTGAAGACCTGGAAGTGGTGTATATCTCTTTGGTTCAGAGATGTTGGAGGGCACTTTGTCACATGCCACCTAACTGCAGTGAAAGTTCTGGAGCTTAAAGATCTGGAGAAAAGGACAACAAATTTTGATGGACAGCTGATGAGCTTTTCCCTCAGGAAATATTTCAAATAAAAGAACTAATAGCATGTTCAAAGGTTCCTGAGTTTGAGCATGCCTGGTATATTTTAGAAAGAAACAAGCTATAGTTTGATAGAAGCCATGCAGAAGCCTTTCAATTTTGTTCTTTAGACAATGGAGTAGAGCTAGTCAATTATTTTGAATAATAGGAAGATTTTATCATATTTTTATTATAGCCTATAAAGTTATAAAAACAAAGCTTTAACCTTAATGTAAATATGTTCTGTAAGCCAACCAAACAGTTACAATTTATGGTTTCTTGGTTATAGTAGGCAATCAGATACCTACTAGTACAAAATATCAACCTAAATACCAGTAGACTCATTTGATTTACATAATACATTAGCATTATATTTTAAAGAAATTGAAAGAAGGGTTATATTGAGGTCTGAACTAATTATTTTTTATCATACAATCTTTCAGGTGAGAAAGTAACACTGTATTTCTCTCCTGGGAATTATTACAAAGCTTTGGCACCTTTCTGCTTAAAGTACATTATCTTATAAATTAGTTTATATTTATTAAATATCTGCTATGCTTTATTAGACATATATACATAGAAGTACATACACAATTGCTAATTCTTATCAAGATTATTTTTGAAGTTTTCACTTTGGTGTATTAGATTAAAAAAATGACTACTATAGCACAGTGCTAACAATAGCATACATACCATAAACATTACCAAAATTAATGCTTATCACTTATATATGTATCCAATCAGCATCTTTTTTTAGCACCTATTGAGTGAGAAATTGTTCTACATGTCTGCACTAATTCAGAGATTTTTAAAAAGTCTTTGCCCTTTACTTACATTTTAGAAGAGATACGAAACATAACAAATGATATAGTATATGTATATAATATATCAAATAATACAGTATATTAGAAGGTAATATGATTGAAAGATAATAGTTTAGTGAAGAACAAAGAACTTAATAGAGTTAGTCGTGTAGATCTTTGGGAGAAAGACTTTTCAAACAAAGGAAGTGTCAGTGCGAAGGCCCTAAATAGGAGCACACCTGTATGACACATGGAAAGGCTACCGCAGTAGCTTTGCAGCTATTGAGGGAGAAAATCAGGCAATAGGGTCAGAGAGGGAAGTGGTGAAAAACCATTCAAGGTCTAATGGGTTATTACAGACACATTGGCTTTCATTCTCAGTGAAGTAAGGTTGTAAGTTTTTGAGGAAAGGAATGACATGACATACTCTTTGTTTTAAAAAGATTATTATTGCTGCTATATTGAAAATAGAACAGGGAAGTGTTTTACAAAGGAAAAAGCCAGGATATTTTTAGGAAACTCTTGCAGTAATCCAAGAGAGAAAGGAGATTGGTGTTAAGATAAGGGTGTTGAGAAATGGTTGGATTCCAAAACATGTCAAAACAATGGTGTGTTCGGTTACACCTAAGATTTACTAGAAAGAGAGAAGTCAAGATGACTTCAGGGTTTCTGGCCTGTGCAACTGTAAGGATGATATTGTCCTCAATAGAGTTGGGAAAGAATGGAGACACAGGTTTGAAGAGGGGCCAGATTAGTTTTGGACAGGGTGAGGTGTCTATTAGGCATCTGAGCAGAGATAATGAATAGATATCAAAGTCTGGAGTTCAGGAAAAATATCTGAGCAATATACAAAAATGTAGGATAATGATAACAATTGGAAGTAGTTCAAGTTTAAAGTCTAAATTTGAATTTAATGATGTATATATAGTGAAGTCATCAATTTATGTTTCTGTTTTATTGCTATAAGACAGTTCATAAATTATATCCTCTATTACATATGTATGCAGATTCCTTTGAAAAAATAAACCTTTAGTTTTACAACCCCTCCATTGAGCAACAGAAGTAAAATATGTAACTTAGCAAATCTCAGAAGAATACACTGTGAGCTCCCTCTGCTGTCACTGGAAATTCAGAAATTAAGAAAGTAGGCAAATGCTCATGAGACCTACACTAAATAACTTCTGATATTTAAAGAAAAAGATAATGATGCAAATAGAACATGAATTTGGAGTTTCAATCACATTAAGTGGTTTAATAGTTACTTCTGTTTAATATTGATAACATATTAAGAGTGTTTACAAAACACTGTGCTTGAAATATTTTATTCTTTCATAATTTAGAAATACTGTATAGTTTTCTATTTTAAAATGAAACCACTTACATATTTACCAATTAAAACCATAGAAAAATGATTCAGATTAAGAGAGAGTGCTTAGTGACCATGGACTTAAACTCCATTAGAATTATCAAGAAAAATATGTACTAAAGATTTCTTATGTAGGTGGCAGGGCATAAGATTTTGAGGAAGTTTATATCACATGATTATATATGGTAAAGCTCAGGAATTATAGTTTAAAGAATGATTATATATGGCTGTAAACATAAAAGATAATATGCAAGACACTGTAATAGTAAAGCAAAGGCATATAAAGGTGTTTATAGTTAGTCTCTGACCTATCTCTAGGCAACCTTTTATGACATTCCTCATTTTAGAGTCTTAATAAAATAGTTGTAGTTTTCCTATTGCATCATATGTCTCATCTTATCTTATGTAAGTATTTACTTAACTCTTTTTGAGAGTTAGTTGAATGACCTTCATAGTTCTATGTGTACAAAAAATATAGGTTCTGAAATCAAATATGACTGGCATTTTATCCTGGCTCTTCTGCTTCATGCCCATGCATATTTGGGCAAAAAATTAACTTTTCTCAGCCTTAGTTTCTCCTCTGGACATTGGGAATGACAGGTAATGCATAGGATTGTCAAAAGGATAAATGAAATCATGTACGTAAAACACGTAGTAGAGTCTGGGACACATAGGAGATACCCTGTGTGCTGTAACTACTAATAGCCTACAATTAATATCTTTCAAAAAAACATCACAATATATGATAACTGTTCATTTTCATGTATCTCTATTACAAGTCTTCAATTTCTTTAATATTAAATGAACCTTCTCTATTTTCTATATTATCTTTAGAACCTAATGACTATGTGATATAATGAAAGCAAGCAATCCACATTGTTGAATTAGTGAATGCAGGAGGATTAATTCTATTTTCAAGGGCTTATTTAAATTTGAAAAATTAATTCTAAGGCAAAATATGTTAGAGTAATACACCATTAATTTCTAAGTCTATGAATTAATATTTTAATGGAGTTAATCAGTTAGACATAATAGCAAAAAATCAAAAGTAAGCCATTTGCACTGGATAATATTGTACACTCTTTGCTGTTTCTTTCCTCACTGCTCTCAATTTATTAAATATAACAGCAGACTGGATGGACAGGTAATCATGTAAATGATGGCTGTAACTAAGGCAACCGTGTCATTTCTTTTTGTTTTTCTTTCCTTTCATTTTCCCTCAATCAGTAAAAGCTCTTAAATGAAATGGAACATTGTGTTTATGCTAATTTTCCTTTCTGCTTGATTTTTTTCTAGGTGTGTTCCTGCTGTGTACATGGTAATTATTCTCATTTTTAAACAAAAAGGTACTCTTTTCAATGAAACAGTTAGGGTATTGCTTTATTAAAGTTTCTTAAAATTTGACACCAAAAAGTAAATGGAAGTCAGTCTTAACAGCGAAATTCCTAATATTTCAACAACACTGAAATCCATTTTGTGAACTTTTGATATTTTGAAATGAGTTTGTCAGAACATGAAAGATTTTTTAGTTAGAGAATTCCAGATGGAGATATGACTTTCTTACTTAAAAATAGATTGAAAGAGCCACTATATAATGTAAAAAATTTTCTATACAATTAATGGAAAACAATGTACTAGTGGATATTAATTACTTATTCTTGTTTAGTAAGAAAAGGAAATAACATTTGAATCTGTTGAACTTCCCTTAGTTACCTAATTAAAATTCTACTACTAACACTATACCATGTGAAGTAGGTTTTATCTCTCTTGGATTATTTTATTAAAGAGTGACAGTTTCAGTTCAAAAGGCTTGAAATATGATTGGTTATTATGTAACGGTAGGCAGTGGGATGAGATGAATAAGCAAAGGCATTCATGATGGTATAAAGTACATATCAAATTCCAGAAGCATGAAGAACCATAATGCATTAGAAAGAATTCAGGTGAGGATGTGTAATATGTGGTGAGGTGGAGGAAGGATTAAGGTTTGTGTCAGTTTACAGGAAGAGAATTAGGCAGATAATTAAGTATGGTGGAGGGTTTAACTTTTGTGCTTTGCTAAAGGCTGTATTATTTGCGCCTATAACGATACCTGGAAATTAATGGACGTGAAATATATTTCTTGGAAATATTTTATTGAATATACATTGTTGTGTGAATATCAGAATGCTAGTCTTGGAGCATGGAGAAGAATAGATTAGAAGAATGCAAGGCTAGTATAGAAAGACAGGTTAGAAAGATCTTGCAATAACCCAGAAAAAGAGGTTGAAATCTTCATGTAACAACATTGCCATGAAGTTGAAGAAGGATGAGAAAGATACAGGAGACATCCGGCAACTAGACGCGGCAGGAGCAGGTCTGGTGGGTGAGACAATGTTACAAGGTTTTCAATATGGGAAAACTCATGAGTAGTGTCCCCTATGCTGAGAATTACGAAACAAGGAAAAGACAGAAAAAGGATGCTAATAGATAGAAAGGGCTAAAAGGATTCAACTTGGAACCGCTGGAGATTTCCAAGTGAAAACAGCCAGAAATTAGTAGGACCCGAAACTGAGCAGAGAGGTCTACACAGATTCCACTCAGATTAGGAGGATGAGAATAGTACATATGAAAAATTCACGAGCAAGGGAATAATGCCACTATCATAAAGTGCTTTTAACCAGTTCAATGCCTGTGGTTCAAACAACCAGGAAATATGAGGAGCTAAGTAGGTGTCTTAAATGCACAGGGTGTCGTCATCAGAAAATGAATTTGAGCTTCATAGAGAAAACGTGACTTCAGGTTAGATCCTTATTTCAACTATTTTATATTTAAATATTTTCCTTGTATCTTAGGGCAATTATATCTTCTTTTTAAAGAAAAAACTTAATGATGGTTTCACTTTGGATAGACCCACATAGTCTTCAAAGAAAGACACAGATTTGATATCAGACTCTGCTCATTAGCAGTACTGTGTCGGTGGACAAGTTACCTAATCTCTGTGTGTCTCTGTTTCCTTATTCTTAAGCTGTTGATAAAGCTAAACGACAATGGAAATAGGATTCCACTGAAATGGGATGCCCTGGATAGTGAATATATCTGGGCAATTCTCGTTTTATTGCCCTCTGCTTTATCTCACTTCATAGATAACTGCATTTTTACAAATTGAAGGTTTGTGGCACCATTTTTCCAACGACTTTTCCCACTTTATGTCTCTGTGTCACATTTTGATAATTTCACAATATTTCAACATTTTTAATATTGTTACATTTGTTATGGTGAGCTGTTTCTGGTGATCACGACTCACTGAAAGCTGAGATGATGGTAGGTTAGCATTTTTTAGTATTTAGTTAAAAAATACTGTATTGCTAAATACAACAATTTTTAACTAAGCAATGTACATTGTTTTTTTTTACAACTGATGCATATTTAATATTCTATAGTGTAAGTCTAACTTTTATATGCACTGAGAAACCAAAAAAAATCGTAAATCCTTTGATTCACTTTATTGTAATATTCACTTTATTACAGTGGTCTGGAACCAAACCCACATTATATCTGAGGTATGTATGTCTTTATAATTAAGAGCTATTCAGTAATGCTTGGCAAAATCTTCTTGGCATAACCGGCAAACTGAGGTCACAGAAGCCTCTAATAACTGGTTAATAACTCCTTTTGCATGTCATGCAGTTTCTAATTATTTGTATTTCACATAAATGAAGAGGATGTAGTGAACTTGTTATTGTACTTTTTGATGGTAGATAACTTTATTTTTGGCAAATAACATAAATGGAGTTTTAAGAATGGAATTATTTTGCCATAACAAATACCTTCCATTTCTATCTAATTATGAGAGACCAGCTTTTTTGGCTCTTACAGTTAATAAAAATAAAGAATTAGAAAATAATAGATTCTAAACAAAAAGTTTTTCATTGTAAGAATAATTACTATTCATGCTAGCTACATTAACTAACTAATAGAAAAGAATCCAGCTCTATCCATTTCATTAATAAATTAATTTCCAAAGAAATTGACTTTTTTGGTTTAATAATTATTTACATATCAAAACATGCAACATATTTGTTATTTGGGTCTCCTTTATACTAGTAACAACTAGAATAACTCAATCCAGTTTTTTTTAACACTTAGAACCTTATGGTTGTAATACACTCTTTAAAAATTTTTTGAATTAATATATTTTGTTGCAGAAGAGTATGATACAACTCTGAGAGAAAATTGGCATAGAAAAGATTAATGTAAACTTCATTGGTTAGAAAGGGTCATATTTGTATAGTTTTAAATAAGTGATTTTGCACATCATTGTTATGCAGTTCAACTCTCAGAATTATTTAAACATGTGATATAACAATATCCTTCAAAATATAAATACTTATGTTTCATATCAATATCAGCTACTTAAATGTAAAGCTTGTAGATATAAATCTAAAAATGTAAAAAGGGTTACATAGTTTTCCCAGATTATTTTAGGTCATATGAGAGCAAAATAATTTCAGTTCTTCATGATCTTTGCTGAATCCTAGGAATGAAAGGATGAATAATCAAATGCCTGTCCTCGAAGTGTCTTTGGGGATCTTTAAAGATACTAAAAGGATCTGACATAGTTTAAAAATCCTGACTAAAAATGACACTAGGGAATCAGTTCCTGCCTCAATGACAAGAGAAATGCATTTTCTATATGGAAGGAGCAGAGGTTAGGAAAGTCACGCAGGGGCGTTAAACCACCAAGGTCAAGTCTTAGTTACCACAAGCACCTTCATCTTCCTATAACAGACAGCCAGTTAACATAGTGGATAATTACGGGAATAGATATATCTACACACTTATGAGATTTCAGGAATAGGGTAGATTTTCAAATCAGTGGAGACATGTGTTCTTTTCAATAAGACTAACTGGATATTCATACCAAAAATATTTGAAAAGCCAAACACAAAATAAGTACAAAAACATTGGAAGAAAATATAAGCTTTTGAAAAAAATATTGTAATGATAAAAATTATTAATCAAAACAAAGAGCTATTAAATAGCTTACAAATTAAAGTGAAATGATAGTTTTTAATACATAAATTAAAAATACTTTTTAAATGAGATACTCCTTAAAGTTGCAAAGGCAAGAAATAGGGGGAATATGAGAAACAAATATTTAAAAACCATCAAAGAAATTTATCATGTATACTGATAATTTTGGGGTTATTTGAACAAATTATTTATTTGCATCAAAATAATCTGGCAATATCATGTCAAATAAATGTCAAAAGGCAAGGGAAGAAAGCCTTAACTGTTTCATTCCAGTGTCTTCAATTGTGATATTATGAGTAAGAAAGGGACACAAGAGTAGAGAGCAACACACCTAGTCTTAGTGTTAAATTCTGTGGTGCTCTTGGAGAGAGAGCACCTTTCTGTCAGGGAGATCATGGCCAGGAGTTCCAGACTGTGGAGGGAACCAAGGAAACAATGGTTCACAATGGAACACGGTGGCAGAAAGTCACATTCTGTGGAGGCTTCACTGAGTACAGACCTCAGTGACATATAAGATTTCTTCTCCTACACATTCTCAATATATACTAGAGGAAACCAAACCTTGAAAAATCTGAGTCTGAGGTCACTGATACTTCAGAAGATTTTTAACTAACTAGTAGGGATATAGTAGGTTTGTAATGCCTGTTTGGAAGTATGGATGAGTGAATAAATAGCTACTGAGATTGAAAACAATTCTGTTAATATGCTTCTTAACTAAAGATATGCTTTTCAGTATTCATCACAGCCTTTCAACAAGTAATATCTGTGTGTTATACGAGTAAATTGTAAACTTTCTCAGAGATATCTGCTTTTTACCTGTTAAAATGAGGTGTGTTAGGTAAGTAACGAAATATTAACAAAGCATAATTCTTTAAATTAAAGTAGTACTTGCTCAAACAGGTCAAAATATGTTTCATTTATTTTCTCTTACCATTGGGTTTTAAAAATTTCTTGATAATATTCTTAGTGATGTTACACAAATGGTTAATTGTTATATTAAACATTTGACTTAATGTGTGTTTATGTTGTTTTCAATTTCATATTTCTTGGTGTTTTCTAAGAACTAATTACTATTTTAATGACAAAATAGCTAAGCAATTTCTGATATATTTACGGGCAGCTAGTTCTTATATTTTCTTCAACATTTTTCTTTTAACTCTTAAACAGTAATGATAATCACAATATTATTGATGATGCTTTTCTATTATATGATTGCTTCTACTCTTTAAAGCTCATTCGTTATTGAGCTTTTGCAGAATTTGCAGGCTAATGTGTCCTGGTTATTGTGATAGGAAATATATGTTATACATCAATAACATAGTGATATTTACCGAATGACTGCCCAACTATATTGGGCTTCATTTATATGTTGGGTTGATATTTTGTTTAAATCAACTACTGGCAGTTATATAATCATCAAATACATTTCTAAAAAAAAAAACCTGAATGTTGATGGACTGTGTTATTGAAGTTCATTCGATCAAAAATTGCCTTCATTATTTTGAATGAATGTAATACTTATACTTTAATATCAAGATGTAAAAAAATAATATTGTATTTAAAAGATTTTAAATTTATTTTTAATAGTTGCTTTATTGTACAGTACAAAAAAATTTTGCATTGCACTTTAAAATTAATCTATTTGCCAATATGTAGTGTTTTCTGAGCTGTTAATTTTAGCTATTCTGACAGATGTGAGGTGGTATCTCACTGTGGTTTTGATTTGTATTTCCCTTATGATGATTGATGTTGAGCATCTTTCCATGTGTCTGTTAGTCATCTGGATGTCTTCTTTGGAAAAGTGTCTATTCATGTTTCTGCCCATTTCTTTACTGGGTTATTTGTTTTTGGGGTGTTGAATTTGGTAAATTCTTTATAGATTTTGGATGCTAACCCTTTATCTGCTATGTCACTTGCAAATATCTTCTCCAATTCCACTGGTTGTCTTTTAGTGTTGTTGATTTGTTTCCATCACTGTGCAGAAGTTTTTTTAATCTTGACGAGGTCCCAATAGTTCATGTTTGCTTTTATTTCTCTTGCTTCCAGAGACATGTCAACTAAGGAGCTGCTGTGGCCAAAGTTAAAGAGTTTGTTGCCTGTTTTCTCCTGTATTATTTTGATGTCATCTTGTCTCACATTTAGATCTTTGATCCATTTTGGATGTATTTTGGTGTGTGGTGTAAGAAAGTGGTCTGGTTTCATTCTTCTACATGTCAGTGTCCAGTTTTCTCAGCACTATTTGTTGAAGAGACTGTCTTTTTTCTATTGGACACTCTTTCCTGCTTTGTGGAAGACTAGTTGGCCATAATTTGTGGGTCTGTTTCTGGGTTCTCTATTCCATTGAACAATGTGTCTGTTTTTGTCGCAATACAATATTATCTTGATGACTACAGCTTTATGGAAGGAGCCCAAACGTCCATTGACTGACAAATGGATAAAGAAGATGTGGTATATATGTACAATGGAATACTGCTTGGCATTGGAAAGGAATGAAATATTGCCATTTGCAACAACGTGGATGGAACTAGAGTGTAGCATGCTAAGTGAAATAAGTCGGTCAGAGAAAGACAAATATCATATGGTGTCACTCATACGTGGAATTTAAGAAACACAACAGAGGAACATAAGAGAAGGGAAGGAAAAATAAGATTAAAACAGAGAGGGAGGAAAACTGTAAAAGCCTCTTAAATACAGAGAACAAACTAAGGGTTGTTGGAGGGGAGATGTGTGAGGGGATGGGTTAAATGGGTGATGGGTATTAAGGAGGACACTTATTGGGATGAACACTGGGTGTCATATGTAAGAGATGTATCACTAGGTTCTACTCTTGAAGCCAAGACTACACTGTGTGTTAACTAACTTGAATTAAAAAAAAATATATATATATACAAAGTAAAATTATTATAGTTATTACATTTTGACTTAGATAGTTTCAAATAATATTTTTGTTAATCTTTTTGTGGTATAATTTACATACTATAAAATTTAATAATTTTAAGTTGTCTAGGCTTGTAGTACAGAAGACAACAAAAGAGGATGAGATAGAGCTAAGAACTAACTGACAATCTTTGGAAGTTCAGATAAAGCTCAAAGAACACATCCTAGCACATAGTAACTGTTATTATTATTAGATTTATTTTCAGTTTTTAAATAAATAGTCTTTTTAAGACTCAATGATGACTGAATTCATACTTAGTATTGACTTAAATTTCATGGTAACATGTATGAGCTCTTCCTTATTTTTTTTGTAATGGTCTGTAATCACTAACTCAATGTCTGTTCAAAGCACTCCTGTCAATAGATATATTATTTTCTCAGAAATTCTAATCTGCTGCTGTTAAAAGGTTTGGATGCCTGTTCCAGTTTAAATTCCAACCAGTGTTGAAATACAGATGCATGGGGATTATGATACTTTGTTTCATGATAAAGGCCTTTTTACCCTTTATATTTTGGAGCCTAATTTTTCAGTTGCATTATTTTTTGTCTGGTAACAGCTTTCATATAAATTGGGGTTGAGATATCAAATATAAGAAATGTCTAGCTATAGGCTTTTTCAGATCCTAGATTAAGAAAAGTGCTCTTGTGATAATTGATCACATCTGGCAGTGCCACTTACATCACTCTACATGTGTAGAGTAATAAGTAGATTGAAAAAGCAGCAAAAGAATTTTGCCTTCCGGTCACATCTCAAGTGAATACATTTCTAAACAAGCAATACACATTTGAGAGCTATGTTTGTAATGTCTGATTTCCCATAAAATAAAATCTAACATCTCCATCTGCTTTTGCAATCAAGAATTAGAAAAATGTATACAGTGAGCAGGATAGAAATATCATCTAAAAATATTCTATAACAATATCAGAATCACCTTGAGCTGTGTTATGTCTGAAGTGCTTATTTATTGTGCCTCGATTGTCTCATTTAGACTTTCAGAAAACAACCTGAAATTAACCATACTAATATTTTTAGTAATGCTATTTTCTTCTTTTCTGTATATCTCCATGTGTAAGTGGATATCTTCAGTAATTCATAAATTCTTATACTATGACCCTGAAGATGACTATCTATGCCAGTAATGCTCACAAAATTTAGAAAGTTATCATTTAAATATCACATAATTTATTCCATACTTTTGTTGAATAATTTGAAATACTTTAATTATATCCTTCAGGAACCTTGTACTTTTAAAACTGTAGGAATGTACCACTATGTTCTAGATACTGAAAGAAGGAAGATATAGAATACATTATGAAAAGTAATGAAATTTTGACTAAAGAAAAAATCAAGGAAAGGAAGGATGTGCCAGTGTTTTTCAAAATTTTCTTTATTTAGTTAGCATGTATTTTATGAAGTGCTTATGATGTGCCAGGCATGGTAAAAGTTTATAGAAATACATTAAAAAATAAGAAAACACATTTTTTTCACTGTGATGGTTAATTTTATGTATCAGCTTGACTGACCTAAAAGGTGCCCCAAAAGTTAGTAAAATATTATTTCTGGGTGTGTCTGTGAGAGCGTCTCTGGAAAAGATTAGAATTTGAATTGGTAGATTGAGTAACAAAGATCTCCCTCATCAGTGCACTGGGCACCATCCAAACCTTGAAGAACTGAACAGAACAAAAAGGTAAAGAGCAAATTTGCTCTCTTTTGCTTGAGCTCAGACATCCATCTTCTCCTGCCTTAGCACTCCTGATTTCCAGGCTTTTGGTCTCAGTGAATTATACCGCCAGCTTTCCTGATTCTCCAGCTTAGGGAGAGCAGATCATAAGATCTTGGCCTCCAAATAGCATTAAAAAAATGCTGCAATAAATCTTTTATATAAATATCCATATATATTTTACCAGTTCTGCTTCTCTGGAGAACCCTGGCTAATACAGAATTTGGCATTGACAGCAGTTCTAGAAGAACAGAATTTTTTTGGATAACTTTTCTCAACTGGTTCTGGGGTTTGGTTCTCTCATCTGATTATATTTAAAGATGCAAATGATTCTATGCACTGATAGTTCATAGCGTGAACTGTTTATAGAGATACGCAAAAATATCTGCACTGATTACCCCTGATCAACCACTTATAGGAAGCAAGGAGCTATGTGACTCTCGTATAAGACTTCTGAACATTTTTGGAAACCTAAGGAATATATTGATGTTGATTGGTTGCTCCTTCTATCACTGAACAAAGTGTTGAAAGAAAAGGATGAACTCAGGGATTCAAATTCCCAGCTCTGAGACCGCATAAATGACCTCAGATCTTGTATGTGTGTCCCAAAGGAGAGCCTTATCTCTTGTAGCCATAGGGCTGACAATGTTGAAAATCAAACACAGGACCTCGTCCTGCTATTGGCTAAAAGTGAGGGTATTGAGTAACAAAGAATGGGGTCCATAAGTTGGAATGGCAACAGGAGGAAAGACCCTGATGACACAGAGGACAATGAGCCCCTAAACTCTGATGACTTTTCTTTGCCAGTGGTAAAGGCCTCCCCACATTCAGTGGAAGTGGTCTGGTAATCCTGGATTTTCAATTTTTCTTTTAACCTCCTGGATTCAGAAACTGCTATCTGCACACCCTTTTTACATGATAATTAACTAGAATGCTGAGCACTCAATGCTTAGTCAGTACATAGTTGTGTATCCTTTGGTTAAAGATAGAAAAAGAAAATTTTTAGCATCTGACCCGATTAACATCTAACAATACTGAATAGGTGGATGAGTGAATAACACCTAACAATACAGAATTATATACTTCATTCTGCTAGAAAATCTGAATAAATTTGCATTTAATTAAATCACAAATAATTAGGACACTTGACTGCCATAATATTTAATTACCATTTATGAGAATAGAGGAAATTATAGCTGAATAAATATTTGGATTCTCACTTTAGAATTTCATTTCTCGACATTAGGATTTATGCCACTCTTTAGCTAAAACCTTGGTTCGAGGAAAACAAAAAGTAGAAAGACTTCCAATTAATTACCACATTGGTAAATCAAGTAAACAGAAGGAAAAAAAAGAAACTGTTATGTAATTTGTTCTTCCTTGGTTGAGTGAAAAAAGATAAAAAAAAATGCTTTGAGGAGTTTTACTTATAGCTGGAATTTAGGGATACAAAACACTTCCAGAGCACCTGGGTGGCTCAGTTGGTTAAGCATCAGACTTTGGCTCAGGTTACAATCTCATGGTCCTTGAGTTCAAGCCCCACATCAGGCTCTGTGCTCATGGCTCAGAGCCTGGAGCTTGTTTTAGATTTTGTGTCTCCCTGTCTCTCTGCCTCTCCTCTGCTCACACTCTGTCTCTCTGTCTTTCTCTCAAAAGCAAATAAACATTAAAAAAAAAGAAAACACTTCCATTGATCTTCCATCCATGACAATTAAGAGTATTTTTATTTCAACAGCTTCTTTTACAAAACTCTTATTGTTCCCTGCTTTTAGCTAAACTGTCTGTCAAGTATAGTCTTTCTAATACTGAGATACCAACTACAAGCTGGTTACCAAGATTCCTTATAAGCTTACAGAATCCATATGACACAATGTACCAATGAGGAGGTATGCACTCTTTCATCAAAATAAGCTAAGAAGGAAAAATGAAAGAGGCCATAAATAACATTTAGGTAAGGTGCTGAAAGTTCTCCATCCCTTTTGGTAGGTCAAATTCTTCCAGGCAGCAGCCATTGTCCTTTCCTCTTACTGATGAACTGTAAACCAGTGGGTGATTGTCTTCATTGACCATGAACTTATGCCTGATTGTTCTCTAGTAAATAGAGTAGGATTGGACAGAAAAACTTGTGAGGAAATTAAGCTTATCTTCAGAGCTCAGGCTCTGTCCTTTCTTTTTCTCTCAGAGACCCAGAGCCCTTCTGGCTGACTCATTTGCCTTTGCTCCCAGCCACAAATCAGGTGTCAAGAAGCTCTACTCAGGGATGGAATTGATTCCAGAGGTGGTTTCATTTGATGTTTACATGTGAAAGAAGTGATCAGTCAAGTAGTTTGTTACACTTCACTAGGAGCTCTCTAAGGTGGGGATCATCATGGGATTGTCACTGAAGTCTCAAAATGTCTGTCAATTTTTCAGACTAAACATAAGTGCTCTTTGAGTTTCCTCTTACCTTATTAGCTTTACTGTGAGTTACTGTAAATATTAAGCCTATTATTGTAAGCAGTGGAGACACAACAGCTCGTGGGTCTTTCTAATCCATAGTGATGCTTGGGAGGAGGAAACATTGCTGCCTCACGTTAATTGCGGTGAGTTTAAATACCCTCTGGGGATTTCCATTGTGTTTTCCCAACGATGACAGAAAGTCAGTGTTTTGTTTTGTTGTTGGTTTGGTTTTTTTTGAAATGAGAGAAGATTCATCACGTTTTGTGACTGCTGTGATAAAATGTATTTTGATCATCCTTGCTGTCCATTTTCATCATTCTGAAAAATACAAAACAAAACAAAATGCTTAGTTAGGCTCTCTTAAAAGAGCTTTCACAGCAGGATCCAGTTGCAGAGACCTCTAATGAGAAATTTGAGTAAATGATTTGCAGAATTACACCTTTAGAACTATATTTATACCTAGAATGACATGTCACTTTGCAGTTATGAACCACAGAAACATGTTTGTAGGCCTGGAAATGAAGTAAAAAAAAAAAAAAGCTGTTTCTGAAATAAAAACAAAATTGACATAAATAAACAAAAATACAAGGTCCACGAAATCAGGAAAACTTCCAGATTTATTTACCCTGTACATTCAGCTCCTATCTTATATCTGGCACATAGTGAGCCTTTGATAAATACTAGTGAATAAATGAAGGAGTTTAGTCATCTACAGCAATAGGATATTCACTCAGAGCATTAGTGAACAGAAAATACTCTATTGTATTTACAATCAAGGAAACTAATGCATAATATATAATTACAGAGGAGTTAACTATAATTAATGCAAAAGAAAACTCTGTCATAATTGTGTAATGACTTGCCTGACCCTCATGGTGACATAAAATATCAAAGTTGAAAGTAAAAGTCTGTAAATATTTCACTAGCTATGGCTGCAAAAGGGAATGCTCTTATTCTTTCCTCTAGATAGGCAAAGACAAGTCCTTCATCTGACTGTAAGACTTGAAGAACGTGTCCCTTGGGAACATTCAGTACTACAAAGTATATGACATTTTTTGAGCTGAAGACCTAAGATGAGTGTGCTTTCTCTCTCTTTCTCTTATTGTAAATCTCATGGCTATCTTAAGAATCAGTCAGCTTAAGAGTAAGAAATTCTGAACCCAAATCTTTACTTTCTTTTTCTTTTCTCAAGAATGTATGCCAAACACTTACCTAATCGGGCACTTTGCCCATAGAGTACATGGAGTAACCGGGTCCTTCAGTTCTTAGCTACTTAGTGAGGTGTCCCTTGATACCCAGTTGAAAGTGAACTTCCCCAGTCAATCCTCATTAGAGCTAATACTTCCTGGCACGCATCACCCTAAAATTACCTTGTTTATTGGGTTGTATCCCTTCTCCTTCCTAAGTAAGCTAACTCAAGTGAATACTTTAAAGAGCAGAAATATAACCTGCTTTTTTTCACCATAGTACCTCCGGCATCTAGAACAGTATCTGGAATATAATAAAAGTTTGATAATTATTTGCTGACTCCATATTTTTTTATTAAGTGAATGAATGAATGTTCTATGAATCCATTCATCTTTGATTTGATCTCCTGAACTGCCTTCCTTAGTATGAGCTCTGCTCAGAACCTGCCTCTTAATCAAACAAATCTCCCAGTGATGAGGTAATCATTAATACTCATATATCCACATAATTGTTCTGAACAAGAAGGCAGAGGTAGTAGGTGTTAGGATGATCATGGAAAGAGAATTACTGTAGGCAAACTTATCAATTTAAATTTCTCAATTTAAAGATCCAACAACCAGGCACTGAGCAGCTATGAATTTATCAGGCTCAGTCAAATGAATTAGCCTTTTTCTCTGACTTCTGGCATTATATAAAGGAAAATTCTTTTGGCCTGGTTATTTCCTGTGAGGTAATCAGATATGATAGAAATTTTTTGACCAAATAGTTTTGTATAAATAGAGATTTTTGTTATTCTTGGTGGTCATTGGTGGTGGTGATCAGCAGCGGTCTATGGTATGGCTGAAAAGAGAAGAAAGGAAGGAAGGCATGTAGGAATTACGTTGTGAAATGTATGTGACACTTGCCATCCTCACTTATGGGTGAAAGTCTCTCTCATCATATCCCAGAGAGAGATGCTCTTTCCCGGGAAATAATTTTAGTTCAACACATATGTGATGGACTTGCTATATGTTCCATTCTAGAGAATTAAGAATGAATAATTTTCAGGTCTTTCTCTAAGTAGTTAACAATAACAGTAGGAAATTAGTGGGAGAATGCAGCTCTGAGCTGGATAGGAAAGAAATTCTGATTTAGGTAAGAGTATAGATTTATGTAATTATGATTTGTGATTGGGCATTTATTACTGAAGTGAGATTTTTCTTGGTACTAAACGTACCTAAAGGATTTTTTTATGATCTAAGAATGACAAAAAAAAAAAAAATCCGTGTGGCTTTCCTGAGACTTCATCAAGAGGATAATAGTCTACACCTTCAGTCAAAGAGGAAAGACGTCTTTATTAATTTGTTGTTAGATTTTTACTTATACCGTGATAAATATAGCTCATTTTAAGTGCAGATTAAAGTGAGATAATGCACATGAGAAAAGCAGGCACAAGTGACCAATTGACCCCAGAAAGATTTAGAGATTCGGATGGTAGAAGGAAGTCCTTTTATTTTATGAAATAAAGATGAGTAATTGAAACTTTGATTAAAGCAAGGAATCATTAAAAAGCAGTATATAGTTCCTCGAAAGATTCTAACTTTTTAAAATGTAAGTGCATCTTCTCATGGAGTTCGAAAGCCTTTTTTAAAAGTATAAGCTTGCTAATTAGAGTTTTTGTGATTTTTATATAATATATAAAATTACATTATGTATTTATATTAAATACATAAGTTATCATTTGCAATTTGTTTTAATATTTTTTTAATGGAAGAAGAACTTAAATATCTTTTTGAGGCAAACTGAGTGAAGGATTTTTCTACTTTTTCAAAAATAATTTTCTCCAACCTTTGTAGTTTCACACTCTTATTTAACTGTAAGGTTGTAATGCATCTTTGTCAAGCATTTCCAAAGCATTCAAATTAAATTCCATAGAAAAAGTCTTTCTGACTATACGTTATTTTACTTTATCAATTTACATAATACTTGCATTATATACTTACAAAAGTTAAGTACAACCAGCATAAAAAGGCTAGAGAAACAACACAAAGCACTTTAAGCAAACCAATAAACCTAAATGGCAGAACTGTTGGAACACAGGAGGTTATTAAACAGAAGTGTTCCAAATGCCACGAGAGAGAATTAATCAGTATGTTTTAGAGACAGGATGGGAATTATTGGCTAACGCAATGTGTTTGTAAATTGGAAATCAATTAAAAAAGCTTTTATTCTAGCTCCTGACAGTTGTCCAATTCCAGGTGACCCTTGACATCCCAGCTGCGTTTCTTGCAATGGAGCTCAGAAAAATAACCCAAACTCTTTAAAATACATCCCCGTCCTTGCTTATGCTGACTCAAGTAGTATCTGTCAAATAGATCCTTAGGAAACATTGGCACGTCCTAGACTGGGTCCATAGTTAGATTAGCATATTTGTTATGCTTCAAAACTCTGATCAAAGTCTAGTATAGCTTTTCAATTCCAAATAGTTTAAGATCAATATTGTCTTTTTATTTATGTCTGAATATCCATTCTAATATGTAAAGGATGACTTCATGTTTGATACAGCAATCACTGCTGATAGAATATCTAGTTTGGAAAGGTAGGGAGAGCCTCAGTGGCTCAGTCAGTTGAACTTCTGAGACTTCGGCTCAGGTCATGATCTCATAATACATAGGTTCAAGCCTCGCACTGGGTTCTGCTCTGACAGCAAAACCCTGCTTAGGTCTTCTGTCTCCCTCTCTCTCTGTCCATCCCCTGCTCTCTCTCTCAAAAAGAAATAAACATTTCTTAAAATTTTAAAAAAGAAGAAAAGCATCAGAATAATTTCTGAGGTAAATTGTTTAAATAATTTTAAGTTTACTCATTTATTTTGAGAGAGAAAGAAAGCAGGAGAGGGGCAGAAAGAGAGGAGGGAGAAAATCCCAAGCAGGCTCCATGCCATCACTACAGAGTCCCACACAGGGCTTGAACCCTCGAACTGTGAGATCATGACCTGAACTGAAATCGAAGAGTTGGATGCTTAACCGACTGAGCCACCCAGGTGCCTCTAAATAATTTTGACAACCAATCTAATAAATGCACTAAGAAAATTTTTTCGCAGTTAACATTGAGTATGTATTGTTTCCTCCAACAGGTTTTCAGTTCCAAAATTGGTATTTGGGGTTTTCATAAATTGATTTAGTGTGTTCTTTCAGTGTACAGCTTCAATCTTTTTGTCATCTACTGCTTGCCCTCGTTCTTTGATCCTCTGGAAGTCTTTATTCTATGTCTGGACCCAAGAGCTATTTCTCAATGTGTATTTACCCTTTGTTTTTCCAGGAATAATTGTTTCTGTTGTATTATTTTTATCCAAAAAAAAAAAAATCAAAAGTGAAGATCATGTAAATGATCAACTCATAACACTGATATCAATCACCTTTATTTTTATGATCCACTAAAGAATACATGTGCATTCTTTAATATCCCAAAGAACAGAATCTGCTTCATTATAACAAGTTGTTGGCTCTCATCCAACTGTCTAGAAAATGCATTTCCTTTCTTCTCCGCAGTTCAGTGTATGGAGTTAAACTTGGGAGTCTTCCAAGGCTCTGTGTTTATCTCATGGTCACCACATAAATAAGTTTTTCTCATTTCTGAAATAAACAAGGTTCATGTTAAAATATCCCACAAATAGATTCTTTTACAGAATAATTAAGATTGAAATCATATGAATTGACTGTTTGAATGAAAAACAGGATACATACTTGTATTTATCTATTAATTGAATGGTGCCTATCTAGAAAGAACGTGTATAGGCAGATTTGGCATTATCCAATATTCTTTCTGGATTTTCTGTAGTATCTTTCCACAACAATTTCTTAAATCTCCTGATTGAAAAAAGTGTGCTAAAAATATAAGTACATCCTTTAAAAATAATTAAAAATTCAAAAAACACTAAATATTTTCAAATGAAAGCATATAGTCTTTATGAATGAATGTGACCAATTTTAGCTACTTCCTCACCTATGTTTCACAAGATTTTTCACTGATTTGTATCCCCTTAGACTTTGCAGTGATCTTGGAGAAAGTTAATCTAAACTTTCCCCATCAGTGCAAGAATCCCTTTCTAATCAAGGATTCACCTTTGGTTGAAGCTACCAGAAGTTAAAATACTAGTTATCTGTGAAGCCATTCTAAATCATATTGTTTAATTTTAAACAGGATCTTTTTAATGATTGAAACAAAGCTACGTGTCTTGATGATCATATTCAACTGGAGTCAATTTTGTTTTTTGGAGTTACAGACAAATAAGTCTATTTCTTCATACAACTAGAGCAAATTCAGACTTAAGGCATGTTCTCATCAGTATTTTCTTTCCCATGACTGTTCTGATAGTTCCTTCAACCATTTTTTATCTGACATGGTTTACAGATTCAACATGTAGTGACACTTCCACAGCTCAATTCTAGTTTCTTTTTTTAAAATTTATTTTATTTATTTTGAGAGAGAGACAGAGAGAGTGAGTGATGGAGGGGCAAAGATACAGAGAGAGACAGAGAGAGGCAGTGAGAGAGAGAGAGAGAAGGAATCCCAAGCAGACTTCATACAATCAACACAGAGCCTGATGTAGTGCTTGAACCCATGAACCATGAGATCATGACCTGAGCAGAAGTTGAATCGTATGCTCAACTGAATGAGCTACCCAGGTACCCCTCAATTCTAGGTTTGTTATAAAATTTGTTAAACTGTAATGAACATAATTTAATAAAACATAGTAATTAGAATAATCCGAGGATAATGCAATGACTATTTTTACCAGGATGGTATCTTGGCATCTGGATGAAATGCTAATTGCATGTTTTAACTTTTATGCTGTCTTGTATAATATGGCAATTCTTCCATAAGTTTCTGTTACTTATTCTGAATAAAAGACAATACAGAATAGATAATTCTTTGTTGTTTAACATGTTATGGATAGATAGTTTTACAGTCTCGAAGCAGTTTTTCAGATTTCATAACATGGCATTCAGAATGGCTGTCAAAGTCAGTAATCTCCCTGATATCTTTAAAAAGAAAAAAAAAGTTACTTTGCTTATGAGTATTTGCAGAGAAGTATGAAAATATTACACTCTCATATCAGTAATTTTAATTGGGTGGCTTATTTTAATATTTTAGAAACTATAATAATGTGAGATTTGAGTTATTGGTGAAATTTGAATAGACCGGATACAAACTCTCATGTCTTTCTCCACCTCCTTTGCATATATACTCTTGTCCATTTTATTTATTTATTTTTAAAATGTATTTATTTATTTTGAGAGACAGAGAGAGCATTAACATGGAAGGGGCAGAGAGAGCAGGAGAGAGAGTTAATCCCAAGCAGGCTCTGCACTATTAGCAGGGAGCCCTATGTGAAGCTGAAACTCATGAAACGTGAGATCATGACGTGAGCCAAAACCAAGAGTTGGATGCTCAACCGATTGAACCACCCAGGGAACCCATATACTCTTGTCTATTTTAAATGGAGTCCACTTTTTAAAATTTCTACAGATGTTATCAGATGATGCTCTGTCAGGATTTAAAAACAAAATGAAAATAATGTCTTTAGTTTGGCTGCAGATGCAATATGTGAATCTTATTACTTATTCTATGATAAAAATCAATTAATATGTGACTTTAGAATATCTGTAATAGGGGCATCTGTGTGGCTCAGTGGGTTAAGCATCTGATTTCAGCTCAGGCCATGACCTCATGGCCTGCAAGTTTGAGCCCCACGTTGGGTTGTGTGCTGACACCTCAAAGTCTGGAGCCTGCTTCAGATTCTACATCTCTTCCTCTCCCTACTCCTCCCTTGCTCATGCTATGTCTCTCCCTCTCTCTCAAAAATAAATAAACATTAAAAAATTAAAAAAGAATATCTGTAAGAAAAAGGGGAAAATATTAGTACCAGAAGATAGTGTATTGTTACATCCTGGTGTCATTTACCACATAACTCTAATGATGAACTATCATAATCATGTATTTTGTTTGTTCGTCCATTGAGCACATTTAGTGATCATTTACTAGCACTTGCTAGGCTTCAGGAATACAACAAAGATAGATCATACTTTTGTAAGATTTTCTGGGTGAAATGTCATTAGTGAACTGTCCTCCAAATTAATTATCTAATGTCTGAAACTCTCTTAAAATGATCGTTTGCCTCTAAACATTTTATCAAATAAAAACTATACAGCTGACATTCTTATCACAGGGTGCTCATTATCTGCTTTTCTCACATACTAGGAGACAAATTTCTTTTTTTTAAATTTTTTAAAAAGTTTATTCATTTTTGAGAGATAGAGTAAGAGACAGCATGAGAGGGGTGAGGCAGAAAAGAGAGGGAGATGCAGAATCCAAAGCAGGCTTCAGGCTTTGAGCTGTCAGCACAAAGCTGGATGTAGGGCCCGAACCCATGAACCATGAGATCGTGACCTGAGCTAAAGTCAGATGCTAAACTGACTGAGCCACCCAAGGGCCCTAGGAAACAAATTTCTATGTCTCTGTTTTTTTTTTTTTTTTAATTTTTGAAATTAAGAGTTTGGACTAAGTGAGCCATATGTTTGTTTTGCAATTTTAAGTTCAATTATTATCTGTGTGGCCCACCTTCCTTGCAGAAACTCTACAGATATAATTACATTCATCTCTGTTTACTGAGGCTACACCATGAATTGGCTTCCTGGCTTTGGGAAAGTACTTAACCTAAGACCCAGATTTACCTTTCGTATGGGGATATATTAACACTTAGCTAATATGGTTGACCCAAAGAATGGAATGAACAAGTAATGTGCTTTGTATAGGTCCAGTGTCAAGGGCTTAGTCACGGGACATGGTGCAGTTGCCCACATGGGTTTGTCAGGTAGTCGGTCCAGTACCCTCGCACTTCCTTGCAAGCCCAGTTCCTTGGGAAAGACAGAACTGCAAAAGGACAGTGAAACTTTAAGGTGCCACCAGCCACTAAATTCAGGAGTGGGTGTCCCAAACTCTCAGTGCCAGCTGATAATAACTTGCTGCTGATTCGGCCCTTGTTACAACACTAGGTCTTTTCATCTCCCTGAGCTCTGCTTAGTTTCGTTAGAATACAGAGGAGAGTTAACGATGAGGTATCTTTGCTTTTCCTAGGAGGCAGGGGGCAAATGGAGGATGATCTGTCATTGGTAAAGGACTAGCCTTCACTCATGTAAATCTGGAGAGGGGGATGATTGGTTGTTTTTCTGATGTGGGGTCCTTGTCTTTGTTTTATGTTCAGACATGATTCCAAGTCGTCATGTTTTCTTTGTTTCTACTGCAGACATGGAATGTTATCTAATTATTGTTGTATTTTGCAAAAGTTTTTAATGCTCAGTTATACCATTATAGCTTAGCTCTTGGCTACCAGTTTTCAAAACCAGATTCCTTTTTTTATTTGTCATTTTTTCCTTAGCTTTAACTTTCAAACTTATTCCAATGTCTTTCATTTTCCTTCCAACGTTTTCCATTGATTTCATTGCAGCAACGAAGCAATTGTAGTTAATATGTCATTCCTATAATGGGTTCTTAAATCTTATATTTTATTTAACAACAACAAAAATGAATGAAGGGGTATTGTTCTTAATATATGGTTTATGTGCTGCTCTATTTTATTTTCCTCTAGGGAAATTCTGAGTTGGATATCTTGGTTAATTGTTTTCTCTTTCTCTGTATCTATTTTTTTTTTCTTTTTTTTTTTTTTTTTTTTTTTTTTTTTTTGTAGCTGTTGTTCTCAAGCCAGGACTCTTTCTTTGCTTGTCCTTAAAGTATAATAACATTTAATTATATTGTATTTAATAGATCCATTTTATGATTTTTTAACTTAATTTAAACTATATATGCAAGCAAAACTAGGCACATCCAGAGTTGACATAATGTCTTGATTAAAGATAACTAGTTTTCATTTTTTCCAATATGAAAAACACAAATTTATGAATATGCACAGAAGTGGGTTTTCATTTCAGCTTACTCTAGGCTACATTCTCCAGTGTGCTTAATTATTCTTATAATTTAGGTAATTTAGTTTTAAATGTGCTTTTTTTNACCCAGGCGCCCCATTAAATGTGCTTTTGATTAAATGATTCCATCAGCAAATAGTCTTGGTGCTAAATGAGAATTTAAACAAATTCACTATTTTAGTTACCTAAAAGACTATTAGAGTCAAAAACTAAAATATCAGACATGAACATTGATTGGGTGTATCATCTAATCTTGTCTATCAGGAAGCAATCTTAAAAAACGTAACCAGCTGATAAAATAAATTCAGTTATATAACTTTATTAGAATAGAATATAAAAAATGGAAACAGATTCTGGTTTGCTAATTACAACTTACTTCTTTTTGACATGTCAGATACCATGGCAACTATTGGGAAATGCTTTTCAAGTTTATCTATAACAATCACTACTGTAAATATGTGCCTTACTCATCTGGACTTTACACTGTAGGAAGCCTAATGTCCACATATATTTTCTTTTAATATAAATGCCAAATTGTTTTCTAAACACAAAACAAATCTTCTAAAGAATAAGAAAGCTTTCTCTATAACCTAAGCATTTAGGTAATATACTGTTTTGCACAACCTGGTGATGAGTTTTGTAGTGTTTATAAGCTGTATATATTGCTGGATTGAAGCACTGAACAGGTGGACAGTTTTCTGGGAACTAATATCATGGGGCAGTAAAACATTCATGAATATGTAAAGACAAGAGTGAAAAATTATTTACTAGGACTTCACTGAAGGAAGATGTTTTATATACTGGACAGGAAGACTCTTGGGGTAAGGTGTTAGGCAATCAGTTACAGATGGTTGCTATACAGCTTTCTAAGGAGGCTAAATCCAGTTATTAATTGCAGACATTTTGTTTTACTATTGGCAAATGCCAGCTGAAGCAATGTAGCTAGCAGTTCCCGTCTGCCTTTCCTGAGTAAATCTAAACTTCTTTCCCAAATAAGTGTTAACCTATTTGAATAATATTATTTAGAAGAGGAATCAGATTAATGGTATTTCTTACAAATAGTTTTCTTACAATTTGTATGTACAAAGGATAAGATGATTCCTAATTTCTTACCTAGCTGAGAATATGTCCAAAGTCCATTGAATTTGTAATACGTACATGATATTAGATATGAGGTTCATTTTTTTTCCACTAACATTCCACAGTGATTAGTTGAGGCCACTGAAAAGTTGTTTTTCTTAATTTCTCGTTGTTTGTTGAATAGACTTTATTTTTTAGAGCAGTTTTAGATTCACAGCAAAATAGAATAGAAAGCACAGTGAGCCCTCCTCCGGTCCCATCATGTCCAGTCTTCCCCACTATCAACATTCCATGCAGAAAAGTTTGATGCCAGCCTTGAATCAGTTCCTTTTACCATTGAAAAAACTGATACCAAAGTACGTCTAGAAAGGGTTATATTTTTTTCTGATCACTGACTCCTTTATGTACAAATCAATACAAAAAAGTTTATGTATTGATTATTGCTTCTCTACTGAATGGTTTATTATTATCTTTTGATATTATATTATACATATGCATATATATATAATAACATGGTATATATGTAAAACTGGAATATATGTATAAATACATACTCTTTTATATATCACTTAATTTATTTATCTGTAATTATTATGTCCATGCCTTTACCCATTTCCCTTAAGTTTTGAAATACTCCAAATTTACTGATTTAGTTTTGTGTTGAATTCAATGTAAGTGTATGGTTATGGGTGTGAGTGTGTGTGTGTGAGAGCATTCATGTACATGCCATGGTTATATCTCTAAATACGTTATTTTGGCAGTTAGGTTTTTGCATCTGAAAACAGCCATGTGTTTTTTAACACATGGTGTGCATTATATTTTTAAAGAAGGATCCTGAGTCATTTTTAGGCGTGAACTTCAAGAAAGAATCCTGCTTAATTTTTAATATTATATGAATAGAATTATGGTGTGTGAATTTGTGGGAAATTGCTTCTTTCTCAACATTTTTTTGTGAGATTAATCCATGTTGTTGTATGTAGTCTGAGTTCATTTATTTCAATGCTGCATTATTCCATTAAGCAAACATAGCACTATATATTTTTCAAGTGCAGTCATGATTAATATTTGTGTTGTTTCTATCTTATTTTTTCTTATACAGTGATGTTTTGAATATTCTTTGGTTTTACTCTATGTGCACATATGGAATAATTTCTCTAAGATATATAAACCTAGAAATGAAATTATTGGTTGCTGAGGTTTGTACTTTACTAGATAATCCCCAACTTTTCAACAATGGCTATATAAATTTATAGTGCAATTGCACTGACAACGGTTATTATTACTTATGGATCAAAAAATTTTCCTACCCTAGATGTCAGATTTCACAGTTTTTCCTCATCTTTATCTAGGTGTTCAGCTGTATTCATTTATAATTTTAAAGTGAATTTTCCTGACTATTCATGAGACTAAATATGACTCTCTCTATATATATTGGCTCTTTGGATTATCTTTTTGTGAAGATTCTGTTTCACTCTTTTGCCAATATTTTATTGAGTGGTCTGTCTTGTCTTTGAAATAATAATTACTTTTTATGGGGTTCCACTCATGTTAGTGATGTGTGTGTACCCTTTCTCTTCTTCTTTGTCAATTTTGTTAGTGGTTTATCAATTTTCTTGATCTTTTCAGCTTTTGGTTTCATTGGTGGTTTGCATCGTTTTTCTGTTTTCAGTTTCATTGATTTCTGCTCTTATTTTTTTTTCCTTCTGCTTGCTTTGGATTTATTTTGCAGCCTAGTGTTGGAATTTAGTGTACTCATTTGAGACACTTCCATGTTCATGTGGGGCCACCCAGTGACTAATCTGGGATCTGGGTAGTCATCTATTTATTAACTCAGTTCTCAAAGTCTTTCTGAAGATACTTAAAATCAATCAGACCTAAAGGGCAGAGGTGAGCCCAGGGATTTGTGTGCTACTTTCAAGGCTAATTTTCCCAAGCTCTCCATCTTTTCAGCCTTGCTGATGTTTTCCAGTTCCCTGTGGTTCCCCCTTTTGTTCTTACTGTTAGAAATTGGGGGGCTCTACTTATTTATTCTTCTGTGCACTGCCTGGGACTATGGTTCCATTCAGGCTGAAGTGGTGTGAAGATATAAGGAAAAAAACTGCTAATCTCACCACTAGTTTGGTGGCACTACAAATTCTGGCTTTCTTCCCCAATCTGTTCACAGAGTCCACAAGTAGCTGCTCTATGCTTCGGTCCAGGTGTTACTGCTGTATTTCATGGCCTTGAATTTAATCACAATAGGTTAAGTAAGAGAACTTGGTCTGTATGTTACTGATTTTTAAAGATTTGTTAAGACTTGCTTTAGAACTGGAATAAAATCACTTTTTGTGAAAGGTCCATGTTAGATGGTAAATATTTGTGGCAATATTCTGTGCGTTTAAAATATATCAACATTTTTATTTGTGTAGTTCAACTATGCATGTCACTTGATCTAGTAAATATTAAAGAAATATATTGCTTATCTCATGTTTCAAGTGCAGCTTTCTTAAAAAATGGAGAATATAGAACAGTAAAGTCATGTTAAGTAAGTTGAGCATTTATAAATAAGTTCACTTCTCATGTTTATTATGTTTTAGAGTATCTTTTAGCTCTATTTTCCATAGATTTATTACCCTTTAGATTTATTTTTATCACTGATATATTTATATTTAAGTCCATTTTTTTTTGCTTTTTTGGGCTTCCTACTTTTGTGCCATTTTACCTTTTTCATATATTTTGTGTATTTCCCACTTTTTTCCTACTCATTGGATCCTTGGTTATTATTGAATGAAGTGGTATCTCCATTTCTTCTAACATCTTATGTTTTCTCTAGAGTCTTAGTTTGTAAATTTCTAAGGTCAGTCCTGCTCCATAGTGGCCATTTGGTCCACATATATTTTTTTCCTCAGGTTTAATTTATTTAGTCACCCACTAAAATTAAGATCACATGGCTCCTGAGAATAGAAATCATGTCTAACATTGTATATTTCTGATTCTTTTGAATTCAGTTTATGTTTTTTGAGCCCAAAAGCCTCTTTTTGCTACCTGTCAAATGGCAACATTCAAACTGACAAGGACTTCAAAACAGACACGGGTGGTTATTAAATAGGCCAACAGAATAGTCAAAACGAACATCTCCTGAAACAAATTTACATTAGAGCTGTGTCGGTTTCATTCTTAGACAAAAGCACCCATATCCAAGGAGATCATTCTATTATTTTCATCTCTGAAGTCGGCAAGTATCCAGTGAATTTTTTTTGTGGCACCTTTTGAGTACACACTATGCCCACTACGCCTCTTATTTAAAGGATTCCTGTTTCCTTCCAGTGTTAGCAATTCAGATGTTACATGTGGCTTTGCATAACATCTAAATCAATGGTTTTTATCTAGAATGTCCATTAAGTACAACATCTTGGCTGAGCACTCAAAAGAGAGGTTATTTCCTACATAATTCAATTTATGAACTCTATCTAATTTGAGATTGAGAATTTAATACCTAAAATTTAATTTTTAAAAAGATACTGTAATTTTTATTCCTGTACTGCATAATACATTAAAAGGAGGTGCAAGTCATAACACTAACATTTCTTAAAACTCCTTTTCTCTTTTCTCCAACCCTTTCACATCCCCCAGTCTTGATCCTTTTATGCCAGAACCATAAAACATTCTCCTACTTTCTCACCAGCTTGTTTTCTTCTCTTTCTCAGCTTTTTTCTTATCTATGTTGACTTATATCATTGCTTCTAGAATCTTCTAGAAATCTAGAAGAGATTCTAGGAATAGATACAACACAATAGGACAGAGGGGGCATAAACTGGGCTGGTAGTTTCGGGCCAGGAGTCTTGGAACATTTCTGCAAGAAGATTCCTCTCTTATTTTATAGACTCTCACCTAGTTAGGACAGGGTGGGTCATTTCCTAATGCTGATTTCCTCTGTATTTCAGGAAGTCTCTTGCAAACTTCAGATTTTTTTCCAGTTGACTCGCATAAGCGCCATCTTCCTCCTCATTCCTTGCTGCTGCTTCAGACTAGGGATTTAGAAGTTCTCCTGCCATTCTACCCATTTATTTCCCAATTGAATTTAGAATTACTCTGCAGATGAGATAGTGTCATCTTTCCTACACTTGAAGGACTTTCTAAACATATTAGATTTGTTCATTATACCCTTGCTTATTTTTACAGGCATTTTCAAGTATGTTTTCCTTCTTTGATTATGTTTCTGGGAATTTAGAAGAGTAAGGAGTTGAATATGTGTCTCCAGTCTCTATATTTAAAAGTTATCTGCAATAAAATTTTATATCATTCACTAAATTGCTGCCTATATATTTTAATAGTGTTGACAAAATGCAAAAGCATGAACAATCTAAAAACATGTCCTGAAATTTATGGCAGTTTTCTCTTTCTTTATGGTTATACAGAGTTACTGATTTAAATAGATTTATGGAAATTGATTCATATGGAGACAAGAAGAAATTCATACAGCAGATTGATAAAATAACATTTCCATTTTAATTGCCACCTAATAACAAAGCTTTGCATCCGGTGCTCTTCTTTCCAGAGACTTTAGAGTGTTTGTGGCCTAACTCAGGAGCAGAGACCTGTTTTAGGACCTGAAAATCTGTCTTTGTGAGTAAAACTTTAAAGCGTGAACTAACCACTATTAGGAATGGTCACAGCCAGTCTTCTGGTTGTATGTATACTGAAGCTGTCTCTGAAAACCTTATTTCATAGATAAACATTTGACCATTAAATGATTGGAATATCTACTTTATAGAGAATGAGGAGGGTGTTTAAATAATGTTGAACATTTGGGTGACATATGGAAAATTAGCCACAAAATCTTTCAAAACTACTACATATGTTTGGAATAATGGAAAGATAATATTTGAATAGTTGATCAAAATTCCCACCAAGTTTTAACTCCCACCAATGTAAATTATTTGACATCAAATAGATATAGAAAAGCTGAGGGGTTCATAGAATTTAAAGATATTTGGCATTTGTTAAAAAAAGATAAATCTTGCTTTGGGGGTCACTCTTGTCAGGAGCAAGAATTCCTGTCCTCCCAAAGGTCCTTTTGGCTGACGAAGATTCAAATTGACATGAGACAGATTAACAGGAAAAAATCAAATTTAATAGCATAGGTACAAGGTATCCACACAGACATGGAAATTTCAAAGACAGTCAAGCAAAATAAGGTATGTATGTCATCTGAACCAAGAAGAAAGGGCTAGGGGTCTAGGACTTCAGAGGAAAGGAATCTACTTCGCAGGGCAATAAGATGAGCAGATGTTTGGTAATTAGATGTTTGCCCTGCCATAGAAATGGGTCACTCAGATAAAATTTATCTTCCCTAATAACCCTTAATCTGGTATACCCCCAATTTAGATTTTTCTGTGTTGAGGGGGGGTCAAAAGTTTCTCTTAAGCCTGCAGGGTCTTGATTGCCTTCAGTACAAAGTAATTCATATGCCAAGGTGGCACCCTCTGGGGGGAACCTTTCCTGAATCCCTTCATTCTTTTAAAGCACAACTTTATGGAGTATCATATTCCAAAGCAATCTATAATGTTACTGTCCCTGCCAATTAGAAAATAACCCAAGTGCTTACTGAAGTCTCAAGGAAAGGTAGAAACCAAGAGGTTGGTGACTTGTGTTTATAACACAGTCTTTGGCAAATCATCCTAAAAATGTATTAAGGCATGTCAAAAGTTCATGTGTCCTGTCAATTTGCCAGATATTCTCCTTTGTACTCCTCAAGATGTTAGCTTTTTCTTTATTTTCTCTTTCTTCCTTCTTCTGGACCTATTCTTTTTTTCAGTAGAAACAGATCATAACACCTCTGGACACCCCCAGACTGGACCTGTACAGACCAAATTTATAATTGAATAATATCACTTTGTCACTCAATACTGTTTCAGCTTTCTATTTTCATAGACCTGCTATGAAAAAACTGCAGCTTTGCTCCTAGAATATGGGAATAATATTACTTTCCAAATGGCTTCAAAAATAAATGCAATACCCAGTTCATGGACTGAAACAAAATTGGTGACTAGAAAACGAAAGCTAATATTTGTCAAATAGATAAATGTGATACTTTTTATAAAAATAAACTTATAAAAACTCTGCATCTAAATTTAAGTTTAAAAAAATAACTCTGGCCTGCCTGGGTGGCTCAGTCGGTTAAGCGTCCAACTTTGGCTCAGGTCATGATCTCATAGTTTGTGAATTTGAGCCCTACTTTGGCCTCTGTGCTGACAGCTCAGAGCCTGGTGCCTGCTTCCTATTCTTTGTCTTCCTCTCTCTTACTCTGTCCTTCCCCCACTCATTCTCTGTCCCTGTCTCTGTCTCTCTCAAAAATAAACATTAAAAAAAAGCTCTGAATAAACTAAGACAAGTTAATATTTATAATAGCTTTTATGAATATTCCTCATAAAGCAAACATTTTTTAAGCAGATAATTATTTTACATGATCCCAATTTGGTCAAGACACTTTGTGATTTTGGATAAGTTACATAAGGGTTCTTTTTCAAAAATAAAATTAGAGTCTTGAAATTTACAAAGTGGTCATGATCTCATGAAATCCTCAAAAAAAGAAAAATAAGGGTCATTTAATATATGGACCAAGTTTTAATCCCTTGGAAATCCACAATACATACAGGATGTTTAATTCTAAATCTAATACTTTTCTCCTGTGCTATTGAACCAAATCTGTGTTTTCCAATGGTGGCTTATTATCAAATCACCTGAAACCTTTGGAACAGATTTGATTTTTGTGCCATATCTCAGGTCTACTGAAGCAGAATCTACAATAGAAGGTCTGGGTAAAAGCACCACACTTCTCTAGCAATTGCGACGAGCAAGTTTTGGGAAACACTGGGCAAGATAACTTCAAAGTCCCCTTCTAGCTACTGATCTCTGTCTATTTAAGGAAAGAAATGTTAATTTTAATGTCTCACATTTGATTAAACTGAGTAAAATTTTGTGGCAATTAAATAATCAAACTCCTTGCAAATTAGAAAAAAAAAATCTATGGTATAGCAGGAATAGAAGCAAAATTCTCAATTTAGTTATGACTCTGATCACACATTTTGGTATAGCAATCAAAGGGGAAAAAATGGTGATTTTTGTTTTGCCTTTGAAGATGATCCATATGTCCTTGGAAATTTGATTAGAGATATGGCTAAGCTGCCAGTTGTAATCTGCTTTTGAATACTTTTCTCGTAAAATGTGGAAAGTGTTGTAGAGAACAAGATGGAGTCACTCATGTCAAGCAGGGGCCCATCCTTGTCAAGTAATGATGCAAGCAGTTAAGTAAGGGTACTGCAGCTACACCAGATTTCCCTGGGACCAGCACCAGCTGTCAACACCTCACAGCTGATAGTAGGCAGAAGCAGAGGGCCTAAAACTATTAAATCCCTTGAAAAAGGGGGAATTTTGCAACAAAGTGTCAGAGTCCTCAGACACCGACCCTTCTATGTCTGAACACTTTAAAAAGGCAGTTACCGCGGAAGGTTCTGTTGAATTGTTCACCGAACACAACTGAGCACCTTTACTGCTCCAGTGTAACAAGCGGTAGGTGCTGAGAGCTGACCTGGACTGGACTTTTCTCAACTGTGCACCCGCAGTCAGTGGGTGACTGACTTTACGTTTGGTTTGTTAACGTCCTACACGCTGTGTGCTATTGTTTGTCGTGTGACTTGTCTTGCGTTCTGTGCTGTGTGTCATTAAGAAGCCAAGGTAATCACGGGGCGCCTGGGTGGCTTAGTCGGTTAAGCGTCCGACTTTCGCTTAGGTCATGATCTCGCGGTTCGTGGGTTCGAGCCCCGCGTCGGGCTCTGTGCTGACTGCCAGCTCGGAGCCTGGAGCCTGTTTCAGAGTCTGTGACTCCCTCTCTCTCTGACCCTCCCCTGCTCACGCTGTCTTTCTCTCCCTCTCTTTCTCTCCTAGAAATAAATAAATTAAAAAAAAAAAAAAAGAAGCCAAGGTAATCACGTGGTGAAATGTCACTGAACCTGCTTTATAGTGATGTTAACCTTGCCTAATGACCGAATAAAGCTGACTCCCTACAAAGACACAGTCCGTGTGTGCGCTTTCACAGCATGCTCCTGACAGTGGTGTTATTTACAGTATTGTTTCCATTGGAATTTCTTTGATTTGCTCATCACTTCCCAATCTGTCAAAATCATATTAGGTTGCTAGTAGAATTAATTGCATTATAATTTTAAGCATGAACCGTTTTGATGTTTTACCAGTTTATATCTTAAGTGCATTTTCAACTTGATTTAAGTGGTCAACAACATGTGAAATTTAATGGCTATTGCTTTTATATCTCCACTAGCTAATTACAATAAACTCTCTTTTAGTTTAAAAACTATACACATTATACCTGCCCTTCTCAACCAGTACGTGTCCTCAATATTTTCAGACTTTTCACCAAGTCTTCTTGTTTAATTTTATTGGTAATAGTCATTCACGCTTATTTGACAATCGTAGAACAATATATATAATTCAATAGCTGAATTCAAAATAAAAGTAAAAATTACCTTAGAACTCATATTTTGTGGAGTGTTACCTAAATCATTATAATAACCAAATACTGATGATAAAGACTCTTTTTCCTCTTTTGCCAGTGAAGTCCAAGAATTGGAATTCTCATCCTCAGAACTGAGATTACTGTCCTCCCTCACTTAACTTCCAGGACTAGAAATGAAGGTAGAGGAAGAAAAATTCTCCCTCTACACTTCAAGGTCTTCCAGCTGTACTAAGAATTAAATTTACATAAGACAGGTTAACAGGAGAAAAAAACCAAAGTTTTATCATGTACACGTGGAAGCCCAGTATTAAAATTGAGACCTAAAGAAATGACCAAAGCAGACGGTATTTATACATTTTAGAGAAAGAGAAAATAAATTTGTGAGGAATTGACAGGATAAAGAAAATGGGCATTTGGGAGATTTTAGTAGAGAATTTAAAGCAGAATTTAGGCTGAGGTAATAGATTAAAAAAAGTAAAAAGGTTTATTTCTACAGCTTTTTCAGCTGTAAAGTTCTATCTCTGGTAAGAAGGATAGTGAGGGTATTTGTCATAAGGAAGATTTGCTTGTTGCCTTTAGTGGAAGAGAGAAGGGACCGGGTGTCCTTGCACTGCTGTTTCCTAAGTAACTTTTATTTAAAATAATCAATATGCCAACGTGGCACATTTTAGGGCAGCCTGCCCTTGGTCCCTACAAAAGCTTCTACAAAACTGTTATACTGTATGTTCCAGAAAAGCCGTGCTAACTAAAATAAGACTGCAAACCAGTAAATAATGTTATCCCTAGCTTCAGGAACTTCCCCCAAGTCCATTTATCCAAACAATAGCTTGTGTAGCAGCATTCCCGCACAGAGAGTCATGACACCGAGGCTTTTCTTCCCAGGAAGTAACTTTATTCCAGCCTGCGGTATCAGTGTCGCTCAGTAGGGTTGGTACCCAGAGAACTGAGCCCTGAACACCACGTGCTGTCATTTTTTATCTATCTTCTACTTCTTTGTCTCCCATATATGGTAACACACAAACATGTAGTCTGACTAATGTGGTCTCTCATGTTACAAGGTTGTGAGGGATGTTGTCACATACCCGAATAGCAAGGTTGCCTTGAGATGTTCTTTTTTTTTTTCTTTCTTAGGGAGGAGACCCTACCACAATTGCTCAGCGAGGCCCCTTCTCAGCCTAATAACTTGCTGATCTGGTTCAGTGGCTTCCTTTTCAGAACAACTGGGCAAACATGCTCCCTTTCAAATAATACTTTACTAACCAAATGTGGCTCAAACATCCCCAATCTGATGTTTCCACCAATCCTAAAGTATTATATCAAGAACTTAACCCATTAGGAAGCAGATTCCTGCATTGAAAGTTCTACTTTAGGGTATTGCAACTCAGACCTTAGAAGTCTTCTGAGACACTCCTAAGATTCAGTGAAGGAGGTATTCTCCCTTACGGCAGTAAGAAACTAGATCTTGGTTGATGAACAGCTATTGTGAGACTTCTTTTCCTTTCCTTTTCTTTTCCCTCCCTCTTCTGCCCTCCCTTCTTTCCTCCTTCCTCCCTCCTTTCCTCCCTTCCTCCCTTCCTTCCTTTAAGTCTTTTAGGGAATCACCAGTTGACAATCTTGTTTGTTTTTTTTTTTTAATAGTTTATTGTCAAATTAGTTTCCACATAACACTCAGTGCTCATCCCCACAAGTGTCCTCCTCCATGCCCATCCCCCCCTCCCCCCACATCCNAATCTTGTTTTTATTTAATAACATTATAAATGTATTCTACACAGACTGTTTATATGAATTATCACATTACTGAAAAAGTGTATTACATTTTAAAAAATTTGTTTCAGTTGTTTAGATGACATACAAACCTATTAGATTTATAAATTTATGGTTCATTCTTTTTTTTTAAATGATGAAATAGTCATTTGTTCATTAATATTAAATATATTAATCAAATAAAAAGCTTTTTTTACTATATCAGTAAATGCATAAAACTGTGATAAACCTTAAATATATTCTATCTTTGAATAACTTCTGCTTACATACATATAGGTCAAAATAATAGTCAACATGTTGATTAATGTTTTAAAATGTTTTAAAAGAGCAAAAAAAAAACCCATCTACAAAAATTTCTATGTTGTTGAGTTATAAATAAAATTTGTTTTCCTTTTCTGTGAATCTTTGTATATTAAAATTTTTCTAATTGTTTTAAAGGTTTTTTTTTGTTATCTTTAAAGCTGAAGATAGAGGATGATCCCAGTTCTATAAACTCTATTCTATAGATCTCTATTCTAAGATTTTTATTTTTATTTTCTTCCTTAGCATTTTGTATTTTATCATGATTTGCAATAAAACATATATATTTTATATATATACAGTTTTTGAAAATTATAAACATAGAAAATAAATGCATTTTAAATGTATAATCAAACCTAAAATGGCATTTTAATGAATAATTGAAATGTCATGAAACAAGTAGAAAATTATTTCTTAATGTAATAAATAATAGTACAGTTGTAATTGTAATATAAGATGGATTTGTATATACACGTAAGTAATTATTTTTCAATGTGGTCTTCTCAATAATATGTTAATAAAAATATTTTCAATCTATAATAGAGGATTTACAAATGGATATAGATACTGAAACATGTACCTGTAATTCAGTCACAATTGAAATGGAATGACATTTCACTACAGGGGGATTTTACTTAAAATAGTTCACAATAAATTATTTGGCAGTGGAGATTAATGTATTAGAAATTGATTCTGTTATGATAGGGCCAAATCCCTGTATAGTTATGAATAATGTTTCCATAATGATATATTTCATGTAGAAAAAAGGTCATTATCATCTTTTCATATATATCAAGAATAAGAATTACTTAGCATAGTCATTCATTTAGCTAACACTATTGATTAACTACTGTATTCACTCTCCTAGACACTTGGGAAATATCAGTCACAGATCCTGGACATTATGGAAGACATGACACCAGAGGAAAAAATGGACTCTTATTCAGTGTTTGCTATGTGCCAGGCACCATTCTAAGTGTTTTTCACATCTTAAGGCATTTATTTCTCATAACTTATAAAATAGATATTATTTTATTTTATTTTATTACTTTTAGGTAGGCTCCATGTGTGGACCTCAACACGGGGCTTAAACTCACAACCCTGAAATCAAGACCTGATATGAGATCAAGAGTCAGATGTTTAACTAACTGAGCCACCCAGGTGCCCCCTCAACTTCCATGTTTGAAAGATGAGAAAACTGAAGCCCAATCAAAGACAGTCTAAGGAATTCCTTGAGGTTATGTAGTGAGTGAGTGCTTGAGCCAGATTCAAACAGTGAAAACAGGGTGCTTCAAAGATTGTGCTCTTATATGCATGCTGGATTGCCTCAATTTTCATAGCAAATCAATGCTGGATGGTTGCTAAAGTTATTTTCCAAGTTAAATATTGGTATTAACCTGAAATTATTTAATGCCTACTTTATTCTTTTGGTTGCTTCACTACCATCTTGTATCAAAAGAAAATAAAAGCACACATACATTTTTCCCTTGTGTCTTTTATAGAAGTTGAGAACTTTATTGTACAGTATCATTGAAAGGACATTTTTTTCACTGCTTTTATTTGCAAAGAATTTACACTTCAAAAAAGACCCAGACAATCACATCTTTTTATATACTACTGTGCATCCAATTCATTTTGTCCATAACTAAAGTACACAAGTGTAGCAGAGAATTGTCTCATGAAACTGATACACATTAAAATGAACTTTATCGGGCGCCTGGGTGGCTTAGTCGGTTAAGCGTCCGACTTTCACTTAGGTCATGATCTCGCGGTTCGTGGGTTCGAGCCCCGCGTCGGGCTCTGTGCTGACTGCCAGCTCAAAGCCTGGAGCCTGTTTCAGAGTCTGTATCTCCCTCTCTCTCTGACCCTCCCCTGCTCACGCTGTCTCTCTCTCTCTCTCCTAGAAATAAATAAAACATTTAAAAAAATTAGAAAAAAAGTTCTCAGCCATTATTAAAAAAATAAAATAAAATAAAATGAACTTTATCAATATTACAGGAGACATTTAGTTGCATTACTTTTTAGTATACTGGTATAAACTCCAGATTAAAAAGACCTAGGAATAACCATTAAGTATGTTCTAAAAACAGTAAATCAAGAAAAAATACTCCCCATATAAACTTCCACATTTATTAAGATATCTCAGATTACCCTAGCTGTGGAAGTACTATTTGCTCATTGTACACTGATGGCTTACACTGTGCCTACGGACATTCTGAGAGGACGGAGTCCTCAAGGGTATGCCAGATCCCTGTAATTCTCAACTTTGCTGGAAGGAGTCCACAAATGAAATCAATTTGTTCATGTAGCATGTACACTGGAAGTTGCAATTCCTTTGGAGAAGACAGCAGAGGAGCTTTGTTGTCCAGACAAATGGAAGAGGGTCAAAAACAATAAGAGCAGATTTTGCAGCTACCAGAGCAGCCATGGCTAGTGAATGGTTTCGAAACCTGAAGAGCAAGTGGAGGAGGGTCCATTTCCCAAGCCACGGTGTACTATCTTCTGGGAGGTCCACAGGATTCTCCTGGCCCCTGGGCGGGGGGAGGGGGGGACCGTGGCACCATACTGCATTCCTAGCTTGAACTGCATTTGGTCCTGCAATTGTAGTGGCCCGCTGTCATTTGTAACTGGCCTCTCAGTTATACTGGTCAAAGTTTTAGATTATTAATCCCTGCATTTCTTGTCTCAGGGAGTGAAGCTCCCATTTTTTTAATCACTACATACTGGTCCATCTAACAAAGATTACTGTTTTTTCTACTGCTGCTTGTGTACTGACTGCACACAAGACCCTATAAATCAGACCTGCACATTTGCTATTGAATTCATATAGTAGGTTAAGCAATTGTTATATATATTTAAATGAATTTAGCACTGGAAGGGGAAACCTAATATGACAAATAAAAAAATGTGGTGACTACTCTAGAGAAATGAAGAAAAATGTAGTGATCAATAAAACAAAATTGAAGCAAAAAACATATAGTATGAAGCCAGAAATGGTTTTTGAATCTTATGATTTAAAATTGAAAAAGAATGGTGTCTTCTAGAAACTTGGGTAAAAGATATATTTTTTAGACTACAGAGGAAAATACAAAGAAATAAATAACTGAAAAGGAAAGAGACTTGAAGGATACTTATAATGGTTTATAGTTTCTTTTAATCACAAATAGATGATACTTCAGTTTAAGGGCCAAGTACAGATTTTTGAAGCAGAGCAGACTATATAGGAATATAGTGATAGCTTGGCATCCAAAAATCTTAAACGATTCAAGCAAAGCACAGAAATTGAGAGTTGGAAAAAAAGCAGATGATTTTTTTAGTAGTGGTATAAGGATTAAAGTTGAAGTATGAGGATTTCTCTGGGATGGTATAACATAGTTTGGAGGGGCAAATATACTATCCTGATGGTAGTCAGGGAATATTTTTAGTGGAGCAAAGCTAAATCCTGAATGGAAAAATGGTGTAGTAAGCAAAGTAGCGATGGTATTTTAGCCAGAGAGAAGGGCCTATAAAATAGGCAAGAGTTCAAGAGAAAATATGTGAGAAATTAAAAGGTGACCAAATGTTATTGCAGAAAATAGAAAGGGAGAAGGTCAAGAGATGAATGTGGAGAACTAAGGAAGGTCCAAATCATGATTTTTTAAAGGTAACATTTTAATACAACAACTTGGTTTCAAGATGGAAATTGCTTTGTAGAAACATAAGCCTGGAGATAACAGAAAGGTAATGAGTGCTTAAACAAAACAGTGGAAATAAAGTGTGGTAGATTGTCACCAAAATGGCTCGCAATAAAACTTTCTTTGTATGCACATGTATCTCCTCCCATCAATAGGTGGTATCAATTTTCCCTCCCTTTAATCTGAGAAAGCCTTGTGGCTCCTTTGGATCAGCAGCATGTGGCACAAGTGATCCTGTCCCAGTTTAAGTTCTAGGCATTGAGAGATCTGGTAGCTCCTTTTGTGTCTTTGGAACCTCAGGCCACCAAGTAAAGTTCAGCTACCCTATAGAAAGAGAGTGATGTCCAGCTTTTCCTGTTATCTCAGCTGAAGTGTCAGATATGTGCATGAACATCTTGGATATTCCATCTCAGCTGAACTCACAGTTCAGTGCAGCTGAACAATTCCAGCTGATTACCACATGGAACAACGATGGCTCCTCACTGAGGAGCCCTGCCCAGGTTGCAGAATCGTGGGCAAACGGTAGTTGCTCTGAGCTACAGGATTTTGGTGTGGTGTCACAGCAATAAAGAATTGAAACACCAAGTAAAAACACTTAAGACATGTTAGAGAAGTAGAATTCAAATAACTTAAGACCTGATTTATGAAGGGTTGGAAGAACAAAGAACTGTATCAAAAGAGATTCTTGGATTCTGGCTTGGGAACCTCAGTAGAATGACGGTTCCGGTTTCAGAGATGTGGAAGAGAGTTTTGGAAGAGGTTTGATTGTATAAGTTTGTAACTATTGTTTAAGGTTTAGAAGAACGTTTGAGGCTGAGGTATGTAGTTGAGAATGATCACCATCCTGCTGCTGGCTGAAGTCACATACTGGAAGAAAGCGATCTGAAATGCACATGAAAACCACCTGTCAATCAAAATGTCCACCTTATTCTGTCCTCTTAGAAGTCCTCACAGGCTAACTGTTCTTGACTTTGGTAGTACATTAGAATATTCTGAGATGATTAAAATTAATCCTGATATCCAGGCTGAACCTCAGGCCAACTGGGAATGGGACCCAAGGTAAACTGTTTTTTAAGCTCTCCAGTTGATTTAAATGTGCAGCCAAGTTTGAGAAAAGAGCACAATCACTTGGTGGTCGAGGGTCAAAGTGCATAGTGTAAAATACCTCCCTAGATGATTTTTGGATGTCCTTTATTTGCTTGAAAATCCTGGATGTGAACCATCCAATTGGACCTCCATAAATTCAAATTACTATAGTTATTCAAAATCAATACAATGATTTTTTTAAAATGATCTGAATATAGTCATCTGAATATGGTGTACTCAGAAAATATTATTTATGTCTAAAATATCTTTCCCTTCTATTATCTTTATGAAAATTACCTTTGATATATGATTGTTTTGCCTTTATCTTGTTTTCCACTCTGCTCCTGGCTAAGTTTTAATTAAATTTAAATTGAAATAAAATTTTTAGAAGCACACTTGATCCAAATTCAAATGCCAAAACAAAACAACTGTTTTTACTTACCCTGTTGGTAGTTATACCTAAGTTAATTTAAGGAGCACCTGGGTGGCTCAGTTGGGTAAGCATCTGACTGGCTCAGGTCATGATCTCATAGTTCATGAGTTTGAGCCCCAGACTCAGCTTTGTGCTTACAGCTCAGAGCATGGAGTCTGCTTCAGATTCTGTGTCTCTCCCTCACCCTCAGCCCCTCCCTCACTCGTGCTAGATCTCCCTCTCTCTCAAAAATAAACATTAAAAATTTTATTTAAAAAAGATAGATTAAAACCCTTACAACAATAATCACCACGCAAACAGAATGGGTTCCCACTGTAATAACAGTAACACGTGTGCTCTGTGTAAGTATGTACCTGATAAATATAGCCTTTGCAAAGGTGGCCGATAGACTTGTCGGAATTAGATGTAGCTGTCTTCTTCTGTGTGAGATCTTCTTGAATTCTTTTAAACACAATGAGAGAGTAGCCTCAAGACACCTAGTTAAGGAAAAAGTCAAAAGACTGTTACTCTTTCTTTACTGTAAATGTTCATATTTTACCTATCTTTCTAGATCTCTGCTATAGCAATGTTGTGACTATCTGGGAATTTTTGGATTCTTCAATCTTACCACACAGTTGAACACAGAAGGGTCTGACCACAGTTTACAGAACAGCTTTGATGACCTGACTAGGAGATGACTTCACAGGATGAATTGTATATTTACTGGGCAAAAATGGCAAATTTTAGTATCATCCAATCACAAGACATTTAGCTTATTTTGGTTTTGGCAGATCAGTTTCTATTCTCTATTTGAAGCATTAAAAAACAAACAAGGATAATTTCTAGACCAAATATCACAGAGATATTCCAAACATTTTCTTCCATGACTTATCTTTTGGGAATGAACACACAAGTTTTGATATAATTTAATAGTCACAATTATTTATTTAATGTTTATTTCCCAACCAAAAGATACATAGTATGAAGTCCACAGTGGAAATCAGGGCCACGTAGGAATTTGACCAAGTAATACTGGAGGTAATGTTGTAGGTATAGAATTGGAAAATTGTAGTTCCAAATACGTTGATTCATCTTTGGTTAACATTACAGGGAAACTAAAATGAGAAACAGTAATAAGCAGAGGGTAATGTTGACACATGGGTGTTTGAAAATGTAAAAGAGGGGTCCACGCATTATTGATTTCTGTATCAAAAAAGGAGAAGGTTAAAAAATATTTACAAATCATATGGCAATAAAGACACAGTGAATATACAGGTTAGCCAGGGTGGTAGCAGTAATGAGTATACTGTTTAAAGTAGAATTTATGCTGGAGTGCCTAGATGACTCAGTTGGTTAAGTGTCCGACCTTGGCTCAGGTCCTGATCTGGTGGCTTGTGAGTTTGAGTCCCACATCAGGCTCTGTGCTGACAGCTCAGAGCCTGGAGCCTGCTTCAGATTCTGTGTCTCCCTCTCTCTGTCTCTTCTCTGCTCACTCTCTAGCTCTCTCAAAAAGAAATAAACATAAAAAAATAGAATTATGTAAATTTTGTGCCTTGTAATGGTAAAGTAAAATTGAGCTCTTGGCAGGCTATAAAAAGAAAGGTAGGATGCACAGAGGTTAATAACACATGACCACTGGAGTTGGATGAATTGGGCAGAATCCTAGCTCTTCCTAGTTTTACGATGTTGAAGCAAGTTGGTCTATTTATTTGTGCCTCAGTTCCCTCACTTATAAAGTGGAGTTAAAATTAGAATAAAAATACCTATCTTTGAGGATTGATGCTGGTAAAGTAGACTTAGACTTAGAACAGAGTCTGCCCAGTGTAAGCCATATGTAAAGGAATTTTTTGCTATTTTTTACTTGTTAAAAAACATCAAAAATTCTGTACAGTCATCTTTACAAAAAGTCAGTAATTATTTGGGTTGAATTAAATGTTAAGTTTGAGGTTATGATCACTGCTAAGCTTATTTTACATGTTTGTTGCAGGTGATTATATTCTACTCATTCTATGTATGTGTAGTAAATTATGACTGATCATTGGATTTACCTTATGTAAATTGTAAAGTACACACCAGCAGTGTTATGATTAACTTTCTGTATTCAACCTTTACATCTCCCCTTTTAATATTTTCACAATTATTTCCTTGCTTTTTCAGAAAGCATCACATCATTCTGTCTTCACAATCTTCCTATATGCCTAGTAGAAAAATAAACTGATCACATGTTGAATCCAAGAAAATGTGAAATGTTTTTTCAACATGAAGAAATAAAGACAAATGTGACTTGGCCTTTGCCACCAAGAAGCCTACCTTTAGCCCAAGTAATTTAATCTCAACTACTACCTCTCATGTTCAACCATGGCCTTCATCCAGATGGGGTGATCATACATCTCAGTTTATACCTACTTGTCCCAGAATCATTAATGTTTCTCCTGCTACATACTTCAAAAGTTCCCCAGTCTGGGTAATAAATTATATGGTCATCCTAGGTAATGGGTGCTACCTACACAAAAGCCCTTTCAGTGAAATTTGGCTTAGGAATTGTACATTAAGTTAATGGACACAGTTGATCTAAAATACTGACTGATTTTTTTTTAAATATTTTTATTTATTTCTAGGAGAGAGAGAGAGAGACAGAGCGAGCAGGGGAGGGTCAGAGAGATAGGGAGACACAGACTCTGAAATAGGCTCCAGGCTCTGAGCTGGCAGTCAGCACAGACCCCGACGCCGGGCTCAAATCCACGAACCGTGAGATCATGACCTAAGCGAAAGTCGGACGCTTAACCGACTAAGCCACCCAGGCGCCCCTAAAATACTGACTGATTTAGTAAGAGGTCAGTTCATGATCTCATGGTTTGTGGATTCGGGCCCGGCGTCGGACTCTGTGCTGACAGCTCAGAGCTTGGAGCCTGCTTTGGATTCTGTGTGTCTCGCTCTCGCTCTGCCCCTCCCCATACTCTCTTTCTCTCTCAATAAATAAATAAATATAAAAAAACAAAAACATTTTAAGAGAGGCTCCCAGCTGCTGGGAGGGGACAGAGTTTGCAGGTGGGGGAATTAAATGGTGTCAGCTGGGAAATTTGGAGGGCTTCAGGAAGAGAGTGCCAAGCAGTCACTGTGATTACTTTTTCCAAAAAATTTCCTAGGGCTGCCAAATAAAAGATATACTAAAGAGGAGTCTGGAAGAAAGTGGACTTGGGATTCATATATCCTCATTCAAAATTTGTTCCTACCACTTATTATCTATGTGACCTTTAATCAGATTTTGTAGTTGTATCTATTTCAGAGGACTACTTTTAGAATTAAAATGTGTAAAATATGTAAAGCTCTTGGTTCAGTGTTTGACATAAAAATTGGATTTGGTAAATGATTTGATTATTATGAATGGAATGAGAGATTGCAGAACTTTTCTTTTGCTACCAACTGATAAGTGATAGGAGAGGTAGGCATATCAATTCCTAGCTTCGCTGGTCAAAATAAAAATCATTTAAGACAAAAGTCTTTTTTTTAATTAAAAAAATTTTTTTTGAGAGAGAGAGAGATAGAGGTAGTGTGAGCAGGGGAGGGTCAGAGAGAGAGGGAGATAGAGAATCTGAAACAGGCTCCAGGCTCTGAGCTAGCTGTCAGCACAGAGCCTGATGCAGAGCTTGAAATCATGAGCTGTGAGATAATGACCTGAGCCGAAGTCGGATGCTTAACCAAAAGTCTTCTTGTTATATAAAAATTCTAAGTAGTGGTAGTCTGCTTCAGAAGTTTGCTTTCTAGTTAAGAGACGGATATACATGCAATAGTGACCTTAAAGTCTACCAGATGGATTCAGAGTAAAAGTTGGCTGGTGTCTCAGCTGTTGTGGGGAGACTCAAATGTGAGAGCTTATACGCTGCAAATTTGAGGCCTATCGACTGCTGCGAAGCAAACATCAAGCCATATGATAATGCAAGTAGGTTGAAGCTTCTAGTTGTAAATGCCAAAGAATGTCATTTATATTTACATGGGCCTGGAATCTCACCCAGCTGGGAATCTGACAGAAATATAAATTTTATGCAATTTAAATATGTAAACTGTAGACTGAAAGTGAGAGAGTAGAAAAATAATTACAAAATTAAGTCAATCACAACTGTATCACCATGTGAACAAGGCTTTATTTGTCAAGATTAGCACTATTTTCCCTTGTTCTTCTTCAACTATTTCATAATTGTCTATTTGTAGTTATAACAACCAGTAATCTACTATTGCTGGGAGTATTTATGTGTTGATAAGTTCCTTTTGTCCGCACTATTTCATTTGATTTTTGCAGCAACTCTGAGTTGCGAAAGGCATCTGATATTCCAGTTCTACAGATAACAAATTTGAAGCTCAGAGAGCTCATATGAACTACCCGAGGGCACATAGGAGAGAAACAAAAATCTGGAATTGCATCTTCTCACTCCAAAAGAAGCAGTCATTATTCTAACACAGTTCCTAATAGGTCAAGGCCATATGTCTAGAATGACCTAGCCCCTTCTCATAAAATGCCTGCCTTAGACAACTCTAATCTGCCAAAGGAAATTACTATTTGTTTCAGCCAACATGAATTCGGGCCTCCGTACCCCAGGCTCTGTTGGGGGAAAGGAGCCTAACTTAGAGGAGGACCGGTAGTCAGCAGATGAATTTCACATGGACCCACCTGTCCCTCCAGCTTTCCATAAGGCTTTACTTCCCTGACTCTATTGAGTCTCCCCTCATGCCGCTCTCTCTTCCTTTTTTCTTCTTTTATTATGCCCATTCACCTCTGCACAAATTGAGGTTGAATTTGATTCTAACTGGTTGGAATCTTTTCCCTATTGCGATAGTACATTACTGATTAAAATCTTCCTTACACTCAAACTAGTGTCCAGCTATGTTTATCTTTGACAATACAGTAAAAAGTATTGAGAAGAAGTAACAGTCTTAAAAATAATAAGAGTTGATAACGATAGGAAGCAGTGAAAACACATTTACACTACTGGCTGGACTCTAGATTAAACAGTTTGCAACATGTGCCCAAGTGTTCTTATTCTGTAACTGAGAACTTCTGGTCCTGTCCTCTAGAGATTTCCTTAGTTGGATAATTAGCTAGAAAATACTATCACATACCCACAGGATGCTTCCATAATGATACTATGTGTGGAGAGAATCTAGATGCAAACTAAACGTGTAACAACAGAGGAATAGAACACTGTGGTACATTCATAATATTCACGCATGGAATATACATATTTCTTTACAAATAGTTTATTGTCAAGTTGGTTTCCATATAACACCCAGTGCTCATCCCCCACAAGTGCCCTCCTCCATGTCCATCTCCCCCCTCCCCCCCACACCCATGAGTCCTCAGTTTGTTCTCAGCGTTCAAGAGTCTCTCATGGTTTTCCTCCCTCCTTCTCCTCCACCATTTCTCCCCTTCTTCTCCCCCATGGTCCTCCGTTAAATTCCTCCTAATCCTCCTATACGTGCAAACATATGATATTTGTCCTTCTCTGCCTGACTTATTTCGCTCAGCATAACACCCTCAAGGTCCATCCATGTTGCTACACATGGCCAGATTTCATTCTTTCTCAAGCCCATGTAGTATTCCATAGTATAGATAAACCACATCTTCTTGATCCATTCGTCCATTGATGGAACACATGGAATATTTTTAATGATAAAAAGGAATGAGCCACAGGTGCATATATCAATATCTATGAACATATCTATCAATATCTATGAATCTCACAAACATCATAATGAGCAAAAATTTATTGGAATCCACAGAATATACTCTTCGTATAAATAACAAATCATTGACAAATGAATATAGGTAACAATATAAAGAATATATGACAAATAGAAAAACAGAGAAAAGACAAACATAAAGTTCAGAATAATGTTTCCTCAGGGCGGGAGGAAGGACCCAAAAAGGAATATATCTTTTTTAAAAAAGTTTTTTAAACATTTATATTTGAGTGCCATTGGGGAGGGGCAGAGAGAGAGAGAGAGAGAGAGAAAGGGAGACACAGATTCTGAAATAGGCTCCATCTCTGAGCTGTCAGCACAGAGCCCAAAGTGGGGCTGGAACTTGGGACAGGCAAGATCATGACCTAGGTGGAAGTCAGACGCTTAACTGACTGAGCCACCCAGGTGCCCCACAAGAAGGAACATATCTTAACCTGGGGGGTAGTACAATAGTCTATTGCAATATTTTTTTTATCAACTGTACAATTATATATGTGTGTGCTAAAAATGAAGTTAAGCCTAATCATAAAATCGATTTTTAGAATATTAACCTAATATTCACAAATCATGAAAATGGAATATTTGCTGTATACTTGAGGTTTTTTTTTTTAATGTTTGTTTATTTTTAAGAGAGAGAGATACAGAGCACTAGTTGGGGAAGGGCAGAGAGAGAGAGAGAGAGACAGAGACAGAAACTGAGGCAGGCTCCAGGCTCTGAGCTGCTAGCACAGAGCCTGGCCCAGCATGGGGCTAGAAACCATGAACTGTGAGATCATAACCTGAGCTGAAGTCAGACACTTAATCGACTAGGCCACCCAGGTGTCCTGAGGTGTTGTTTTTTTTTTTAATTTTTTCATGTTTATTTATTTTTTGAGAGAGAGAGAGAAAGAGAGAGGCAGAGAGAGCAAGCACATGAGCAGGGGAGGGGCAGAGAGACAGAATCTGAAGCAGGCTGCAGGCTGTGAGCTGTCAGCACAGAGCCTGATTGGGGGCTGGAACTCATGAACCACAAGATCATGACCTGGGCTGAAGTTGGACGCTCAGCTGACTGAGCTACCCAGACACCCTGCCATATACCAGAGCTTTAAAACTAAAATCCATACCTCTAACACATCTATTTTGAATTTTCAGAAGTTCACAAAATCTTTGGAGTAAACAGACTTTCCCCTTCCACCCACCTATCCTAGCTGAAGAGTGAGCATTTATTTTTTGGAAAAGCCCAACAGAAGAGATTGTGGACTTGGAGAGAATCTTGCTGAAAACACAGGATCTAACAAGAGTGTGTGTACTTAATCGTGAGTCTGAGCTCAAGATTAGGAGTAACTAGGAACTCACTGTTTCCTCATTCTATTCTTCCTTTGCCTCATTTCCTGGCACAGTACAAGAACATACCTGCTAATGGAGAAATAATGAAATCTCTCATCCAAATGACCCTATAAGAAAGTCCACTAGCTGACAAGGCTACTCATGCACATAATTTCCAATTAAGTATGAAGGAACAGCCAAGTATTATAACACAATTGAAGAAATTCTCTATCATTAATGAGATTTTTAAAAATGAAAAGAAAGAAACTGAAAGGAATTAAAAAACATCGGAATGTATGAACGTGGGTACGGGGAATGCTGATTTATGCTTATTTTTTCTTAGGTATATATACATATATGATATATATTTCAATAGTTCTTTTATACAGAGATTTAAAAAATAAAAAGATTTTTTGACATTTAAGGAGAGTTTAATAAGCTTTATCATTCATTATTTTAAAGAGTTTATGTAATCTACTAATTAAATTATTAGGAAATATTAATATCTTTCCATATTTTTCAATTTCTATTTTAGATTATTTTATGCCTTTTAATATCTTTACTATCCTTCTTCCTGGTAGCCAATTGTTTTTCACATTTCAGATTCATATTTTTCTGTTATTCTTTATGATTTTTGAGTCCTACTTTATAGGGACTATATCTTGCACTATAATAATGTACTTTTTTGGTAAAATTTCTTTACTTTCTTACAGTACATCATTTGTATGGCCTACATTTCCTCCAAGTCTCCAAGGTGGTCTTTCCTTCATTTGCCTTGAAATAATTCTTCACTGGCCCATGTTTTATTTTTGGTTGTGTATTTGTTTTTAACATTCCCAGTGAGCAGATTCAGCTAAACTCTGCATATTCTGTCATTCAGGTTGTTCAGATGGTTCTTTGTTCAAGTTTTTTCTTTGTTTTGTTTTCTCACATAGACTTGTTTCATCTCTGTTTAAGACTTGCAGCTGGATAGTATATTGATAATCACAAAAAACAAGAACTCCTTAATGTTCCTCATAGATTGACTAGACTTTTTTGTTTAATGTTTATTTTTGAGAGAAAGAGAGAGAGAGTATGAGAACACGGGGAGGGGGCAGGGCAGAGAGAGAGAGAGAGAGACAGAGGATCTGAAGCAGGCTTTGTGCTCACAGCAGAGAGTCCAATGCAGGGCTAGAACTCACAAACCATGAGATCATGACCTGAGAAAAAGCTGGACTGACTGAGCCACCCAGGCACCTCTCTGATTGACTAACCTTTAACCAGGCTTCTTCCTGACCCTTGGCCCCTGACTTCCTGCCCCTTTGAGATACAAACTCTTGCCAGTTTTAAAGTTCAGGAAAGTCTTTCTTGAGGATCTGTGTATATCAAATTGAAATGTAATAAGAAAAAAAAAATGCCAATAGGAGCCTAACTTCCTTGCTCCAAATTGTAAAAGTACTTTCTGTTATGAAAGTAACAGAAAGTTTCCTCTTCCTTAGGATAAGGCTAATTAGCCAACACAGAAGGCCTGTGATCCTCTACCCCAACCCCCTCAGTTCTTAAAAACTCTATGCTTTGTTTTATTAGAGTTGAGTTTAGGTCTCTCCTATTGTGATAATCTATAATAAAATCTTGCTTGTTTGTTTAACTTTCATGTGATTTTTGCCTTGACAGGTGTTGTAGCTCAATTATCCTACTTTCATTTAGAAAGGTTGACTTCATGTGCGACTGTCACTCAGTATTACTCTAACGAAATTGGAGCTATGGAGAAGTCCATGAGAACACGACAACCCTCATGGACACTGCTTCCAGGCTATTTTTTGTTTGTTTGTTTGCTTGCTTGTTTTATTTTTGGCCTGTGCAAATTTAGCCCTCTGCGTTTGTGTTCCTTCTCATCTGAAAGGTATAATCCGACTGGATGCAGAAAGAGGTATTGAGTCAGTGAGTGAGATAATAAAGGCTTTTACTAAAGATTGGAAATGGGGATGGACAAAATGAGATGGATTCTAAATGCTTTTGAAGGTAGATTTGGCAGGGATCTGTGATTAAATTTGGTGGATCAGGGAGAAGGAGGGAATAATTTTGTCTACAGTTTCAGCTGGGGTCATGGTAGATGATCACGAACAAAACAAAGTCAGTATGTGGTATATTGAAAAGATAATTTGTTTCTAATCTGGACCTTCCTCAACAGATTGTGTGACCTTATAAAAGTCTTTTAAAAACTTGAGTCTCTGATCTTTTATCTAGTTTATCTCTATATTCCGTTTTGTCGGAAAGATCTAATATGTTTGAGGTAAATCAATTACTGACACACAAATGATCTCTTTAAAATAATGATAACAGGCATTTATCAAACATCTATTGTATGGTCGTTATAACCCAGAGAATTGAGAGAGACACAGATTAAAGACAGTATATGTACAAAGGCAGTGGAAGAAAAATATTTGCTTGCATGATGCATTTATAAAATAATAAAACTATAATTATTTAAATTTCAGTATTTATGCTATAAAAGGTCAATACTATGGAGGTTTAATTATTGTAGGACAAATTAATAAATATGACTATCTTCTGTGGAAAAAATTCTCTTACAATACACAAAAAGGCTGCTTCAAAAGATGCCAATTACAGAGATTATTTGGCAACTGAGATATAGAGAAGAACAATCACAGCGTATTTACTAAGTTCTGTGACTGGTAAAGAGAAGAGAGCCAGGTTTAAATTCAGACACGTCAGGAGCGCCTGGGTGGCTCAGTCGATTAAACATCCAACTTCAGCTCAGGTCATGATCCCACAGTTCCTGAGTTGGAGCCCTGCATAGGGCTCTGTGCTGACAGCTCAGAGCCTGGAGCCTGCTTTGGATGCTGCGTCTCTCTCTCTATCTCTCCCTGCTCACGCTCTCTCTCTCTCTCAAAAATAAACATTAAAAAATTTTTTTAAAAAATAAAATAAATTCAGACATGTCAGAGTCCAAAACTCACGTGCTTCAGTCTATATTTTTGTTAGGTCTAAGCATTACATACTTTATTTTCCCTGTTTTCATGTTTTTATTTAAATTCCAGTGAGTTAACATACAGTGTAATATTAGTTTCAGGTGTACAATACAGTGATTTAACACTTCCATACGTTATCTGCTGCTTGTCCCAACAGGTGCCCTCTTTAACCCCCATTGTCTATTTAACCCATCTGCCTACTTTGTCCCCTCTGGTAGTCATCAAAGAAGATTGTTGCCTTCTTATTTGGAGCATGACAAATACATTGGCAGTGAGATAAAACTAATATTTCAGATGAACTAATACCTTATTTCAATCTATTTTTTTGTCTTTGAAGTTTGTGAAATAAGTCAGTCATAAAGACGAAAATCACATTTAAAAGTATTTTATAAGAATTGAATTATGCTGCCATCTAGTGATCATTTGGTTGCTGACACGTTTCCCCCGCTATCAAAGTGGAGTGTTCCTGCAAGACCGTTCATAAACTGAAATGGCATACATTTAAGAAACAGTTATCATTAAATTATATTAAAAACATTTGAGTGCTCCCAGACCCAAAAAATAACCTCTCTTAGGCTTTCCTGATACCTTAGGACACATATTGCCAATGGATGCATAGAATAAACACAGACAAAGCACAGATGTTCACAGACAGTTCAAAGCTCTGGTGGCTTGATGCTGAGATATTGAGTGTAGATCCAGGGGAAGGGGCTTGGCGGGGCCACTCTAGCTACCCAAGGCGCACTCCTCCTCTGTGGCCTCTGTAACAGCTAACTCCCTGCAAAACAAACGTTAAACAGTACTTTGACTATTTGCCTTTCTTCATAAAAGCAAAAATCCTCTCCAGAATTCTTTCAGTTACCAAAACCAAGGTGTAATGCAGGTCTTCATAAAAGTGAGTGGCATAACACAAACTTTCAAAAGTAGAACACACCAGTAGTACTTGAACGTCTAAAAGTCTTATTAAAGATTTCTGTATGTACAAAAGGAGGCTAACAAAGCCAGTACATAGGCTGACACAGATTTACATGGTAAATTCGATACAAATTGAGATTAGGGCAAAAAATAAAATAAGGAAAGGAAGACATTAATAAAAACTATATACTTTTTAAATGTTTTCTTCTTTAAAGTGAAATCTGCATCAGTTTACATAGAAGTATAATTAAATCCCTTGAGTAAAATTTCCACACCTTTTATTTTGTAGATTCTAGGGTTGTTGTTTTTTTGTCTATTTATTTTGTCTATTTATTTTTTGTCTATTTCTTTGTAATTTAGATTTTGTCTCAGTTTAGAGCAATTATATTTTGGGAAAAGCCAGATCGTTGTACCTCACCTGGAGGTGAGAATAAGAGTTAAATACAATTTAGGGGCACATGGGTGACTCAGTTGGTTGAGCATCCGACTTCAGCTCAGGTCATGATCTCGCAGTTCGTGGGTTTGAGCCCCGCGTTGGGCTCTGTGCTGACAGCTAGCTCAGAGTCTGGAGCCTCTTTCAGATTCTGTGTCTCCCTCTCTCTCTCTGACCCTCCCCTGCTCATTCTCTCTCTCGCTCTCTTGCTTGCGCTCTCTCTCTCTCTCTCAGAAATAAATAAAACATTTAAAACATTTAAAAAAAGAGCTAAATACAATTTAATAGGAAGAGAGATGAGCTCCTGAAGGTCATGGGTAGAGATGGAAGCAGAATAGAAAGTGGAGAACAAAAAGAGTTCTTTCTTGATGTCAGCTGAGCTCAGGGTCCTAGGGAACTCCATACTTGCTGGAAAATCTTTAAGAAAGCATTTAATGTAATGGTAACCAAGCAGTGGAGCTCTCAGAGCACTATAATTTGGTATATTATACAAAATAAACATAGAGGATTTCAACTCCAATGAATCAAATCTGAAAAGACTTTAAAGTATATTAGGTATTTTTATTTAGATTTGACTCTTACCTGAATATAGAGATCCACAGACTCAAAGGCTTGAGTAGGAAAAACAGTACTAACGACAGAAAAAAAAATAACAATCTTCAGTTCTAGAATGTATTCATTTACTTGTTCAGAGTGTTGAAATGACTGATAACATATGAGAGTCTAAACTCTGTGTTAACCACCATTAAATATTAAATTCTCCCTGCCCCTAAAAAAGTTATAATTAAGTGGCAGGGAAGGATACCTATAAATTATTGAATGTGCCCAATGTGGAGGGCATAAGCAGAAGACAACTTGTTTTGTTGTCTTCTAACACTGCCTAAAACCCACTGGATCTATTTTCTCAACTCCTTGGAGATAATTTTGGCATACTATAATTCTCTGGTTATATGGGGATATTAAAATTTTATTTCAAAGTGTAAACTAATCAAAGTTAAAATCTTATTCCCTCACCTAGTTCAGTGTTCCTTCCCCAAGATCAGCTTAGTCTATAAGTGGAACTGGCATCAATGAAGGGAGAAAAGGCAGGGTCATTCATTCATTCATTTACTCACTTACCTGCGTACCTTATTATTTATGTTTTTTAAATGTTTACTTATTTATTTTGAGAGAGAGATACAGCACACACCGGGGGTGAGAGACAGAGAGAGAGGGAGACACAGAATCTGAAGCAGGATCGAGGATCTGAGCTGTCAGCACAGAGCCCGACTCAGGGCTCGAACTCATGAACCCCGAGATCATGTCCAGATCCAGAGTCGGATGCTGCATGACTGAGCCTCCCAAGTGCTGCCCCCACCTTTTATTTATTTATTTATTTGTTTGTTTATTTATTTAATAAATTTACACTCTCTTTACTTGATTTCCTTTCACACCACCACTTCTCCCATCGACCTCTTCAGGAAAACATCAAGAGAAGGGCTGATGGAAGTTAAAAAGAAGCATCTTTTCATTGGCTTGTGCTGTTTGTACTGTCTGTTGTGGTAGGGACACAGATGACGGCACTCTACCGTGGTAAACTTTTGGATACTTCAACTACTCCCCTGTCCCACATTCTGCTGCATGCAAGACCATCTTTTTACTCTGTGACTTTAAACATCTAATATTGCTCACCCTCTTGGCTATAAAGCTTTCTGAGGGTAGAGATGAAGATTCTTTCACCGCCCTATGCTGAGCACTGATGCAATGCTATGTTTATATCGGAACACTCTGAGAATCAGAGAATCATGGAACTTCATATTGAAAAGGGCTTTAAAGCAAGACACTAAAAGTAGAGTGGTGATGATTTCATGGATGTTTACTTATATCCAAACTCATTAGGTTGACTACATTAAACAGGTACAGCTTTTGTATGTCAATTATGCCTTAATAAAGTGGTTCAAAAAAAGAAAAAAGAAAAGATACAAACAAGTCATTGAAAGGGGAAAAAGGTGTTGACTTTTGCAAAAGAAAAAGCAAGAAATAATATTTTACCTTTGAGTTCCATGGATTTCATTATAAATGACGTTATTCATCTTCAGCCTTCAGTATCATAATGTAATCAGAAGAAAAATGTTGTATTTAAAGTCAATCGATTTCAGAATAAAATTTCCACAAGAAGAATAAAAGCAAAGTATTACTGAATCTCAGGAAAGTCTTTATTTATAAATACACATTCTCAAATATAGTTTTCATCCAATTTGGCCACAGCTCCTGGGAAGTTGTTTGGTGACAGATGTCTGTGCTTGAAAAGCTAACGGAAAAGTGGAAACAGAACTGTTTTTTAAAAAGCTGCTAAAATGATATAGACACACAGGAGAAAGGAACAAATCATTTACTTTCTCTAAAGGTTAAACTACCAGACTAGAGATAATAACAAGTTTCAGGGGTATTGTTAATATTTTTCATCTATATGTTTCCATGTGTGATCTATCCTCCCTATTTTCCTTCAATAAGTTGAATTGCTTTTTCAGTGAAGGGTCATTAGGTAACACTTGCACTGGTTATCATAAAATATAAATCTAATGATTAGAACCAATGTGCCAGCTGAATATAGTCAATACAAGCAAACATTATTATCAGAGAAGAGAAAATGATTTGATTGTCTAAATGCCTTTTATGATACCTGTAGCATCAAGAGAATGTGTTTAAAATGCAAAGCAATTTTTTTTAACAGAGTTTGGTTTTAGCTTTAGAGGAGAGGAAATGCTTGCCTCTTCATTTCCAGAAGGTGCACTGACTGAAAGATTTTTTACCGTGCGAGACAAAGAATTAAAACCTAACAGGAACTTGGGTTTGGGGCAAGGTGATGGATGTTGATGTTGAGATTGATTTTAGAATACAGTTTTCTTTTTAAGAGAAGGGACCAAATTATATTCACCTTGCTTTTCTTTAGGCATGTACTTACTTACACAATCTTTGTTATTCAGATATATTTGTGTTTATATATATCAATATAAAATCCCTGTATAACTCCCCTACTACTGTGAGGGTTTGTGGAATAACTAACAATTATTCTCATTCCTACAGATATGGCATGGAAAAAGAATGTTTGGCTTGAATTATTCGTAAGATCATTTCTATTGGGAGAGTCATTATACAGTGTGGCTTTTTGTGGGTGTACACCTTTCAAGATTTATGGCCACTTAGTCTTTGATCATCTGATTATGTTTGGAGAATTCTTTAAGAGTGTTGGCATAATACCCTCCTTGTCTAAAAATCTAAAAATGCTAGCTACTCATGATCTCCACCTCCCACATAGTCGACACTGACTCAGTAGCTTGTAAACAAGCACCTCTCTTTCTCAGCTGGGAGAGCAGTATTAGATCATGAAAGGTGACATTTATGAAAACAGAAGTGTCTGGTGCTTGAAGGAATGCTCTTTAACATACTGGTTCTGCGGTGTTTTTCTTTTTATTCTTGGCAGTTAATTTACAGCTTGGTTCTTTGGTCTTTCCAATGGTTCTTTTAATAAACTCCTTTTCTTCCATGTCAGATAGAGCTAGTTTCTTTCTGTTAATTGGATAAAAAAATTGATCAGTTCCGATTGTATACTTCATTTCATTTTGACTTCCTTTTCTTTGGATTTTGTAGAGAATACAATCCTTGTGTGTCTTTGTTCCTCTATTTACTCATAAACTGCTTGATCACAGAACTCTTGGTTATTTATTCCTTGTATCATTTATAGTATTCAGCAAAATGCCATCTTCATATAGACGCTTGAATGAACATGTGAGCAGATAGAAAAGGCATAGGCTTGAGATATACTGAAGCAAATACTACTCTGCTAAACTCTTACTTTGCATAAGTCACAGCATATCTCTGGGTCACAGATTCTTCACATATAAAATGAAATGGTTAGATAAGGTTTATGGTTCTAAAAATTCATATTTATATAATGTGTGTTAGTCCATTCTTTTCAGCAGATCTTGAAGTGAAGGACCCTTTCATGTGATATTCCTTTATAAGATTTCAGGAGCAGGAAATCTTATAAAGATTTATAAGATTTGAGGTGCCTGGGTGACTCAGTCAGTTGAGTGTCTGACTTGGGCTCAGGTCATGATCTCATGGTTTGTAGGCTGGAGATCCACGCATCAGACTCTGTGTTGCCAGCTCAGGGCCTGGAACCTGCTTCAGATTCTGTGTCTCCCTCTCTCTCTGCCCCTTCCTCACTCACACTGTCTCTCTATCTCTCTCTCAAAAATAAGTAAACATTAAAAAAATTATAAGATTTAATCTTATAAAGATGTACAGCTGCAATTTAATTCAAGTTTGTTTGTGATGTCTTTCTGCCCATAACCTAAGGATTAACTAAACAGAGGCCAAAATACTCTCAATTTAGGAGAAGAGAATTAGTTTGATTATCTGTTACAGCATATTACTACTTCCTTCTTCATCTCCCTTTGTTATCTCTGTTCCTCCATCTTCTGAGCAAGCTCAACAATTACAGCATTTTGGTATCCTCCAGATCTTCCTTTCCTAGAATTATTTATCTCTCTCAGCTCTTCAGTTGCCACTCCCCAGCTGCTGCTTCTTCGTGTCTTTGCTTGGGGATGAAACGGTGAGTGGCAGGCATATCCAAACTCTCGCTCTCTGTATCTCAGCAGATCTCACTAATGAATCACGTCACTCTTTCTTGCTGAGCCTGCATATGTTTGGCCAAACTTCAGAGCACCACTCCAGGAAGTCAATACCAATCAGGGTTGGCACAGTTTGTTGCAGACATTTTATATTAGCTCACTCACCACTCATTTCCATGCTTTTTAGGCTTACTTTCCTGAACAATAGAGGCTGACAACTCACAAGGTGCATTTCCCAAACATGCTTTCAAGTAGCTTGCAGGTGTGGGGCGTCGGCTCTGCCACGCACATGAACCCTCATGAAGCATGGATGAAGAAAATAAAAAAACACGAGGCAGCTGTTACATGTGGGTCTCCTGGGGCAGCTGTGACAGTGTCCAGTTCCTATTTCGTAGGGGCAATGGCAATGTTTTTCCTTTGTAATTACCTTCTGGTATGATTGGGCATTTTTCCTGGATAGGTCATCCTTATGTACATCTTCTGGAAATGTAGTGCCCAGGCATAAAGCCCATCCCAACATTTCTGTTAGACGACTTTCACTGACAATTATTTAATGAATAAGCCAGCTAGATTAGTTTCGGTTGTCCTCAACTAAGAATGAGGATCTATAGGAAATTGAAACGTCATTTCAAGTGAATTGTTATTTCTGTCAATTAGTAGCAGAATAACCAGTAAATAAGGGCTTAAATGTGGGGCTTTTGTTTCACACGCTCTTCAACGATGTCAACCAGGAATTATCTTCAGCATGTTATGTCTGACTTCAATGTTACAAGATGACTTCTTCATCTCATCTTCATCTCTCTTTTTTTCTGCACATGAGGTAAGAGATAAGGGGTGCATCAAAGATTCCTTCTAAGACTCTTTATTTGAGAAAGAAGGTCATAAGCAGGTACTGTGGTTGACATCTCATCTGCTAGCACTGTTGAATGCCCTCTCTAAAGCGTGAACGCTGAAGTAGAAGTCAGAAATTGTTGAATGAGATCCTACAGTGTTTTCCACACCATCATTGTCTTAGTCGCTGTTATCACCCAGGGCTTCTCTGATGAGCTCCTACCAAAGCTTACTCACATATTCAGATGAAATATTTAGTTATCAACTTGATGTTATTAAACATACCAAAGACCCATCCATTCAAAAGGAACTTCCCCAAAAGCTTGTCATCAAATGTGAATTTTCTAGTTTTAGAATCCCATATTTGGGTTACGACACTTGCCATCCTGAGATGCCTGGATGGCTCAGTCAGTTAAGTGTCTGACTCTTGATTTTGGGTCAGGTCATGATCTCACGGTTCATGAGATCGAGCCCCAAGTTGGGCTCTGTACTGACAGTTAGGAGCCTGCTTGGGATTCCCTCAATCTCTCTCTCTCTCTCTCTCTCTCTCTCTCTTTCTCTCTCTCTCTTTCATTCTTTTTCTAAAAATAAATAAATAGATTTTAAAATAAGATACTTGCCATTCAGAGAGCATATGCTAGACTGTATATGCATTACTCAGTGATGGTAACTCAAAAACCCATGATCACTCATTATCTTGTTACTACAGACAAGATCATTAAATGTGCAGGTGAATCTTCATGCAGAATAGAGCAGAATAGTTTCATCTGAGGAGAGAAGTCCTGGAAGGGCTATTTGGCATCATGAGCAACTGGACTCCATGTATGATGAAGTGAACTAACGAGGGAAACAATTAAAACTAAGTTGTTGCCTGTCGACTTTAATTAGGAATACATATTACATGATTACTTCATATACGTTAAAGTTCTAGAAGGACAGTTCATAGCATTTCTCTCTTCTCTGTTTGAGGTTGGAAAAAACCAAGAAATGGAAAGACAGAAGAAAATTACAACATCAACTTTTCACTCATAATGGTCTCCATATTTTATGCTAAAGTTTTTGTCCAGGTGACTTTGTAATCCTTGACCCATGAATTCTACTTACTAACTTAACCTAGTCAGTGGCTCTGCTGGACAACTCCCAAGCTTCACATATACCCACATGCCCTGGTGCAACACCTTTTATCACAGGCAGTCAGAACTGAAGAGGAACTACAGTGAGCCAAGTTATACATGGCCCCTTCATTACTTCATTTGCCCATTAGATAAGTTATTGCACTAACTTCAGGTCGGTGAATGTGGGAGGTGGATGAGAGACCAGGAGTGTTGTGGAAGGCATTTGCCCAGAAATGTGAAAAGGTGGGGGGTATGTATGATTCTTTAAAGTTAAAGCCATACAATGAGGGGAAAAAGTGACAAAGCAATTCCAGACAGTAATATCATTGTTATTAGTATTTCATCATCCTAAATTATTTTTAAGAAGACAGTGTTAATTCACTTGTTGCTGATGTTATTGTGCCTTTCCTATAATATTTACAGCAAGAACATTTTTAAAGGGAAAAATCCACTTTACTTCCACGTATCTTCATGTTTCTACAAAATTTTCATTTTGTGAGCCAAAATAAGAGATGAAAAAATATTAACCAATTGATTCACCTCTCCAGCCTTGATGCCATTTTGTTCCGAAATTATTTTATAGTCTAGTAAAAGCAGTCTGCCTGAAATGATCATGGCACACTTATATTCTATGCCTCTGGACTTGAGCTTTTGCTGGTTCCTCTCCCTGAAATGTATTTTCATGCACCTTTTATCTAACATTAAGTATCCTTCAAATCTGAGTTCAAGCACTATTTTATTCCATGAAGAATACTTTCCTGAATCTTCTGGATACAGTAAATGACCATCTTCTGTGATTTCATAATAGCACTTTTTACAGTACTGTATTTGAAATGGTCTGTCATGTATTTGTTAACTCAACTGAAATACAAGAGGCCTAGGTTAAGGATTGCTGTTTTTATTAATATTTGTATCTTTCTAAGTTAGCACAGAGCCTGTTCTATATATAACTGGCACTTAATATGTGATTTTGGAATTGTTGAGCTAAAGCAGAGACAGACAATGGAGTTATTAGCACAGAAAGGATCTTCACAGAAGAGCAAACTGGGCATGAAGATACATTTAGCTAAAATATGTGTTAGAAGTTTGAGGAATGGCATGGTTCTTCATACAGTAGATCTTTACTTTTGAAATGCCACATTAGTTTTTCAAAATCTTAAAGTGTGATATTTTGACATTTAAGAAGAAACACCATCAAATGACACTGAACTTTTTAAAAGCAGTTCCAAAAGAATAACAAGAAAAGTAACTTCTTGAAACTGTTGAAAAATGATTAGAGTTCACAATATGTGCTCCTACTTTTTCTTGTTGTATCATCATCATCATGAGATATTTAGTAATTAAATTATAACACACACCATTCTAACTCAGAATGCAATTATATATATGTATATATAAATAAATTCAAACATCAGAATGAAAAAGAATAGATGGTTTTTATATGCAAAGGTATGTCCTAAGCAACAAATATAGAGCATTAACAAACAACTGGGGTATTTTTCAGCCATTCCTGATTATAGCAACATGTTATCAAGTCACTGACCTGCTTTTTGAGGACGATCTTTGAATATGTTGTGTTTATATGTGGATAAACTGCTGATAAAATCTTGTCTCTCGTCTTATGTCCATAAAGAAAACCTGATAGAACATTGCTGGTCAATAAGGGGCTAGGCTTGGGCTTTTTACAGCAGATTTCTGAAGATCTTTCCCCCTACGCAGATGTGATGAGATTGACATCTTTATGTTCATTTCTTCTGTCTGAAATCCATAGAAGCAGCATTCCATTTCCATATAACCATATTTAGACAAAGTCAGTTACTGGCTACTGTAATTATGGAGGATCAAAGTCCCACATCCTAAACTTTTCTGTTTATGTTTTAATATTCTTGAGTTCTAGCTTAAGTTCAGGTTCAGTATTCCAATTCTATAATTCCATGGTTTCTGGTACTTATTTAAAGAATAAATAAAAATGTAGGCCTACAACACTTCAATAAAACTATTACAAATATTTTTTGACTTCCATAAAACATTATGATTTATTAGATGAATATTGATTCAAATTTTATTTTTTAAGATTTGCACTTTGCTAGGACCAAACTGGATGCTTTATAGTTAATGTTTATTCATATAAATCAACATGTAATCCCCTTCTTCACTTAGCATGCCAAAATAAATGACAAAATTGGTTTCTGCCTACTTAGTCATTTCTAGAAACAATTATTTATTTGAATTTATGTTTTCTCAGTCATTCATGACCAATTAATCATTTTCAGAACTGCTCAATCCCAAAGAGGTTTGACAAATGTTGCTCTTAGAAACAGCTTTGTTTTCCAAACTGCATTTTCTGCACCTCTCTTTTATTATATTACTAACAATATTTGCATAAAAATAGTATCAAATTAAGCAAGTTGCCAATTTCACTTTGGCAGATTTAAAATCCTCTTGAAATTATTACACATCAACAAAATGTAAAACCACTTGCATTAGCATATATGTGTTGAAGAGCAAACATAGCCAACATTCATCCTAGTGGTACCTAGGTAAAATTACCTCTTTATTCTAATATCCCAATAAAAGATAAAATATTGCCTAAAAACTACCTAAGCTACCTTTGAAGTTTCTGCAAGTGCAAAACAGAAGCATTTGATTTCGTGAAGATTAAAGTGAACTTCTAGTAGATTTAAGGCACTCCGTCTCTCTGAGCATTACTGTATAAAATCATTTTCAGATTAAGTATAAACACTGTAAAGAGTCATCACCTGAAAACAGACTAAGAATGTAACTAACATCATTTTTACAGCTTCTATTTCTTGTTTTTTTTTTGTTTGTTGGCTGTTTTTTTATTTGTTTGTTTGTTTTTAGAGTGTACCTGCACCTGAGTTTGTGCAAGCGGGGGTAGGAGAAGGGGATGGGATGGGGAGAGGTAGAAGGAGAGAGAAGAGAATTCCAAGCAGGCTCCAGGCTCAGCACAAAGCCCCAGGCAGGGCTCCATCCCACAACCTTGAGATCATGACCTGAGCGGAAATCAAGAGTCAGTCGCTCAACTGATCAACTGACTGAGCCACCCAGGTGCCCCATTACAACTTTCATTTTTACAGTTTCTTTAGTCTTATCATTTTTATTTTAGTTTTCTATATAGCAGTCATTAACATCTTAGAATGGTCTCTGAAAAATACATATTTATTCTTGTTAACATCCTCTCCCTTCATTTCCTTACCCATTCACAGCATACCAGCTATTCAGGATAATATAGACCTAAAACATTACTGGGAACCTATTTTTCTCAGTTGTTTACCAAGTACACTTTTCCTTTAGAAAGTGTTAATATTTTTCCACCTTTGCTGTCATTCTTATTAAGATGGATACTATTAGCTTAATAGCAATGAGAGACTACTTAACTTTAGGGTTTTTAATGGGGAAATGAAATGGGAAAATTTTAGTTACATTATGTTCTCCAGTTTCTACTTCCAATTTGGTCTTGCATGTTTTACCCTCTCCAGTGTAGTCAGGATCACTGCTTAGTCATGTAAAGCTGAATTTTGCAACATCCCTTGTGTTTCTTTTAAAACCTCCAGTTTCTTGGGGCACCAGGGTGGCTCAGTTGGTTAAGCCTCTGACTCTTGGTTTCAGTTCAAGTCATGAACTCACAGCTGGTGAGATCAGTCCCACATTGGCCTCTGCGCTGCCCTGACAGTGTGGAGCCTGCTTTGGATTCTCTGTCTCCCTCTTTCTCTAGCCCTCCCTTGCTCACTCTCTTTCCCTCTCTCTCAAAATAAATAACCATTAAGGGGCTCAGTCGGTTAAGCGTCCGACTTCAGTTCAGGTCATGATCTCACGGTTCCTGGGTTTGAACCCCACGTCAGGCTCTGTGCTGACAGCCAGCTCAGAGCCTGGACCTGCTTCAGATTCTGTGTCTCCCTCTCTCTCTGCTCCTCCCTGCTCATGCTGTCTCTCTTTCTCTTTTTCAGAAATAAATAAAACATTGAAAAAAACTTAAAAAATAAATAAACATTAAACAAATAAAAAGATAAAACCGATAACTCTCTCCAACAGAGTCTGTACAAAATCTAACGATTTATCCTATGAAAATAGTTTTATTACTCTGACAAAATCCATGAAAATCCTCTTTCCCAGATTTTTAACTCTTACCATAATACAGCTGAATGCAGCCCCACTCACAAGGTACTCTTACTTTACTGGAACTTATTCATCTTAAAATTGAGAGTTTGTTACCCCATGGAACCCACTTCCCATTTTCCCCACCCTTCAGCCCCTAGCAACCACCATTCTAACTCTGGACCTACTAGTGATGTTTTAGATTCCACAGTGAAGTGAGATCATACCATCTTTGTCAGAGGAAAGAACTACTCCTACTCAAGAGTCTCTGCTGGAGCTGCAGTGTACTTTGTTAATGAAAAGTAACCTTTTTTTTTTTTTTTATGCTACTAACATTTGGAGGTTGTTCTTCAGCATAAGTAAGCATTTGTGACTAGTAAGTGAGTCTGTTGGCAAGTCAATATGGCTTATTAAGAACTGGCTAGAGGGGTGCCTGGGTGTCTCAGTCGATTAAGCGTTGTCTTCGGCTCAGGTCCTTTCAGAGTTTGCGGGTTTCGCCTCCTCATTGGGCTCTGTGCTGGGAGCTCAGAGCCTGGAGTCAGCTTGAGATTCTGTGTCTCTGTGTCTCTCTCTGCCCCTCCCTCACTCATGCTTTGCCTGTCTCTCACAAAAATAAATACTTATTAAACAAAATTTTAAGAACTGGCTACAGCCTTCACCACTTTTTAGCTGTGTAATTGTGGAAACTTCTCCATTGCCTCAATTTATTATCTATAAAAAATAAGTGAGACTATTATTCATTGTAAAGGATTAATGTGACAGTAAAGAAATACACCTGTAATGTGCCTCACATGTGGCAGCCCCTTAGCTGTTATTATCGTTCATAATATTGATTTTCTCACTTTTATATAAACTAAATATAGTAGAAGGACTTTTGAGAACCAGTTCATAGGGATTGGTTAACTAAATAATGATACATTAGACAATTAAATATTGTCAGATCATTTAAAAAAATTTTTTAAATGTTTATTTATTTTCAAGAGAGGGAGAGAGAGAGAGACAGAGACAGAGACAGAGTGTGAGTAGGGGAGGGGCAGAGAGAGAGGGAGCTACAGAATCCAGATCAGGCTCCAGGTTCTGAGCTGTCAGCACAGAGCCGGAAGCAAAACTCAAACACATCAACTGATCGTGACCTGAGTCAAAGTCGGACTCCACCCAGGCGCCCCTGTGAGGTCATTGTTAAAATGAAGTGACCCATATATATTTGTAAGACATATTTAAGTTAAAAATGCGAGGGTTAAAAAAAGTATAATATGGTCCTATTATATAAACGAAAGATATGCATGTATAAAATGTCTGGAGGGTGTCGCATGAACAAACAGCTGGTAACACTATCTTTGGGAAAAGGAGCTGTGTTTAGGGATAAATAGTTAAAACAGAATGTATTTTCCATCGTCCTTCTTTTTGCAAAGGTTTTTAAAATTTTTTTTTTAATTTTTATTTAATTTTGAGAGAGAGAGAGACAGAGCGCAAGTGAAGGAAAGGCAGAGAGAGAGGGAGACACAGAATCTGAAGCCGGCTCCAGGCTCTGCATGGTCAGCACAGAGCCCCACATGGGACTCAAATCCATGAACATCAAGATCATGACCTGAGCCGAAGTGGACATTTAACTCATTGACCACTCACATGCGCACCCATTGTATTTCTTGAGATCAATTTTATTTTTTATTTTTACCATGTAAATGTGTTATCTATAAACATAAAATAGATAAAAGCATCACACATACTTTTGTCATGATCCTGTCACTAAAGAGATATTTATGCATAAACGATTGGGTGGCATTGACATGGGGTTTTTTGATACACTTGAAGGTGATTTTCATATATAAAAAAGACAACCTAGAGGAACTATTTTTGTTTAAAACTAAATATTAAAATTGTTAAAATTAAAAATATATTTCCTCTGTGCCTTAAATATATTCTACAAAATTTTAATTCTATTTCTAAATTTATTGGATGTTGATGATTTCTAAGGATGTTTAAGTAATGTTTGCTTCTGTTTCCAAAATTAATCAAACTTTAAATAATAAAATTCTAAATGTATTAGATTTCTTTTCAAAATACCTAATCTCTCTAGGTAAAATAATATCCTAAGTATTGGGAACGTAGTGTGCAGCATGATGGCGATAGTTAATAGTACCACACTGCATATTTGTTGCAGGATTCTCTCACAGAGAGTCGTGACACCGAGGCATTTCTTTCCAGAAAGCAGCTTTATTCGGGCTGGCACCGCTCAGTTGGGTTCGTACCCAAAGAACTGAGCTGCCCATGTCACATGGCATAGTTTTTTTTAATTCATTTTCTATTTCTTTGTCTCTCATATATGGTAACACACATAAACTTGCCATCTGGTTAAGTTGTCTCAGTTTACAAGACCATGGGGAATGTAGGCACCTAGGCGCATATCTACGTGACCTTGAAGTCTTTTCTCCTCTTTTTTTCTCTTTCCTTAGGGAGGGGTTCCTACCACATATTTGAAAGTGGCTACAAGAATAGATCTTTAAAGTTCTCATCACAAGAGAAAACTGTGTAACTATATATGGTAACAGATGTCAATTGGACTTATCGTGATGATCATTTTATAATACATATAAACATCAAATCATATTGTTGTAATGTTCTAAAACTAATGTGAATTATACCTTGATAAAAAAGTAAAATAATGAAGAACAGAAGAAAGAAAAACCACTCTTATAAGTTCAATAGATTAAATATATCACTAATTAAAAACATAGTTAGGCTTCAATTTAAAGTCACTAGTCTAAATCAAATACTCAATTACTTATTTTGAAATTGTCTCTTAAAAGACTGTCACTCTAATAACCAAACTGTCTTAAACAATGTCAGTGCAAGAATACTAATGATTAGATGAAGTAAAATCTTTTTTAAAAAAATGTTTGTTTATTTTTGAGACAGAGAAAGACAGAGCTTGAGGCAGGGAGGGGCAGAGAGAGAGGGAGACACAGAATCTGAAGCAGGCTCCAGGCTCAGAGCTGTCAGCACAGAGCCGACGTGGGGCTCGAACCCACGAACCGCGAGATCATGGCCTGAGCTGAAGTCAGACGCTTACCTGACTGAACCACCCAGGCACCCCTAGATGAGGTAAAATCTTAAGTAGATTTTATATGTGCAGCGACATTAAGCAACTTGACTAAATTCGTATAAGCAGAAAACAGCAAAATTGGATCCAAGTTTATCTTATTCTAATTCCTTTAACTCTTACACTATGTTGCCTGCTTTACCAGATACCAGAGACTGGCAAAAAGGAATTTTATTAACGTATGTGTTTGAAAGTTCAAAGAGTAGGGCTACCTTCAAGTGCCGTTTGATTTGGGTGCTCAAAAAATATCTTCACCATCTCCTGTCTTCCTCATACTCTTGCAGTTTTGTCTCCTCTGTGTTGGCTCCATTTTTCATTCTGTAGAAACAAGCCTTTTATCTACTACCATCTAATTGAATGCTGGTATTTCATTTTTCTGAAATTCTCCAGGAAAGATCTCATCACCTCCTATTCCTTTTTCAATATCCATATCTCTGAAATATAATCACTGGCTAGAAAGAAGATATACTAATTCACATGAAAATAAATCAAGGTCAGCTTTTGGGTATGAGCGGTTCTATTTTACCAAATCATGTGGATTGAGAGTGTATGTACAATAGGTATATGTACAATAGAATGCTAGGCTTGCAGAAATCCAAGTGAGGAGAGAAACTGTGGTTTTAAAAGGAGATTCCGAAGTGAATTTTACTCTCTATGCACCTGCTATGTTATTTGAAGACATTTATGAATTTCAGAATCACCTATGCTGGGAGCCGCACTGGCCTCGCTGGATGACAGTCACAGCGAGGAAATGGCAGCGCTTGCACGGCTCCTGCCATGAGAAACGAAAACTGGTATCTCCTTCTGCTACTACTGGTTCATGTTGGAAATGAGCCTGCTGTTATTGACCAGGACTCACAATATTCCAGATCAGACCGATATTCCCCACACAGATTCCTCATAAGGAAAAGCCTATTCCTGCCTCTTCAAAAGAGATTTTAGATGAAAGCACTGTGGATGATTGTCAAAAGGCTCTTCCTATGGGCCTTGCAGATCCAAGACTTACATAATAAAGGGGGCTAAGAACACAAGAGTTACAACTGAGCTCTAGCCCTGAGACAAAGAGCCTAATTTAAAGTTAAGGACAGATATCCACCCCCATCCAATTGTTTCTGCTCAGAGCATTGACCCCCCAAGGCATTTGTGACCAGTATTTGGAATGACTTATTCTGGCCTTGAATATGGTGATTGCACCCTGTGAAGGAACCTATTGAGGAACTTCTTTTGTGATTATGGGAGCAAATGTGTTTCCTGAAAGACCTGTTTTTCTTAATACTTCTCCTTACACAAGCAAGCTATTGACCCCTGCTCTCAAAGAACTAACTTCACCCTTTTTATACTAAAAACATTGTCTTGTATGCTAAAGACACCTTCCTTCCCCATAGGATAAGCATCTAAATCCCCTACCTCAATCACTATTGATAAAGGTTATGCATGAGTCTTCTACAAATCCATCTCCTGGAAAATTCTTACATATCAAAGAAGTTTGTCATCAGAAATCATTGTCTAAGGCAAATGCCACTTCTGTGCCATCCCCCAAACACTTAATTATAAAATGAAGTTGAGCCTCAGTCAGAGCAGAGATGCCTGCCTGGTGATCAGAAAGAATCTCAGGCCTCTCTCACCCCTCCCTCGCAGACACCGTCCATCCTTCAGGTGTAAGGACACAAGTCTAAACCAGACTGACTCCATAATAGGCTTTAAGTTTCCCCTCTAAATTAGAAGGCCTCAGTTTCAGTTTCCCTGAAACTATCAGGCAGCTACACACTGCCCAAGGCCGAAGAAACTGCCCATCACTTCACTTCACCACACTACCTTGGCAACGCCCAATCAAGAAAGGCCAGCAACTATAGATAAATCTCAACTGCCTAATGTAAAAGTTAACCCATTAGTCACCGAACAAGACTCTAGGCTCGCTCTATGGTTGGTTGAATTTAAGGGTACCCTGAATGTTGTAATTGGATCCTGCCAAAAGTAACAGATAACTCTGGATAACATGTATGGTTAAACCCGCTGTCAATAATGTTGTATAATTATGATTGGATCACTGTTTCCATGCCACAATTTCTGTAACTCCCCCATCACAAACCCCATAAAAACCCTACTCTGCCTTTGTTCGGGGCTCACAGCACAGATCCACTGCATTGGTGAGGTCTGTGAGGCCGAGCTCGAACAGATAATAAAGCCCTTTGCCTTTGCATGCGTGACTCGGTCTCCCCGGTGGTCTCTGGTCGGTGAGGATACTGCAATCTGGGTATAACACAGGGACCCCTGGACCTTGCCAGAGCTGGCCCTCGGCACACCTAGTAAGTTGAAACATCTGCTTTAAACTTAATAAGTTGACACATGTAGTGTGATCTGGGGGAAGAAGGAGAGAGTAGCTCATTTTTCAGCAACATATGTTTTCCAGGGTAAATGACACTGAATTGTCAGATAGCCAGTTTGAAGAATCTTACTAGAGAGAATTGGAAAAGGCTGCAGTGAAATTTAGAGTCAGTGACATTTCTCTAAGCAGGTATGAGAGTCCTGGTTAAAGCTGCTAGCTATTGGTTGAGGGCCAGGAGATTGTCAATAATAAGAGCGAGTTGCTATGCCAGTGTAAGGGGAACTGTACCCCATAGCATATTGAAAGATGGAGAGTAAGAGTCAGGTTATTAGTACCAGAATTCTACAAGGAAATGACCAAACTTGGCTAGACGCCAACACAGGAGTCACAGCTAGAGTTGTAACCTCATACTTCATTACAGGTGAGAGTGTTGGGTTTCACCTGACTAATGTCAGTATTAGTTCTGATAAAAAAACAAAAAACAAAAAACAAAAACAGTTCATGTCTCATATTTTATGTTGAGAATTTTTCCATCTTTATTGATAAGTACTGTGTAAGTTGTTTCAAATTATCATGTTGTTTATTTGATATATTTATGTATTATGAAATGATGGCTACAATCATTACCAACCACATAGTTGGTTAGTTAACACAACCATTACCTCACATAGTTGTGTGTGAGTGGTAAGAAGATTTCGGATCTTCTCTCTTAGCAAATTTCAAGTATACAATACAGTATTGTTAATGATAGTCACCATGCTGCACGTTAGATCCTCAGAACTTGTATATTAGAGCTGAAACTCTGTATCCTTTGATCAACATCTCCTCATTTCCTTCACCTTCCGGTCACTGGCAACTAACAGTCTGGTCTCAGTTTCTATGAGACTAGATTTTTTACATTCCACATATAAGTGAGATAACAGAGTGTTTTTCTTTCTCTTGCTGACATTTCACTTAGCATAATGTCCTCAAGTTTCATCCATGCTATTACAAATGGCAAGATTTCCTTCCTTTTTTATGTAGCTGAATAATATTTCATTTTTTTATATCTATCTCTATCTGTACATCACATTTTCATTACCCATTATTCTGTTGACACTTAGGTTGTTCCCATGTCTTGACTATCGTGAATAATGCCACAATGCATGTGGGGGTGCAGATATCTCTTCAAGATAGTGATTGCATTTGCTTTCAATATATATCCAGAAGTGAGATGACTGGATCATATGGTGGTTCTATTTTTAACTTTTCAGGAAACTCCATATTGTTCTCCATAGTGGTTGTAGCAACTTGACATCCTACGAACAGTGCAGAAAGATTCCCTTTTCTCCACATTCTAGCCAGCAGTTGTTATTGTTGTTGTTTTTGACAATAGCCATTTTAACAACTGAGATAATATGTCTTTGTGGTTTTGATTTGCATTTCCCTATTTCTCTGGTAGTGATGTTGAGCACCTTTTCATGTACCTGCTGGCCATCTGCACGCCTTCTTTGGAAAAAAAATGTCTATTCAAGTCCTTTGGCTACCCTGAGGATTTAAATAATCAATTGAATGTATGTTTGTGTCAATGGGTTCTTGTGCAAATAACATTTTTAGGGATTAGTGTAGACAATCACAAGTTAGTTGAAAAAAATTGATATTAAATAGGTAATTATCAGGGTACTATAAATGTTTATATGTAACCTAAGTACAAAAATACCTTTGGTCACACACAAATCAGTTTATAAAGCAATTTAGATACTTCATCCATTATTGATTATAATGTGGCGAACTCTATCCTTTTTCTGAAAAATGTTGGTCAAATTACAGAGCATAGAGTAACTATTAAGTACATAAGGAAATGATTTTTAAAAAAAGAAAAAAGAAAAAAGAAAAAGATCCACAATGATGGTAAGGGTATATGTCAGAAGGTCACAGGAACCAACTGAAAGGGCTCCTAATGGCCAAATCCAAAACAAGCCAAATTAAAAAATAAAGAACACAGACATAAGACAAAGCTACATCAAGATATAGTGGAAAGGGTGTTAGGCTTGTAATTCAGCAGTTCAGTTCTCATCTTAATTCTGCCATGTTGTAGAACATAAAGTCTTTACCTCTCAAAGACTAACTTTCACGATGGTTTAACTTTCAAGATGCTCTGGTTCCCATAAAAAGAGTATTTTCTCCTAAATATCCCTAGCCTCTTACCCTGCCCTTAATTCTTTCAGTGGTAGAATCAATTTTCTTAAAGTTGGGTAATTGGCATTAATTCAAGATTCTTGAACGAAGGAGTAGAAGTGAGAAATGGTTCTAAATAGGAAATATTTGGTGCCTTATCCTTTCTTCTCTACTCTGGGTCACTGTGGAGTAGCTCAGCAATGGCTGAAGCATTTGCTGTTTAAGCAAAATGTTTTCTGGAGATTCACTATTTTTCTGCCTTCTTTAACGACCCTTTGCTCAAACACCACCAGCACACTATATAGGAGCTTAAGATTCTGCCTTCCATGTCCTGGGAAAGTAAGTTCTTCCAATTTTATAAACTCTAGAAGAGGTGGGAGGAGCAGGCAGTGTGTAATTTGGTTGTTCTACACCCAGCCCCAGGGTGTAACCCCTTTGGGCTTTGCATTCTTTCCCATACTAGTTTTATCAAACAGATAGATGTTTTGATTTATCTTTTGTCTTTTAATTAGTGCTCAATTGATTCACAACTTAAATGAAAAAAAGGGAGGCGTTATTTGCTGAGGCCCTTCAAACAAATGTCAGCATTTCATAAAGCCAAATAAAATCCTTTATGCTCTGGTAGCCTTACATAATAAATGATCATGTAAACATAACTTGTTTTCACAGTAAGATCGAAGCTTTTGAAACTAACAACCATATGCATGCTACATTACATAAAAATATTGAATTGTTCATCTTCTGATACTACTCAAAATAATGAAATTCTCAACTTGTTTAAAGTTTGTAGCAAGTGTGCTTAGCTTTATAGAGTGGACTCTTACATATTCCTAATTGCCAATTATTTCCCTCTCTCTGCCCAGTGCACGTTCAATATAAAACTATGCTTTTAATTAACTTCTGCTCAGTAAATAGGTATTCAGATGCACATTTTGCGCTTCAAAACCACAATTAAAGCTGTAGGGTTAGTTTTTGCAACGTTATTCTAATTAAAATACTTTTAGCTGTATTTGGCATGCATTAAAATGTCAAGTAATTGACAGCCCATAAGTGAAAAATTGATCCAATTATCAAGCCAGCTAGAACTTTTCTCTTTTTTCAACTGCTAAGATTTATTATGGCTATTAGAATTACAGATGTTTATATGTTTGCTTTTAGTAATTGGAATTCATTTAACTTTGCCATGCCCTCGGTGTTGTTTCTGCTCTTCAGTGGGATAGACAATTCTTCAATCTTTGAAATGCACATTTAGAAAAGGCCTCCCAAATCTCTCTTCACATGGAGTAGATAATCATGCTTTCGTTGGAGCTTAGGGAATAGATTTTTCTTTTCATGTCTCCAGATGGTCTTTTTAGTAATGAATCACAGAGGAACACAGCTTGTCCTAAGATATGGCTTCTCTACATCTTATTTTCTAAATTAATAATATAAATCTTTAACGAATTAATTAATTTAAGACATGCAAATAGAAGAAAACAGAAGAAAATATAACAAATGATAATTTCTAATTGCAGCTAGTTGATTAGTCTCTCCTGCAATGTAATAAAAATATTTAACTGTCTCAATAAAAGTCAACCAGAAAGACCTCCAAAATATCAGTTTTGTGTAGACTTGAAAGACATCTGAGAACAATTATTAATAAAGAAAAAAAGAAGAAGGATTCATATTCACTCAGTTATTTATATTGTTATTGGGTCAGTACTGTGGGGAAAGCAATATATATTGTTTACCAAGAGTCTTTATTAATAAATATGAACCAATTAGAAAAGAGAGTTAACTCAGAGTTTAGGTTGTAGGTATTAATCTATTTATGTCTAAATCTGAAAACTACAATGGCAATACATATCAAACTAATTTGCTTGTTATGGATGCCATAGACATATTATTCCACTGATGGCATTTTACATAGTATAGAGAAATGTCTACATATATCTGAATCCTAAACACATCTTCTCTTGCCCTGGCTCTCATAACAACATTTGCCTATTAAAATAAACGTGAGGGTCTCAGCTCAGTGCTCAATGCCTTTCATCATTAGATCCTAGAGCTTCCACCTGTCCACCCACTCCCCTGGAATCCTGTCCGAGGCCGCCAAACAACATCCAGCACCTCTTGGCCAATCCCACTTCTTTGTTTGTTCCTTTGCTAATCTTTGCTCTCCCAGTTAGCCTTTAGTCTGCTTATTCAACAGTTCCAAGATCAGGCTCAAAACTTATTTTCTTCAAGAACATACTTAATGAACCTATCCCAGAAATTAAATTGTTTCTTATTTTAAATACCACAGTAGTCTTATAGTATGTACTACACTTTAAGAAATTTATAACCAGTCATCATTATTAGGGGCAGCTATGTTCTACAGAGTCACTGCAAACATTGTTTCTTGGTAAAGTAAAAGTAAAATAAAGAGTGAAGTTTCTGGGAGCATCTGGTCATAACATTTTCCTTAACTAATCAGTGGATAATCTTGTTTTATGTGGGTTTCTGTTTCAAGAAGTATTATTTGATATGTATTGCTGATTCATAAACAGTGAACTCATGGACAACAGCACTATACCTCATGACTGAATAAAACTTATCTAACACATCTGTGTTCTCATACGGCACATCACAGCCCTCTCAAACTTCAGAACATTAGACACCACTTGAACACTAAGCTTGAGAGTCGTTTTAAACAGCAAAGTCACCAAGAAAAGGCACACAAATGTGATAACTGTGGCACTAAATAGAGCATGAAAAAGGCATATTTTACATTATGAAAGCTGAAACAAGATGTCAGAGCAAAGCCTTATTTGACCTCAGCTGGGAACGTGTGCATCGGGCAGTTCAATTTCTTTCTACAGTGAGCACATGTATGTCCAACAATGGAATGGATTTGAAAGCTCATCCTTATTGATTTTGGTAAACTCATAATAATGAAATTCATAAATTATGAGGATAAACTGCCTATTTCTTAGTTGCTTCTACTATTTTATCTTGTTTTCAAAAATATATCCTTCTCCCAGTACTGATGAAATCTGCCGTAGTACTTTTAATAATACTTGCTGAATGAGAGAATAAATTAAATCTTACTTTGACACAAAATTGTATCATAAGCATGAATATTACTATTCAAATTAATTTGAATATGTAATCTTTGGCCTTATCTAGAAACATAGATTTAAAGTTCTATGAATATAATTTATGTAGATCTTAAAATGTAAATATAAAGGAATAAGCCTAGTCATATCAAGTGATAACTTTAGAGGTAAATATAATGACAAAGAAATATTACATTAACCTTGATAATATAATTCTGAGATAGCTCTCATGACAGAGAATACAGGCAACTATACCAATAAAGAGGCTATTGAATGATTTAGATTTAAAATGATAGATGGGGAAGTTGGAACAGGGCAGCTGCAATATAAAAAGAGGGGTGATTTAAGAGAATTTTTTGTCATGCTTATTTAATTTTGAGAGAGACAGAGACAGAGCGTGAGCAGAGGAGGGGCAGAGAGATGGAGATATAGAGAGATGGAGACATAGAATCCGAAGCAGGCTCCTGGCTGCTCAAACTCAATACAAGGCTCAAACTCACGGACACAAGAGTATGACCTGAGCTGAAGATGGATGGATGCTTGATGGAGTGAGCCACCCATAAAACGCTTAAGAGAAATATTTTTAAAAAATGAATTTGAAAACTTCTCATATGACAACTGTTTCTAGCTATCAAAAATTAAAATAATTTCTATTCCAGTCTATGTATAGCATGTGATAGAATTTAAAGGAAGTTGAAGAAAAGATTATTCTACAAATACAGAAAAAGAACATGAACCAAGACACCAAAAAGGAGTAACAACAAAGCTGACATTTATTACTAGTGAAAAACCAGGATAATATTTAATATGTGTTATTCTCATTCTAAAAATTCTGAAAATTTAGGTTTCCCTAAAGGAAAACGAGTCACATTCAAAATGTTTTTTAAGCATCTTGCTGAATTCCTTAAATTTCTACTTATAACTATGTCCTTGGGGAGTATAAATGGAACTAGCAGATGTTAGTAAAAATGACTATGACTTAACAAGCTTCTCAAACAAACAAAAAAAACCCAACAAAGTTTCCGAGTCCATAATAATTGCTTATTTGTGTGAAAAAGATTCTTAATCACACATGCATCATCTTCTCATCTAGTTCTCAACTAAAATGATCCTTCACAGACTACTCAACATTCAAGATGCTGCCAAATTGAAAAAGGAAGTGCTTTTTGCTTTAAATTTCCCTATGATTTGTGGGGGGTTTTTTGTCTCTGACAAAATCCAGTGGATAATTTTAATGAACCTGGATTTTTTTTTTAAAGTTCAATTATGCTACATTCAAATTTGGCAAAAAATACTATCTTGTTTTCGGTTTCATTTAATGCACATGTTCAGATTGTTCACCAAGAGGATTCATTGCTTCCTTTAGGTAATTAAGATGTAACACAATCAAATGACCCTAGTAGAACATTCTCTAATCATCAACATTATGCTGAAATTAGCAATAGCTGGTTTATTTTATGACAGGTATAAAATGAAGCGGATTTCTTTTTTTTTCAGTTACTTCTCTTTCCATTGGGAGGAGCCATTGCTCTTCAGGAAGAGAAAGCAAGATTACAGAGTAAGTTGTATCTTTGTTTCTGTTTTCATCTGGAATCAGGACTTCGTGGCTCAGGATCAAAATTCATTCTAGGAAACAGGTGTTTCAATAATGTCTTTATTATGACTACCTCTGTTCATAACAAAGAACTCCACAACGCAGTCCCTTTTCAATGGAGGAAGAATCTGTGCCTGACTCAATGTGTGGTATAATATTACAGAATTTAATTCTTTCAGAAATAAGAGAGATACATTGAAGTAGATGTTTTGTTCTTAGAACAACAGATAAAATGTTCATTGTAAAGTCATAGGACAAATTGTCCTTAATTTGTATGTAAATCTTTTTCAATTTTCAGGTGTTTCTTCATCTCTATAAATATTTAGGCATTAAATTAGTTCTTCTGTAGATGAACTTTAAAAATGGCCTCTAAATATTTGGTTGATTGCAACAACTATGCTGAAAAACTATGAAATGTTTGAGGATCAATCCTGTACTTACTGAGTGTGCAAAATGTAAAAGAACTAAATCTAGTTTGAAAGAGCAAAACATACAATGCGAAATTAAGCATTGTGTCTGATATGCTCACTTAGGAAATGATCTTTGAATATGTTTCTGAAAAGCTATTTATTAAGAAAAACATGATGCAAAGGAGTAGGCATGAACAGAGTCATTACAGGATAAAAGTTTAAATTAAATTCAATATGCAAACATTAAAATACTCAGACCCAATTTATGTCAGGAATTTCAATGCATAATACTTTGTCAAAGGAGTAGGCTTTCAGTTGGTTAACTGGAGCAGCTATAACGAAATTAAATTCACTGTTAATGATCTGCCTTGAAATTTTCATCACTATAATTTATTTTTATTTTTATTTTTTATATTTTTATTAATTTCTAGGGGGAGAGAGAGAGAGAGAGACAGCATGAGCAGGGGAGGGTCAGAGAGAGAGGGAGATACAGAATCCGAAACAGGCTCCGGGCTCTGAGCTGGCAGTCAGCACAGAGCCCGATGCGGGGCTCGAACCCACGAACTGCGAGATCATGACCTAAGCGAAAGTCGGACGCTTAACCGACTAAGCCACCCAGGCGCCCCTCATTACTATAATTTAAAACAAAGAAACAACAAAAAATCCTCAACTCTAAAATTCATCCAACTTTTTTAATTCATCCATTTCTAATTTAATAACTCATAATAGATAATATTTATGTGGGGTCTATCATGTGCTACTTTATTAGGCTCTTTATATTCATTATTCCCTTTAATTCCTTGAAGAAACCAATGAGGTAGGCATTATGATTTTAATTTTATAGTCTGCGGAATTCTAGGTTCAGAGAGCACAAAGAATTTGAATAAAGGTACATGAAATTTTCAAATCTAGCTCTATATCACTTCAAAGCCTGGATTCTATCCACTTGAAAACATTCCTCCAATTAACAAAATCCAATCTTCTGTTCTCAGACCTCATATTAATTAACCTTTCAGGGGAATTTCACACAGTTGATCACTCCCTTTGGATACATTTTCGGCACTTGGCTTCCAGACCACAGCAGTCTTCTATTTTTATTCCTATCTTACTGATTTTCAGCAAGTCGAGGCTTTTGCTGTCTGCATTCACTGCTAGGTCCTTTGCACATGGAACAGAATGTACACAGCACACAAGTATATGGACCAAAAATTTTTCTTAAATAAAAGTATTTTCAATTTGTAGAAAATAATAAAAATACATTTAACCCTTAAATATAAGTAACGTAATATATTAGTGAATCTTGAAAATATATAATCTTTATGCATTTATCTTACCTTACAGAAGAGTTTACTTAAAAAACTGATTTTAGATTTTAAACATTGTTTAGTGAATACACATATAGATGATATTGACAGACAGCTATAGAAATTACTTTTAGATATATATCTTCTTCTAGAAGAAAATATTCCTTTACTCATTAATATCTACTGAAAAACTACTCTTATAGGTACTCTGGATATAGCATGGGTCAACATTGGTAAGGCCGTTTTGGATTGGGAAGTCAGAAAAGAAATCTATGAAGAGAATTCTTCATGGCATTCAATCTACGATGATAACCGATGATCAGTCTATCATTTGAACAAAGACCTAACTGATGGAAAGGTGAGTGCCATGGGAGTAACTGGGAACAAATGTTCCAGGGAACATCAAATGTGAAAGTCCTGATGAGACTTACTAATAAGTATACTGGAGGTGGAGAAAGAGTAATCAACTGCCTAAGCAGAGAATTGGGGTCCTAGGACACACAGCTGCTCCAAAAATTGTAGGCACAGAGGTGGACACCTAAACAGAAGCCCAGGAGCATGCACGTCTGCTAGAGCCAGGACTCGGGTAGGAAAACCTTTGCTGGAGGCTCAGCGTGGAGAAACAGAGTTAAAAACTCTAAAGGAATCCAGTACGGGGAGTCCATACATTTCACGAGTTTTACCTCTACGTATCTTACTAGAATCTCACAGTGCAAATAAACAGAACAAAAATTCTTTCATGCTTCCAGAATAGGAGAGGAAAGTAACTGTTTTGAAATGCATCCATAGTGTTGTATTCTTAGCAAGCCCTTAACCAGCACAGGCTCATTAAAAGACAGACTTGATGGACTATGGAACACTTTCCTTCCCAACGCAGCTTATCATCACATCAATAGGGCTCCTGTATAATTACAGGGGATTACAGCCAAAAGAACTGCATAGCTCACACCTTATTTAAGAATCTCTAGAGAACTCCAAAGAGATAAAAACAAGAGGGCCAGAGGAAGGAAACGTTACCTTCAGACACTACAGATACAGGTAACAGTATGCATAGCCTAACCCCTTGCCAGATAAACATAAAACCTCATACTAAAGGCCTATTTACTGTAGTTCCTTTTACCCAGTTCATCACTTCCAGGTTTCAAAAAATTCACAATTCATGCCAAGAGACAAAAGAACCACATTTAAAAAACACAGTTTGAAGAGATAGGTCAAGCATCAGAACAAGCCCCAGATACATCAGATATGGCAGAAATTTCTAGCAGAACTAGACCCGTAATTAATTATCAGAACAGGAATCTAAGACAACTAAGGGCTATAATGGAAAAGGTGGATGATATGTAAAAGCAGATGGATAATATAAGCAGAGAGATGGGAATCAAAAGTAAATGCTTGAGGGGTACCTGGGTTGTTCAGTCAGTTGTCTCTGACTCTTGATTTTGGATCAAGTCATGATCTCATGGTTTGTGAGTTTGAGCCCCTGTCAGTGCTTACAGCACAGAGCCTGCTTGGGATTATCTCCCTTTCTCTCTTTCTCTCTCTCTCTCTCTCTCTCTCCCTGTCTCTTGGCCCCTCTTTCACTCATACATGTGCGTACTCTCTCTGTTAATAATAAATAAACCTAAAAAGAAGAAATGCTAGAAGTAAAAAATATTGTTCAAGAAAGAATGCCTTTGATAGGCTCGTCAAGAAAGTGACACAGTTGAAAAACAAATTTAGTGATTAAAGAAATGTCAATAGAAATGTCTAAAATAGAAATGTGAACAGAAGATAGATTAAAAAAAAGATGGAACAGTGTAACTAACAAGTGTGGGACACCTATAAAAGGTAAACCATGTGTAAAGTGAGAATTATATAAGAAAAAAGGGAGAAAATAACAAAGGAAATATTCAAAGTAATAATGGCAAATAATTTTCTAAAATTAAGGACAGACGCCAAAACACAGATCTCAGAACCTGAGAAAACACCAAGCAAGGTAAATACTTAAATATCTTCACTTCACTTGAAAAAAAATACAACTTTTCAAAATTTTTGACATTCAGCAAAAGAAGTGTGTAGAGGGAAATTTATAGCATTCCACATATATATTAGAAAAGAAGGAAGACATAAAGTCAGTAATATAAACTTCCATTTAGAATGGGGAAATCACAAAGGAATATTTTCCAACAGAAAAGAAATTAACTACCCAGAATCTAGCTCAGTGAATTTTGGATTTTTAGTTTTTAAGTAATATCCTGGGATTAATAATCCTATGTATATGCTACAGAACACATATTTGATTATTTCCTAAGAATACTTGTACAGAAGTAAAAGTGTTAGATCCAAGCATGTGTTTATATGTAAGGCTAATACTGCAAATAGCTACTAAGAATTCAGGAAATAACACTAGTATTATGTAAAGATGCTAATTTTCTTACAAGTATGTTAAAACCAAACACTTTTAAGCTTTTTATTGGTTGCCAATTAGAGAAGCAAATACACTGTATCATGAAATTTTATTTTTCTATTGACCAAGTAAATAAAATTATGGATCCAATCTATGCTGGCAGTACCAATCTAAGCTTCTAGAATAGAATTTAAATTCTAAATCAGTGTCACTCAAAATATAGTTCACAGACCGTGCTAGCTACATGAGCATCATTTGGGAGCTGGGAGAAATACAAATTCATGGACTCTACTTCATATCTATGAATCCAGACTCTCTGGAGGAAAGACTAAGAATCTGTATTTTAATGCTTTTCATATTCATTCATTTTTGAAAAGTATCCATTTGCACTTTATATCACCAGCAATCCTAAGTCTTATACTTAAAAACTTGCCCTGGGAGCACCTGGGTGGCTCAGTCAGTAAAGCGACACACTTTAGCTCAGGTCATGATTTCATGGTCCATGAGTTCGAGCCCTCTGTTGGGTTCTGTGCTGACAGCCCAGAGCCCGGAGCTGCTTTGGATTCTCTATGTGTCCCTCTCTCTCTCTGTCCCTCCCCAGCTCTTGCTCTGTCTCTGTCAAAAATAAATAAACATTAAAAAAACTTTGCCTTGAACTTTGCATGTCTTTTCTCCTCTTGTCTTGTAGAACCTAGGGTCATAGAGTATGTTCCTGCAGTCGATGATTTCTATTCCTTTCTAGGTTTTTGTTCCACCCCATATGCTAGGCTTATGTTAACTTTACTTCTGTTCTATGTTAAATATTTCATCAGGACATGTCAAGGCATAAGTATGTTTTTACTACCTGTATGGAAATCTTCAATACTTCCATTTATATTTTAGCTTTCTGGTCAGTTTTCTTCATTTATGCCTTTGTATATAATCATTTTAAATGCTCAGTTTTCTGTGTAATTTATATCTAATATACTTAAACAGATTCATAGAGTCTATTCTTGACATGTATTTTACTTTCCCTAAATGATATACTTACACTTACCATTACACATTTGCCACTATTTAATATTTAAATATATTTTTCTCTCTTATTTCTCATGTAACTTTTAATGATGGTTTTAAGTTTGGGGTTTTCTATCAATTGTTCATTTTGTATATCACCCTTTGCATCTCTGTTATATTAAAACTGTTTATAGCAATTTGTTCCTTTATGTCAGAACACGTTTCATTAATTTATGTGTTCAGATTCATCATGTTTGTTCTGCACTTCATTATTCCTATTAGTTCTTTTTAGTTTTTAATAACCATTTTTAAAATGACAAAAGTAAAGTCTTTTACAAATGTCCAAAAAAGGAGTTTGCAATTTCTCATTTTGTATTGAAACTTTGTAAATAGACGTTATAAATGGTAGTTAAAAATGAGCACTACCAACTCTCAACAGGAGCCTAAAAGATGTCTCTGGCCACTTCAATACCAACTGATGTGAAAGTCAGAGTGGAGAGACATAGTGGACTCAACCAATAGCAATTAAAATATCCAACTTTTGCAAGTTTTATAAAAATACTTGGTCATGTGAATACATTGATAGGGACCTTCCCATTGCCTTAGAAGGTGCAAGTGAAGCCAGGATTTTAAGCTTCAGTCTGATTGCAAACCCAATATCAGTCAAGATTGTTTAATTTCCTTGATTGTGTCACTATTTCATTGTTTTTCCTTAGATTCTTTGCAGGTTCAAAAACTCTATGTAAGATCTTTCTATGTGCTTACTTTATACGAATATTACAGAAAAGAACTACCAGAGATACACCTCTCTCCCTCCCTCTCTCTCTCTCTCTCTCTCTAAGGAATTTTCCTATACAATTAGAAATTAAATTTCCTCAGTGATTACATTACAGGCTTCACTTCTGTAGTTTAAGTGAAAGGAGATAAAATTTACTAATACTTACCCAAATTCATGTGGAAATAAACTTTAAGGGTGGTTCAGTCGTTTGAGCGACCAACTCTTGATTTCAGCTCTGGTCTTGATCCCACGGACTTGTGATAAGCCCCCCATCAGGCTCTGTGCTGAGGGTGAGCCCGCTTAAGATTCTTCCTGTCTTTTCCTCTACACCTCTCCCCCACTCATGTGTGTGCGTGCTTTCTCTCAAAATAAAATAATAAAATAAAATAAATAAACTAAGTTCATAATGAAAGAATTATGTCATTGATATTGATATGGCTGTTTTGGAAACAAATGTCTCTAATAATCCTTTATGATACACCTGGTCCTTTTCCCCCCTCTGCTTCTATTACATTTATCGGTCTTTCCTTATCTCTTTCTCTCTAATATCTAGTGGGGTTATAACTAGAGACTTTCTTAGATGGCAAAGAGTTATGGGATGATTGCACTAAATAAATATATGCAACTTATTATGAAAGGCTCTATACAATAAAGTATTAAGAACGCAACTCTGGCATTGTCCTTCACTCCTTAGTTAAATTTAGTGTCAACTTTTAATGCTATGCTGGCTCTCAGTATGCATTCAAAATGTTGAAGACAAATAATTCTGATTGAAACTCTCAAGTGCTCTGCTCTAAGAAAGAATCTGAAGCCATTCCCACCTATATCCTTATACTTCTTGAAAAAGAGGTATCCGGTTTTCTGTTCACAGGTAATATGTCTGCTTACATTGTGGATCTGATCTTCCATCATTACTTTGAGACCTTATTTCCTGTTAGCAGTTTCTCTTTTTTCTCTCTCTCTATGGTTTCATCTGTAAAGGCTAAAAGCGTGTTCAAGTTAACTCCAGTTCAAAATTAGGAGAAGGAGGAGGAAGGAAGGTGGAGGAGGAGGGAGATTAGGAGGCAAAGAAGGGAAAGAGGAGAAAGGACCCAACCTCTAGGTTTCATTTCCTTTACATACCACTATTTCTTGATATTTTTTCATAGCCACTATTTGACAATGTTGTTTACACATTAATTGAGAAACTCAATAGGTGCTTTATCTTTATTTCATTTTGTCTCTGTGTCAATTGCACTCTTGGGCACTGATTCACTTGGGAAAAATCTCTCCCATTGGCTTTAGAGACACTATTTTCCTATGCTTCTCTATTTTTTATGATTGTTCCTTTTCATTTTTTAATAGCTCTTTCCTTTAGTTGCATACCCTGATATGTTGTGTTTTAGAATTTTGTCTTTTCCCCCTTATTATGCACACTACACAATTGACCTAGTTTTTTTTATTGAAGTACAATTAACATACAATATCTTATTAGTTTCAGATGTACATCATAGTGATCCAATATTTTTATACATTACAAATGATCCCCATGAAAAGTCTGGTGACCATATGTCACTCTCAACATCTTAACAAATATCCGGATAGACTTAAAGCAACAGAACTCATAATATGAAATACTGTCTGCTAATCAAAAGCAACTCTCTGAAAGGACTTTTACTCATTATTGGGAAGAAAATATTGATGATGATAAATACTTGACTAAATATTTCACCAAAGAACATCCAGGATTTTTATATATAAAATCAGTACCACCTAACTACATATTGGAAATTATTTCATAAATATTCTACTGTCAATCATTTGACTCCTATAACCAGATTTAATGAAAAGCATAATTTGTACAAATATATTTTTATTCTGAGATAAGTAAAAGAAAACCAAAGTGTCAATTTCCTTCATTTCAAGCTTCTATTTCATATGTAGGAAAGGACAAGAAATCTCTGAAAATAAATAGGCATAACCTGGCTGATATGTGGTTGAAAACATTCTAGAAAGTGATTTATACAAAAGTAAAACACTATAGGCAGGGAACAGAGATGAAAAATCTCAGATTGTAATGTTTCTAAGAAATGTAATTCTTAGCATGTCCTTGTATTCTTGATTGGGTCAGAGTTCCTGAGTATGAGAAAACTGAAATTGTATAAAACGCTGAAATGAAGGCAAATGTTTTCTGTTGGTAACACTGAGAAGGGACAATTAAAAAAAAAGAAAAGAAAAGAAAAGAAAAAGGAAGGAGCAAGGACAGAAGAAAGGAAGGAAAGAAGGGAAAGAAAGAAAGAAAAGATATAGGAAAGAAATGCCTTTGAGAAAACACTCTGAGGTGAGTGGATGAATGGGGAACAAACTATTAACTGCCAAGAAAAATAAAAGGAAGAAGAACACAGTTCTAAAAATAATCTACTGCAAAATTTAGGAGAAGACATTGGAAACATTTTTTATTTTTATTTTCAACAGAATTAAGAATGGGTTGGTCTCTATAAAATAGGAAAAAATAATTATTAGGACAGAAGACATTGAAAAGGAAATTCCTTAAGATGAGTTGAAAAAGTCATCCAGATGAAAAAATTCTTTCAGAATGAAACAGGAACTTGACATGATTATGAAAGACTGTAAGAACGCCAACAAAATGCAAAGACAAAATTAAATCTCCATGGAATTAATACAAAGTGAAATTTTCATTAAGGAAAATCAAATCACTGACCACTGGTAAAACTTGAAAAGTTCTCCAAAACTGCGAAGGAAGAAGACAAACAGATAAACCAGATGAGAGAACATATTAAACAGAGAAAAGAGACAGAAGAGAAAATGTTCTAAGGAGAAATGGAAACAAATAAATAAAATCTAGGTAACATGATTTGACATTTTTTGAAAATAATTAGGATCCATGTGTTCAAACTGGTGTTGCACCTCATTCAAGACAAAATCAAAGAAAAATAATTGGAAGTATTTCAGAATGTTTCTGAATGACAAGCATAACAAAACAAAACTTTATAAAGAGGCCCTTAATTAAAATTTTTTTTTATACTTGGGAATAAACTTCAGGTGAGTTGTCAGGTAGTTGTCTGCAGAAGACAAAGGTGAAGCAGCTATGCAAGAAAGATTCTTCAGATAAAATCTTTATTCAGGTCAAGAAGTATACCTCCATAATTTAAAGAATTATAAAAAAATTTTAATGGATCATACGGCTAAAGTAAGGGATCAAAATAATAGCATAGAAATTTTTGAGCAAGATCTTTGATTTCTTTTGTCAGAGTTCCATAGTTTTTTTTCATATAGATCTTATTCATATTTTGTTAGATTTACCTAAGTATTTTATGTTGGGGGTGCTAACAGAACTTTCTTAATTTTTTTTTAAGTTCTGAGAGAAAGACCGCATCAGCAGGGGAGGATCAGAGAGAGAGGGAGATACAGAATCTGAAGCAGGCTCCAAGCTCTGAGCTAGCTGTGAGCACAAAGCCAGATACGGAGCGCAAACCCATGAACGTGAGATCATGACCTGAGCTGAAGATGGTCGCTCAATTGACTGAGCCACCCAGGCGCCCCAACAGAGCTTTCTTAAAAAGTATGAAAAGATGAATTGCAATACTTGAAGACTTAAAACAGAATAAAGAAATTAAGAGAATCATACACAGAATTACAGGACCAATATGTTCTGTTCTTTGTTGTGATTTTTCTCAAGCAGTTTGTAATAAGCAGGTGTCATTTGTATAAACATTTAATCCATTATTTAAAAGAAAGTCATGGAGGTGCCTGGGTGGCTCAGTTGGCTGAGCATCTGACATTGACTCATGTCATGATCTCACAATTGGTGAGTTTGAGCCCCATGTCAGGCTCTGTGCTGACAGCTCAGAGTCTGGAGCCTGGAGCCTGCTCTGGATTCTGTGTCTCCCTCTCTCTCTGCCCCTGCCCCACTCATGCACTGTGTCTCTCTCAAAAATAAACATTAAAAAAAAAGAGTCATGCATAAAGTAATGAAGTAGAGTCCTGATTCTGTGAGAGTTTAATCATTTAGATTTAGATAATCAAACCTGATGATACAATGTTGCAGTTCTCAAAAATTATTATTGAAAGAAAATGTTTATAAAACAGTGAAGGGGTTCCTGGTGGCTCAGTGGCTTAAGTGTCCCACTTTGATTTCAGCTCAGGTCATGATCTCACAGTTTGTGTGATTGAGCCCCATGTGGGCTTAGGATTCTCTCTCTCCTCTCTTTCTCCCTGCCCTTCCCCTGCTTGCACACATGCTCTCTCTTTCAAAATAAATACTAAATAAGCATTAAAAAACAGTGAAATAAATATCTGTATCCAAAACACACTTTTAATTTTGGAGAAGCACATGGTGAATAAGCAAAGACTGAACACTGTTAGCTTTTAATAGAGTAATATTAAAAGTTATTTTCTCTCTTTATTACTAGAGAAATATAGTTTACTTTTTAGCATATTTTTGAACAAGTACAAAAGAAACTTCTGATAGATATAAAAAGAGCACATATAAAGTTCTTGAAAGAGTAGGTAAGAACATAAAAAAATATAGTCAATATATTAAAAATACAAAAGAGAACTAATAAAGGAAAGGAGTAAATAGGTAGAGTTGCAGATTATGCATATTTTTTCCTGGCGCCCATTCACTATTTAGCTTATCTTTATTTTGGGGAGAGCACAAACAGGGGAGGAGCAGAGAGGGGGGGACAGAGGATCCAAAGAGGGCTCTGAATAGACAGCAGCAAGCCCATTGTGGGGCCTGAACTCACAAACCTGTGAGATCATGACCTGAGCTGAAGTCTGATGCTCAACTGACTAAGCTACCCAGGTACCCCTTCTTAGCTTATGTTAAACACTAAATTAATATTTGTAAAGAGAAGAAAAGAAAGGGAGGGAGGATAGGATGGCAATAAATAGGAGGTGAAAAATGACATTACTGAGGACATTTTTTTAAAGTTTATTTACTTTGTGTTTGTGGGAGAGAGACAGAGACAGAGACAGAGACACAGAGAAGAATGAATGCATGGGAGGGCCAGGGAGAGGGAGAGAGAAAATCTCAAGCAGGTTCCAGTCTGTCAGTGTGGAGCCCAATTCTGGGATCAAACTCACAAATCATGAGATCATGACCTGAGCCAAAATTAAGAGTTAGGTGCTTAACCAACTGAGCCACCCAGGAGCCCCACTGAGAACATTTTTAAGGAATAGTAATAGCAAAGTTCACAGAGCTGTCCACTCCTTTACATTTCTTCTTTAAATTTTTGTTTAGGAATCTATAAACTCATACTTGGAATAATATCTGAGAATCATATCTTGAAATGGCATCTTGGAATAAAATCTGGGAATAATATAATATATTTAAATATATAATATCTTATACTTGAAGTTTTCCTAATTTCCTTTCCCTCCTCCCTCAAGTGGTCTTGCTTAGTACCTTCAAACTCAGCATAAAGTTTCCTAGGCTCTTTCTTTACACAAACATTATCACCTCTACTGATTTTAAGAAGTAAACTCCAGCCTCCTTACCATGGCATTGAAGCTGCACTATCACTGTGGAATAAAGTGTAGAATTGATGTGATTTGTAGTGAGAATTGTCTCAAAACCATCTTTGAGAACTTCATACTTACTCAAAAATATCATTGAGAAAAACTAGAAAACAATCGATACATTGAGGTAATCCTAAGAATGTCAAAAGTCTTAGGAGAAATTTGACACATTAAAAGGCTCAGAAAAGAGAACAGTAGAAATGAAAACTGGAAGAAGGCACAGTCAAAGTCATGCTGTTAAACATTTTGTGCTTTTTAAAAAATCCAATAAATGGCATTGTGTCTTGGGTATGGCCAACATATATCATTAATTTGTATCAATGTGGAAACCAGATTTTTTTTTCTTATAAATTAAATTGTGACTCAGAACCTAACACATACAAGGTGCACCACAAGAGTAAACTACTTAATGTAAGTGTTCATTCCTTTCACATATATATGCTCCAGTAAAGGTAACTGAATGTAAGAGAATATTAAATAACTGATTTTTCTTTTAGCTATTTTTACTGATACTATATGTTTTTTAATAAAGTAAAATATGCTAAGAATATGGCTCAATTGGCTACTTTTCTGTATAGTATTTCATGAAGGGAAGGAATAAAAGCTGCAGCGCTGAACTGTGAAGAACACTGATGCATTAGCCATTTATAACTTGTAAAAACAAATTCAAGTAAAATTTAATGAAAAAAAGTGCATTCATCATTTCCATTAAGGTGATAATTTCTTATGAGTTACAATTGTGAGCAGAATAAGGCACAGTGACCTTTTTTTGCAAACTATTTGGGACAGCATCAGTTTGTGCATGCTCTCTCTCTCTGGGTTGCAGAACTGAATGATCATCAGCTTGAACTCCAAATAACATGACTGTAATTAATTATATCACAACTGACCTGCTTGTCTGATCCTCAGTTCTCCATCTGCACTTGCCAGCCTGAACCAATAATTTCCTACTAACGGACAAATTGCATTTTGACTCTTTCAGTATGATACAAAAAAGTGGTGGCGCCTGGGTGGCTCAGTCGGTTAAGTGTCCTACTTCAGCTCAGGTCATGACCTCGGTTTGTGGGTTTGAGCCCCGCGTTGGGCTCAGTGCTGACAGATAGCTCAGAGCCTGGAGCATGTCTTCGGATTCTGTATCTCCCTCTCTCTCTGACCCTCCCCTGCTCACGCTGTCTCTCTCTGACTCTCAAAAATGAATAAAAAATCATTAAAAATGTTTTTAAAAGTAGGAATTAGTCACAAATTGACACAGATATATCATACTCATTGGGAAACCAGGAAATTAGGCAAAAAAGAGAGGCTGTTCAGATTCCAGACTTTGACCTGCAGGTCTGAATTTGGGTAAATCTAAATTGGCTCATCTAAAGTAAATATGTAGAAGGTACTTTTGGTAATCATTATATTTTAGTGTTAGTAATTGATTAGTAATCACTATGCATTTTAAAAATATTAACCCTGTATTCTTTATAAATATTTCCTAGCTTATCTTTAGATATATTTGATGGATAGTAATGAAAAGAAATTGTTATTCTTAGGTAGTAAAAATGTATGAATTCATTTCATTCATACTAATAAAAAACACACAATACCTAGATTTGTAAACTAAGAACATCAGGAAGAAAAGCAGAAAACATTGCCAAAAGACAGAAGAAAAAGTAGCCTTGAATAAAAGGAGAGAGAAAACATGTTTATGAGTGGAGATATCAACAACTGAAATGACTTAGGTCTAGCTTCACTAGCAACAGCCTCAAAGGAAGTTTTGTTGCAAGGCAGTTTATTGAGAAGTTTATTGGTAAAAATACCTGTGAGGGAATGGGAAACAGGATTAGGTAGAGAGAGAGTCTGAACCCTTTAAAAATGCCTTGAAATAAGGCAAGAGGTCTGGACCTTTGTCCCTATACCTGACTCAGTCTGAAAGGAAAGGAAACTTTATTTAAAATGGCATCAGGAGGCCTGAGGGAGGAGCTGTCACACATCTACCCCTGGCTGCAGCCTGCATAACCCACAGAGAGAAGGAAGATAAGAATTAGCTTGACAAGGGAAGACATTTTTCAGATGGAATTTCATATTCTGTTTTTTTAGGAAAAGGAAGATCCCTCTCTGCCCCAGCAACAACGAACTAACTACTACTTGCAGTCAATGACAAATCGCCACAACCATGAACTCTCCTTCTCCAATGGACTTTAGTCTGAAACAACCCTCCCCAATTTCCTCCTAAAACCTAATAGAAATGGACTTTTCCTTTGTCTCTTTGACTTGCCTATGGCTCACCTTAGCGTCCATGTCCCAAACTGTAATTCCTCTTCTATTCTTGAATAAACTCATTTTATTAGTAAAACACCTGGCTATTTTATTTTTATGGTTGACACCAGTCATTCTGAATAGGTGTCCTAGGGAGGTAGATTAACCTTGAGCAACTATCAGGGGAAGAACCCAGATGTAAGCTATCGGCAAGCAATATTCCCTGGCAGACTGGGTAATGAGAGACTTAGCTCTGAAAGGGGACCGGGACTGCACACCTTGGCAACCACTAAACGGTCAGATATTAATTACTCTTTTATAGTGCTGTTGACCGTATAAGTTGCTATAAATTTCCTGTGAAGCAATTTTGGTAATGTAAATGAAAAATTTTCCCAGATAGCTTCTACAACTTTTTCCTAATAAAATAATAAATGATAAAGATTTATAGGCAAATACATAAGAT
>NW_027530984.1:7144216-7168038 GCF_008692635.1 Crocuta crocuta
TTATACATGCATATGCATTTCATATATATGGAAGGAAATGTGCAGAATATATATATAGATTACTCCTGGATTATGGAATTTTGGTTGATAAGTTTTCGCTACTATTTATTTTTCCATGGTTTTTAAGTTAGCTATAAAATGAGTACTACTTCAAAATTAGAAAAAAAATTAACCATGATATTTAAGCTTTAAACCGTCTCTCAGTTTTTTCATATCAAACACATAAGCAGATCAATTTTTTGTTTATTTGGTTTCATTATTGCTTTTTTCTAAATCATAACCTCCTAGGTCATACAAGCACATGGAATATATGTCTCTTTACCCAAAGAGATGTCTCACTAGAGAATGTTGTGAAGTTGTTCCTGCTGGGAGATAAATTATGCAGATACTTCTCAAATTTTGACCAGGTTGTCTGGAATCACCTTGTCATTGAATTTAACCTTGTTAGGACAGACAGTGTGATCCAAGCTCTTAGCTTTATCATTTGCCAGCGTTGTATACTGGAGAAAATACTTTAAGGTCTCTACTTCGCAGTCTCGTCATCTTAAATGGGATAATACGGCTTACCACAGAATGTTGTACATGTTAAATGAGAGACAATATGTTGAGTAATTCCTACAATTTCAGCCAACTTTGTGAAATATTTTAAGTGATCAAAAGTGATGGCTACTTTATTATTACTCTATGGAATTGTTTTCCTTGAAAAGTCATTGACTCTAATTTGAATACAAACTGAAGGGATGAAAGCGTTAAGAGAAAGCCAAGTCACAGAATTCTTATACTGTTTTGGTCTAGTTACTATTATTTTATGGGTGACTGACAATAGTTTACTTTATTTAAAGTAGAGGAAAAAATAATTTCTTTCTAGTAGCTTTGAGAAAATTAGACTATCACTACCGCAAATTATTAAGTGCATAGTATTAAATTATGGAAAAGTTATTCTGAAAATGTTCATATATGTGTGTATCCACACATGTTTCTTGACTCACACTGGAAGTACACTGCCCTTCTTTGCTGTCAGATTGTAGAAGAATGCTGTATGTATGCATTGATGTGTAACAGGAAATCTTTTTACACACACTAAAATGTAGGTTTCCAGTACTTGGTGTCCAATGACCTGAGATGAAGGGAGAAGAACCTATACTGAGGATCTAGAAAGCTGACCCAAATCTTCATTAACAGGAAGTTACACAAAATTCTGACAAGCAAAGTGCCACCAGAAAATGTATCTGCCGTATCAAGAAATTAAATCTGTGATTATCCTTTTAATAATAATTTAGCAAAGCTGCCAAACAATTTTATCATAGTTTTATTCATTTTTCATTTTAAATAACATATGATTAATCAGAATCATAGTCTTGTAATTCAATATGAATGAGATGCCTCTTTCACAAACATATTCCTTGGGAAATTATATACTAACAATATTGTATTTTCTCAATCCTTGTGCTAGGTGCTTGAGCCTTTTCATTCTGGAAAGTGATTAAAATTGAAAGATAACCTAATAAGCAATTTCACAGAGTCCCTGAAATGGAGATTAGTGAGGCAGTCTTCTTCAATTAAATCTGAAGGCTAGTGAAATGAAAGGGCACTGATTCATTCATTTCTATCTACCATCCGACTATGACATGAGCAAATAAATTCTGTCAACAAATGCAGTGTACATATCACAGTTGCTTTATTTATAATGTTAAATTGTGAAAAGCAATTATTTTTTCATAACCCTTCTGGAAATAGATGATGGTTCAGCTCAGATTTCTACCTTATTTTCAAAGTAGCTCTTTGTATAATGTATTGCATAATGTACTTTAACGGATTTTCATGAAAATTTTTCTACACCAATATAACATAACAGCTGCTTTATTCATTTCTTCTTCATGGTTTGAGTTGTAAGAAATAGCCTACGTTAAATTAATCAGATGGTTTAGTATTTTCTTCTATAATACTACATATTTGAATCAGACATTCAAAAAGATCTTTTTTATTGTTTTTTAACTGTAATAATTTATTGAAAAGGAAACATTAATTGAACTGAGAATCAGGAGTCATGGGCTTGAGTTCAGGCTTATTTCTTGTCTATGTAATCTTGACTAAACCACTAGGTTCTCTGGGCTCCTCATATTTTCACTTATAAAATGTGGTGAAATTATTTTTCTATTCCCCTAACTCTAAAATCACTATTTTTATGAAGTGTATACACTTTGTACTAAATCAAGTATGTATTAAATCAATTATGCTTGAAACGTAATATATATTGTCTTAGAAAACACAGCACAGATTATTTCCTGGGTCCAATGAGAATCCTCTGCGGTTGGATCCCATACAGAAATGTATTCAGTAATTTTCCCCTTTTCTCTATTTGATTCAGGTATAGTTGTTCACAGGTAAAGGTATATATTGTGTCACTTTATTAAATTGTTTTCATTGTTGTTGTTTAGGGCTTTTTTATTTTGGTTAATAAAGATTTAATTTTATGGGTGCCTGGGTGGCTCAGTTGGTTAAGCATCTGACTCTTGGTTTCAACTCAGGTCATGATCTCACAGTTGGTGAATTTAAGCCCCCATTTGGGCTCTGTGCTAACAGTGTGGAGCCCGCTTGGGATTCTCTCCCCCGCTCTTTCTGCCCCTCCCCTGCTTGCTCTCTATTCCTCTCTCTCTCAAAATAAATAAGTAAACATTTTTAAAAAGATTTAATTTTTTATATAATACACAGAAATTTGAGAACTGGAAATGATATAAAGATAAACGAGATGTTTTCACTTGTTTCCCTTATTATGGAACACATGACAGCAGAAATAAAGGAATCAGAGAAACACGATTAATATGTCTATCCTCTAGCGTCTGCTTCTCTTGGAAATCAGGAAAAATTACTCATCTTTAAGTTATAACCTCCCTTAGGAAAATAAATTGTTTTTACTGTACTTTTTTAAAAATTCTCTTTGGGGTGCCTGGGTGGCTCAGTTGGTTAACCATCTGACTTTGGCTCAGGTCATGATCTCACGGCTTGTGGGTTCGGGCCCTGTGCTGGGCTTTGTGCTGACAGCTTAGATGCTTGGTTTCGACTCAGGTCATGATCTCACAGTTGGTGAATTCAAACCCCCATTTGGGCTCTGTGCTAACAGTGTGAAGCTTGGTTCAGATTCTGTATCTCCCTCTCTCTCTGCCCCTCCCTGCTCATGCCGTGTCTCTTTCTTCTTCACAAATAAACATTAAAAAAATTAAAAAAATAAATAAAATTTCTCTAATTCTACTACAAACATAATGTAGTAACCTACATAACTTATAGATTTTTAGGTAAAAGCTACAAAAATATTCTTACCTTCTTAACTCAGTTTTTATAGGTATGAATCAACTTATACAAAAAGCCTCCATCTGCCAAGTTGTGCACTTGAGGGAAGGAGTAATTGAGTATGGAGTGATAGAGTATGAATTTGAATGCTGATTTGAAATCTGTGATTAGTAGCCATGGGCATGGATTCTTTGTTGGTATACAATCTTTATAACACTATTTCTACAGAAATCAAATAATACAAATTATATCATGTTTTAAAATGTTATGTAACCCATGAAATAGCTTGCAAATGAAAGATATTGTTTCAGCAAATTTAAAGTAGAATTCAGGCCTTGTCTACATAAGCCATATGTGTCCAAATGGTTGATCCAACATATATCTTCCGGTTTGCATATCTCTAGAAGTAGAACCAGAAAGAAATTGATTAAGCCATCCTTATGTTTCATGTCATATCATATTGAACTAATCATTTGGTCTGTGATGGAAATCCATTTCCTAAATAATTGTGGGTATGTTTTACGCTAATGTTTTAAGCAAAAATTTTAAATGCAAATATTAACTTTAAGTAAAATGATCTTATATTAAGATAACAAATCAAAGAAAATATGAAATGTAAAATCATAAAGTAAAATATAAATATAAAAATGCAAAAAAAGGAAGCATAAAAATTAATACTCCAAATCTCGAAAAACCTAAAGGCATGGATGGGTGTTAAGAGTAAAAGGTCTAAGGGCAACTGCGTGGCTCAGTCAGCTGAGTGTCCGACTTTGGCTTAGGTCATGATTTTTTGTGGGTTCAAGCCCTGCATCTAGCTCTGTGCTGACAGCTCAGTCTGGAGCCTGTTTTGGATTCTGTGTCTCCCTCTCTTTCTGCTCTTCCCCTGTTCACGCTGTCTCTCTCAAAACTAAATAAACATTAAAAAAATTTTTTAAAAAGAGTAAAAGGTCCAGACAGGAGCTCTTGGTAGCAGAGCATGTGTTGATGTACATAGAATTGTACAATTAGCCAGGGGAGCATCACTTCCTGGTTTGTAAGCAATGAGAACCAGATTAAGCTTTGTTTGTTTGCTTGCTTTCAAGGAGACCAGAATTACCTATGGAAAAAGATTTGTAAAGAAAAGCTAAGCAAAATTCTGGGAAAGATAGGTAGCATCAAGTCAAAGAACAGTTAAATCCAGAAGAAATAACATCACCTTAATGTTCAAGAATGACATGGAACCTGCAATGGGGTGGTTAAGCCACCTAACATGAGTTTAAGATTGTTGCCCAGGAAATCAGCATCTTAGCACCTGAAAAATCAGACTATAGAAGCTACTATAAATAGGAATTAATAAAAGGAAGTTTCCCTCACTTCTTTATCTTTGTGTGATTTGTACTCAGTTTTCTTTCAGAGTTAAAATAATCTACTTTGACTTATATGAATTGGCTTGAAAAAGCTGATGCCTTCTCAAAGAGAAAACAGGAAAGAAGTAGAGTCTGAAAGCTTTGCTTTTTACACGAGAGCTTTTCTGAATCCCTGTCTCCTACTCCTTTCAGGGATAGTAACATCACTGAGAATACTCAAGGATCATTTTCTCAGGTATTAGTGTGCATCAATGTAATATCATCATCATTGTAGTTCCAGTTAAATAGCTTGGGAGCTAAACCATATGACAAATATATAATGGACAGTGTCCCAACTTGATTTTATAAACTGGCAAACAGTTTTTAAAAAATTTTTTTGTTGCTGTATTTATTTCTGAGAGAGATAGTGAACATGAGCAGGGGAGGTTCGGAGAGAGAGGGAGATACAGAATCTGAAGAAGGATCCAGGCTCTAAGCTATCTGTCAGCACAGAGCCTGATGAGGGGCTCGAAACCATGAACTGTGAGATTATGACCTGAGCCGAAGTCGGATGCTTAACTGACTGAGCCACCCAGGCTCCCCATAAACTGGCAAACAGTTTTGCAGTGATCGCCACCACCTACCATTTCATTCATTCATTCTTTCTTTCTTTCTTTCTTTCTTTCTTTCTTTCTTTCTTTCTTTCTTTCTTTCTTTCTTTCTTTCTTTCTTTCATTCATTCATTGAGAGAGGTAGAGCAGGGGAGGGGCAGAGAGAGAAGGAGGAGAATCTCAAGCAGGCTCCAGGGCTAATGGGAAGAGGGAGGGGTGGGGGCTCCATCCCAGGATGCCACTACCCTGAGATCATGACCTGAGTTGAAATCATTAGAGGCTTAACCGACTGAGCCACCCAGGTGCACCCTCCACCCTCACCACCTTTTTGAAAGATTTTTTTCCCTGTTGTTTGCTTTCTTTTCTATTTAACATATCCAATTTCCTCTGCTTCTTTCATTATTTTACTAAAGTTCTCAAAACCATTTTCACCACTAACTTCCCTAAATTCTGGAGCTTTTGATGGGTCATAGATTAATCAAATAGCAGAAAACAACAGTCATCTTAAAAGTTGTTTTGTTTTTTTCTTCATAAATCAGTGCTAATTATTTAGGTCCATGGAGGCTGCAAAATGTTAAGCCCTGCATAATTGAAAGAAGTGTTTGATATTTATCAAGGTTTTAAAGTAGTAATGCATAATTTTAAATCTGATGTAACATTTTATATTTTACTGGCTGTACTTTCTTAGAAAGCCAAATTTCAATTCCGACTAATTCCAAAATTGTTATGCAGTTGAATGTTCATAATGACCTTGTAAAATTAACTATAGAAAAGTATCTAGTTCATGGCACAATATTTATATTATAACTATCCTTCATGGAATTTACATTTTCCAGCAAGCTCAGGTAATTATCTGTGATGGAAGAAGGGATTAGTTTAGGTGTCTATCTTTACGATTTATGTCTTGAACTAATATATACCAAGAGACAGAACTAGTTGAAGTTGTTTCATTGTTTTCACTGGGAATAAAATAGTTCAGAAAATATCATTCTAGATGCAGTTGTAAGTATTTCCATCTATATTGTGTTTAGAACCAAATATATCAAATACTATTGCATTGACAGTTTTTGTACTTTCACTATACTGCTGCTAAATGTTTACAATGTTCTTTTTGTGTCATTTTTATTCTGAGTCCTTAACTTTCTGTTGGCCATGAAGTCAACAGATGATCTAATTTGGACATGGCAATTAACACTTCCCTTTTTTCCATAACTTAGTATGCAGGGTAGTTTTTTTCCAAGTATATTAATCTGTGCTTTTTTCTAAATATACTTACTCTACTTCAAGCTGCAAGTTCTCCTTTGACGTTCCTTGTCTTCTTCACTTCAGCCTGTTGGAAATCAAGCATTATTTGAAGTCATTAGCACTTCTCTTTCTTTGTAGAAGGTTGAATGTTTATGCTCAGCGTCTAGGACAATAAACACTAAATGAACACAGGTAAGCAATTCTGTGCTTGGCACAATTATAAGTGTGTCATATGCTTTATTACTTTTGTTTCTATCAGCCTCATAAGTTAGGTCAGCTATACGTCCTGTAATATGTGATATTGTTTATGGGAGCCAAGACAGAAGGGCGAAGATGGAAGATGAGGCTGTTTATAAGGCTTTAAACTGTATAGCTGTTTGGATAACCTGGGGACAAGACCCTCAGTACTAGGACATCAAATTCAACAAAGATTCTAATACTCCCATTTATTATGGAAGCAACATGTAGCCACTGGGGACTTATCTACTGACCACAGGGCCTCTCAAAGTTATAAATGTCCAAGGTAGACTAATGGAGGATAGAAAAGATTAAGGTTTAGTTGAATATAAGAAATGGATAGAATTTACAGAAGAATGAGAGAAGCAGGTTTGTACTTCATGAGAACAAATGAAGACATAACTCTGAGCATTTGCATCCTTGTTAACAAAAACTTAACAAAATTAAAAAAAAATGTTTATTGTTTTTATTTATTTCTGAGAGAGAGAGAGACAGACAGTGTGAGCAGGGGAGGGTCAGAGAGAGAAGGAGACACAGAATCTGAAACAGGCTCCAGGCTCTGAGATGGCAGTCAGCACAGAGCCTGACGCAAGGCCTGACGCAAGGCCCGAACCTATAAACCGCGAGATCATGACCTGAGCCGAAGTTGGATGCCCAACCGACTGAGCCACCCAGGCACCCCAAAACTTAACAAAGTTTTAATGTAGACTTATGAAAATTACTGTATTGACATAATATCCATATGAAGATGGTCAAACAGAAAGATGAAACTCTCAGCCTTAGGGAATATGTTGGGATTGGCACTGTGGTTTGGGATGTGTTCAGACAGGTGAAGTATCCTTAAAAGATCTTATAGTACATATGCTACTCAGTGAGTGAAAAGTCAAGACTTTCTGTTGTTACTGCTCTTGAAAACTAAAGGAAAAATGTAAAGGAGGGTATAAGACTCCTCATGAATTGCAGATATTTTCTATTTAGCAAAGTCGAGGTGATCCACTGATTATCCATAAAAGTGGAGGCACCTGGATGGCTCAGTCAGTTGAGTGTCTGATTTTTTATTTTGGCTCAGGTCATGATCTCATGGTTATGAGATCGAGCCCCATTTCAGCCTCTAAGCTGGGACTGGAGCCAGCTTAAGATTCTCTCTCTCCCTCTGTCTCTCCTTTAAGTGTGTGTGCTCTCTCTCTTTCTCAAAAACAAACAAACAAATAAAGAAGTTAACCACAATGCTAGAAATGTAGCTGATGATATAGAGCTTCTTCATGTTTTACATAAATGAAATCATATTATGCAAATCCATATATTAAAATAAAATATATATAAGGACACTCATCCAAATGTTAACATGGATTAACTCTAGGTTAGAAGAGTGGAAAAATATGAGAAGAAGAGTTTTCAGTTTAGTTAAACATTTTTTCTTGTGTTTATTTATCCTTGAGAGAGAGAGAGAGGGAGAGAGAGAGAGAAGACAAGTGGGGAGGGGCAGAGAGAGAGGAAGCCATAGTACTTCCAGGTTCTGAGCTGTCAGCACAGAGCCCAGGTTAAGGCTCAAACTCACAAACAATGAGATCAAGACCTGAGCTGAAGTCAGACACTTAACCGACTAAGCCACCCAGGTGCCCTTTTTCAGTTCAGTTTTTATACCTCTATACTGCTTGAATTTTTCAAAATGGAAGCGTGTATTACTTTATTTAAAAATTTGAAAACCAAAGTAGATTTTGGGCAAAGTTGTAGTTAATTTTATCTGGAACATTGGACAACTGGATTTATAATGTTGAATCCTAATTCTGCCTAACATCTCTGCCCTTAATTTCCATCTTCTTAATCAGAATTTGGCAAGACAGACCCTAAGAATCTGCATTTTAACAAGCTTTCTGCATGCTTTTTATGCACAGTAAGTGAGAAAATCATTATTTTAGAGAGTAGTTTTAATAAACATATAGGGGCAAAATAAATTGGCAGTAGGGGAGTGATAAAAAGATGCAGATACTGAGGAAGAAAGTAAAGAGCTTTCTAGAGAAATCTTGAAGAGGAAGGAGATAGGCAATTGCTCTTATGCTGGTGATTATACATCGCATTCAGGTATCCTTCATTAAGGAAACAAAATACTCTTAGAGAAAAACTCTTGGCAAAAAAAAAAAAACAAACAAACAAAAAAAACAAAAACCCTCTTGTTTTAACTCTGATCGTGAAATTGGTGGAATGAGTATAATGTACTAAGTCAAGGGAGTTATGTTTTGAGTTCTACTGCAAAATAAATACCAGGATACATTTTCTTTTACCTGTGTTTATTTCATTTCTCCAATAGACAAACACATTCTTACATGAGCCACCCTACAGATAATATATACCTTTTCCATAAGTGGCAATCCATGTATTTTATCCCAATTAATTTAGCAGAGCCTGCAATTTTTGCTATTTTCAATATATGGAAGAATTCGGTACTTTTAATAAATCAGAACTCTGCTGATTCTCGTTGGGCAGCTGGCATTTGTGTTTATAGCCTTAAAGGGAATGTGCAAACATCTGCGTCTGATGAATAAGTCCATGTGCATTGTAGTTCCTTCAACAGAAATTGTTCAGAAGTTCGAAGAGCGAGTGATAAATAATTAATGAGCACAGAAGCAATATTCTCACTTTATTGCCAGACTTAGAGGAAACACAGAGTACAAGCTGTAAACCAGGCTTTCCTTTCTCTTTTGTCTTCCTTTTGACTAGTCATTTAGTTGATTGCAGCCTCTGCCATTCAGAAGACCTCCAGGCTTATAACATATCTTCATTTTATCTTGTCTTTAATTCATTTTGTCAAACGAATATCATGAATATTGAAAGCTTCTGTCCTTCAAATGCCGCTGAGACATGACTTCTAGGGGTAATAACTTAACTTGGATGTGGTGGGTATGAGAACATCTACTTTTTATTTCTTACTTAAAATTTTTTCCTGATTTTGTAAAGGTTTTCTTATGACATTAAAGACATGGGAAATTGAAAAATTATATACCAATTAGTGGAATAATTCAGTCATTTATAGATAAATCTTAGAACCAAATTATAAATATGTCTGGAAACACAACAGTCCCACAGGTCAGCTCTAATTTGGAATGCTTACAAAGGGATAGCACCTGAAATTTAAGATGGGCCTTAATGGATACAGTGACTCAAATACTGATAAAAATAAAAATAAAATGTGATATTAATTATATTTAAGCTTGTACTCTTATAAAATCTGAACTCAACATGCCCCATAAAATGATGGCCATTGAGATAATAAAAAATATGGATCAGAAAAGTAAAGCATATATATCTTTATGCCAGGCACCATACATTACTAATATTATCTCAGTTAACACTCCTAATAACTTATATAATAGACGTCCTGTCTGTCTTATAGATGAAACCAATGAAGACAGAGGATAACTTTTTCTAGTTCTCATGACCCATGAGTACCATAACCAGGATTAATGGATTATCTTCCTCTAAAGTCCATGTTCATTCCACTGTACTTGTACTTGTACTTGTAAAATAACTGATTTCACCATACATGATATTAATTGACATAAGGCTGTTTCTTGACATCAAATATTCTAAGACATATTACCATTCTCTGGATCACAGAAATAAGATAAAAATGTACATACTATGGTCCTACTGTTAAAGTTTGAGACAATATTTCTAACCATTTTCATAGTCAGTCCAGTAACTTTAATTCCCCCCTATTTTCTTATGGTTCTCTCTGTATCAATCAATCTCTATCTCTATCTATCAACTATCTAGTTATCTATCTAGCTATCTATCTTACTAGCTATTTATTTATCATTTATTTACATTCTTTTTTCATATATTTATCTTTCTTTTTTTTAAGTCTATGTATTTATTTTGAGAGAGAGAGAGAGAGAGAGAAAGAGAGAGATACAGAGCATCAGTGAGGAGAAGCAGAGAAAGAGGGAGAGAGAAAATACCAAGCCGGCTCTGCACTATTAGCGTGGAACCTGAGGTAGGGCTTGATCCCATGACCCATGAACCATGAGATCATTCCTTGAGGCAAAATCAAGAGCTGGACACTTAACAACCCAGGTGCCCTATCTATTTATCTTTCTATCTAGTCTATTATTTCTCTTTCCCATCCATCTACCTCTATGCCACGTCTTTATGTAATTTCCTGTTTTCCTAACCATTCCTTAATTTATAATGACTTTATTATAAAAAAGTAAGGACTTTATTACATTTATTCTTGTTCTTACTTCAATTACTAGCACAGTGGCATTAAAATTTGTTCAATAGAAAAGAATGTAATCCTTTAGTTACGACAGGGTTACTGGAAGGCAAAGTGATGCCCACAATTGTTGTAAATCAGTGAAGCAACAGGGGAGATGAGGATTAAAAGGAATTTGCTGGTTTAGTTTTCAATTTAATGATATTTTACAGTTATAAAGGGTGAAATAAACATGAAGAAAGAGAGATACCTGGTAGAAGAGAAATCATGTTTTTTGTGATTTATTTTTCAGATGAGAGTCATCCTTTAAACAATGGTTTCTGCTAATATTGATGAATTCTCCCCAGTAGAGAAGGATTGACTTAGTGATTTATGCTAGTAACAAATTATATATTTTACCTCTTCAATCAGCTTCATTTCCTTATAATTATTTTATTTTTCTTTATGAGTGAAAATGTAGAGTGATGTGGAAGGAACAGAAGACAGGAGTAAGAAACCCAAGTTCTAGTTCTGGCTATTCTAATTAGTAGATCTGAAGTTTGGGTGCCTCATTCAGCCTCAATTATCTAATGTGAGGATTGTAATATATGACTTCTGTGTGAAAAAATTTATTACTGAAACAGTGGTATGTCAGGGACAGAGTAACTTATGCTATGGCTTTCATGTCATTTAACAATCACTAAACATCATATGAGATGTTTAGTTCCTATTTCACATTTGATTAAGCTGATTTGATGAATGGAAGTAATAGAATTGATATTCATATACAACTATGATCCCAAAGTCTGTACTTCTTTTATAAGTAATGAGTAAGTTTATTTTTATTTTGTTTTGTTACTTATTATGCTTATACGATTGGCAAAAATTATAATTTACCAAATCAAAGCAAAACCCAATTTTCTATAGAATAACCTGCTGGAAGATTTCCCTGTAGGAATTATAATTTGTACATTGAATTTCTCTGTTGGTTCTTATGGGATTGCATAAAAGGTCATTCAGAGCACACTAGAATCTCACAAGCAGAGCAGACAAATGTAACCTGATGCTATGAGCCTTCAAAACACCACAGAATTGCCTAATTTATGAACATTTCCAGGTTTAGGAAGTTGTCTTCTTCCTAAAGATCATTTGATTTATAAAACCTTTGTTGTTTATATCAGTTCCTTGTTATTACATTGAAAACCTCCAACATCTTTGAATGTTTGCTTTAGAGTATCATAAAATATAACTACACATTTTGCATATGAAATCTTTACATGTATCAAGATAAATATTTCATAATTCATATACTGTCATGGCTAAGCATCCCATATTTATTCCACAGGTTATCTTTTGATAGGGATTTGGATTCCTTCTTCACTTTTCTGCTTCTGTTTGTCACTGCACCTGATATTTCATAATTCATATATTATCATGGCTAAGGATTCCAAATGTATTCCACAGGCTGTCATTTGATAGGGATTTGGGTTCCTTCTTCACTTTTTCTGTTTCTGTTTGTTACTGCACCTGAACGTGAGTTCAGGTTTTGCTCAAAAACATTGTTTTGTAATAAAGTCTAAGAATGACTACTTAAATTCGAGACGACAGCCCATATGATTGATGTATATTAAGCTTAGAAGCAACTGTAAATCTTGGGGCTTTATTTGTTTTCCATACAGCCAAACTGTATGTTCTTATTTTGTACTTGTCAGTTCATTTTTAGACCTGACTTCAGGACTCTATATTTATCCCGATTTCTCCTGACGCTTACTTAGCCCATCATTCAAACTTCTGGTCATTTATCCTATCCAGATTGTTTGCTGTTTCTTTAAATGTCTTCCAAATGATTAAGATTTTTGAACAGGCACTTTTGGACATATAATCAGACATATTTTACTATTCAGTAGTTGGTTTTTGAGGCAGTATTTTACCAGTTATATCTTCTCCTAACAGTATTCCGAGTCTAAATTTCTCCATTGATGGCCACGTAATATTTTGATACAACACTGGTAAAATCCTTGAAAAAATCCAGATTATAATCAGGGATGCCAAACTTATAGGCACAATTGAAATTCATACTTGGCATATAGTTTTTGGACCTCAGGGCTTAAAAAAAAAAAATTCAGTGACTTGGCAAGACATGTATTCTCAACTTTCCATTGGTCCCTGTACTCCATATTGATTTATGTTACTGCTTCACATTTTTATGTTTTTGATGTGGCCTCTAAAAGCATTTGAGTTTGAGATCCCTGAATGATTCTTCTCATCTATCAGCTTTTTACCCAGATAAGTCTCGGCAATTTATGATCTCACCCCTAGGATTTACCAATTATCTCCATTCCAAGTACACACACACACATACACACACACACACACACACAGTGATATTAGAAAATTAATTCTTGAGTTTTTCACTGATTAAATATTAGTTAAATGCATCCCTGATTAACTATCATTAGTCTTGGATCTAATTTCTCTACCTTCCTGAAACACATGACTTTTTTTTCCCCCATCTTTAATCTTCACATTCCACAGAGTTATGAAAATATAACAGTTGGTGATAACTTTCCATGCATTTTTTTTTCATTGCTCTGAGATTTAATTTCTCCAATCAAGAAAACTTAAAATTTCATTTAAAACAGCTAGGATCAGATTTAAAATTCTGCACCCATCTTGGGATTCAATTCCATGCGAATAATGTTTCCTCAGACTGAAAATGGCAGTATGTCATTATTCCTGACAAAGAAAAAGGTACAAAATAGGAGACTGAAAAGTGGTACTTTATCATTTAATCGTTAGTTCCCATTGACCAAGATGGCCTTAATGTTCTCCTCAGCCTGACTAAACTTTAGTAGACAGTTTTCTTCCTGACTCTAGGCCCCTGACCTGCCTTTCTTAGAACTTTTGCCTTAGAAAACTTGCAACTGTAAATTCTTTCTTTGTCCCTTTGAGATGTAAATCTTCTCCAAGCCTCCTGCCAGTTTTATAGCCCAGGAATATCTTTCTCAAGGACCTGGGAGCCATCCCTTTGAAATGTAATCATTAAGAAAGATAGTGCCCCTATCTTCCAATCCTAGTGGGAGAATAAAACACAGATGGCCAAATCACGCTGACCAAACTCCCTGCTAACATTGGCCAGTACTTTTCCACTTGTTCACTCCAGCCCTTAAACACTCTCTGCTTTATGTTTCAGAAGAATTGAAGGAAATCTCTCCTCTCTATTGCAATATTCTTGAAAAACGTCTTCCTTGTTTTGGACAATTTTCCTTTGGCATATTAACCTAGCTACCTCCTTTTAAAATTAAAAAAAAAAAACATATACACATACATTATAAATATATAANCAGCTAGGGAGGGGGAGAGAGAAACAGTGAGAGAGACAGAAATCCCAAGTTGTCTCCATGTTGTCAAGGGCTGCAACACATGAACCAGGAGATCATGACCTGAGCCAAAACCAAGAGCCAGACGCTTATCTGACTGAGCCACCCAGGTGCCCTCCAAAACATATTTTTAAATAGCAGTAACATTCACTGTGCACTGTTTGCCAACTGTGTTTACTTCTCATATTATCTTCACAACAATGCCAAAGGAAAAGTTCCAGTAATATCCCTGATTTGGAGATCAGCAAACTAGACTCAAGTGTTTGCTTACTTGTTTAAAACAAAGTAGCAAAAGGCAAAGTTAGATGCCAACCCAGGGAATTACCTCCAGAATTCATGTATTTCACCTTTAGGTTAGTCTGCCTACTTTTCAGCAGTATTTAAAATTCTCGAATTCTTCAATTCAACCTTACTTTAAAATATCTTTTAAAATATGCCATTAAAATCTGAGCTGAATGGAGCGCTTAGTTCCTTCTTTAACTACTTGCATTCCAATGGTGTGATGATCCTCTCAGAGTCTCAGCCCACGCCCATCTTTATTCTCAGCTTCATAATTAGTCCATCTTTCTCAGGTTTGAGGTACATTTATTACATTCCCCCTTCCAGCTCTCACTAACTTGAAAATGACATAGTCTCTTTCTCCAAAGGTTAAACAGCATGTGTTCATTTTCTAAATAAAGTAATGAGGCATAGAGGGTAAATTGCATAGCAATAGCAACAAGATCAGATTGCTGATAGGGGAAGATTTTAGTAGTGATATTGATGACACTGTCTGTAGAACGTATTCTTTGTTGGAAATGACAAAGAGAATAGCCTTAAAGCAATCCACTAAACCATCTCAAATACATAGTATGTAAGCTGATCATCACCCACCCTTGGGCATTCAAGGACCATTAGAATGCTATTTTTGATTTCTTTGTTACCTTAACTCTTTTATTTGTTTAGTAACAATCTTTTCCCCCAAATGTCTCCTAGTTTTCAGCATTATACCAGTTTATAAATAATTTATTGTTATTTTTATTTGTGTGCTATTCATTTAACATGCTTTACATGATGTTGTTTTGTTTTGTTAAATTTTTAAGGAAAATCTCATTATTTTTCTTTATTCTTATTTTTTTATATTCTAAAAATTTATTTATTTTGAGAGCTGGAAGGTGAGTGGGGGAGGGGCAAAGAGAGAGAGAGAGAGAGGGAGAAAGAGAATCCCAAGCAGGCTCTGTGCTGTGAGTGCAAAGCCTGATGTGTGGCTCTGTTCCAAGAACCATGAGATCATGACCTGAGCTGAGACCAAGAGCTGGACTCCTAACCAACTGAGCCACCCAGATACCCCAATATTTTTCTTTATTCTTTAAAAATACCTGTCAACTGGGGGCAAGTGGGTGGCCCAGTCAGTTAACTGACTCTTGATCTCAGCTCAGGTCTTGATCTCAGGGTCATGAGTTCAAGCCTAGCATTGGGTTTCGCACTGGGTGTGAGGCCTACTTAAAAAAAATAATCTATCAATTAGAATAAGAATATTTTGTATTTCAGTTGGTTTTGTGTCTTGGAGTTAAATACTTTTTTTGTAACTTATGGAAAATACCAGTCACACACACACACACACACACACACACACACACACACACTTCACATGTATATAGTCTAAGATCCAACCAGAGAGGTTAGCTGGTCTTGTTAATATACACTGTCCCATGTTCAGCCTTTTGATGCGTTTCAAGAAATCTCAGTGCAAAGTAATTGAGAAAGTAGAAAAAAATGAAAAATTAAATGACTTTTGTTAGGAAAACTTTAACACAACTGTAAGTTAAAATCTAATTTGAAAGGGAAGTGTGAAGTCTCATTTGAAGACAGGAAACTTCCTTCTCTCTGAAAATGCAAGGTACGTTTTCTGCTGTGAAATTTAATAAGCTGATATGAATCAGTATCTTAGCATTCTGCCTAGAAGTGAAAAGCAAAATTATCTTTCTGGCCAAAATGGTGACACATAATTACTCATTCTCAAGAGAAATCATTAACACTACAGCATTTTCAAATGCACATTTGCCTAGACATGATATCTATCTTGAAGAGTATTATTTAATGAAGAATATTCTGTCATCCTTTGAAACATAACTGAATGTGCAAGTAATCAGAAACCAAACTCTGAGTAGAGGGTCAGTACATTTACGATGTTATATAATGATGTGAGATGTAGAAGGTCACTGAATAAAAGGTACAATAATCCAGCCCAAATATTCCTGATTTAAAATTTTTATTCAAATTGCCAATTTATTGCATTTCATGCATTTTTTCACTGACTTGTCTCATAATATAGGCAATATTATGCCTTCTGCATACATACAAACATACACATGCAAAAATAAGAGAAAAAGATAAAAGGGAAAAAAGAAAGAGAGAAAAGAAAAAATTCTCATTGATCTAAATGGAAAAATATTGAAGATGAAGATATGTAGACATAAATAGATCCAGGTTATAGACATGACAGCTTGAATTCTATACTAACCTGAGATAAGGACTTATCTACAAATAAAAGAGAAAATTCATCATTGCGTGACCTATGTTCATGACAAGATGTTTCAACAAGATGTTTCAGACCATAAACTGTGAGTGTATCCTTACTTGAATTACCATCTTTTTGAAAACTGGTGATATTTTAATGTTAATTAAACAGAAATCCACCATGATAAGTCAGGTATCTTGATTATTCAGTTTGTATTGAACTGCAATAACTTATCATAACTTCTGTTCTGAGGCCATAGGTCACAAATTTTTGATTAATTCAATTTTAAAGCTTAGGACCAAGTATATTTATTAATAATTCAACATAAAAAATCTAGTTTTTATCATGGACATTATAATCCTCATTAATGTATGAGTGCATGAAGTATGAATGGAGACTTCCAAAAAGTCTCTAATAAGACAAATGTACCATTAAAAAAAACCTTAAAATTAAGAGATTACAGCATTTAGAAAATAAATAAGACTAAGAAAGACATTGTGTAGAGCAACTGATTTATACCTGCTTTGAGCAAGATTTCACATCTTGCTCCAAATTTCTATGTTATTAATTTGTATTAAGAATTAACAGTAAATGTTTCATAAGTACTCTTGATTAGTTTTTGTGTGTGTGGATGTGTGTGCTTACTATTTTTTCTTTTAACCTTTATGTCATTGCTTTATATTAAAGGCATTTTCTGGTCAGTTGGGAAAAGCCTAATGTCAACAGGTTTTTGAGGAATCTCAGAGATTATCACTGCACTTCATTGGCAGAAATTCCAAAAATGCTCATGCCTGCATGATAAGAGAATATGTTGGCTGGAATGATGGATGGGGTAGGGAGGTCAAAATAGAGTGAAAACTTGGAAACCACTGATATAGGACCATTTACAGAGCTTATTTTGAAGCAGTAATTTGGAATCAATTTGTTGAAATGGGTGAAAAATTCATGGCTCAAGTAATTATTATAGAAGAGTTTGTATGGGAGACTTTAAAATTCTGATTCTTAGTCAAATTGGGTTGATAATATAATAATGGTACTGACTAGCAAAATAATTTAAACAAAGACCCCATATATACCTAAAAGTAAAATATGCTCAGAAGAAGTTAACAAGTGTTTTTTATTCCACTTAATCATTCATTAAGTTTTATTCATTGTTTAAAATGTGCTGACTCTACTAAGCATGCTAATTGCATTCATTAATTTAATTTTTCCAACAACCCTATGAGGTGTGGATTGGTGTTAAACTCATTTCAAGATGGACAACTGGAGCACAGAAAAATACCCTTCCAAGGAAACATAAAAGTGATGGGCCCAGACTACAAACCCATTAAGTTTCACTCCAGACACATTAACAGATCTACTAAATTGTAGCAGATTACAAATTGAATTCCTATGTTTGAAAGAAACATTTTCTTCTTTATTGATCCACAAACTACTTAGAATATTAAACTATATATTAAAATGAGCATAATAGAGAATTTTATAAAATGATTTCTGCCTAAAGACACATTATGATCATTTAATCATTGAAAGGTAAAAACATTTTTTTAGATTAAACAATTGGTAGGATTTTAATAGACAGATATTGATAAAGAAGATACTTCAGAGAAGATAAAGTCAAAAGCACAGGGGAAGAAAAATGCATAGCCTACTTGAGAAATAATTAGATATCCTATTTTTCTGGAGAGTACAGTACAGACAAGTAGTCATAAGAGACAGAGCTCTTAAATGGGTTTGGGTACAAATCATGAAGATCTTAGAAACAAGTTTATAAAATTGGACTTGGATTTTTTGAAAACAAGAGATATTTATGCTTTTGATTAGTATAGAGACTTAAGCATAGATTATATGTGTGGTTTGTGAATATTATTTGGTAGCATCTTATAGTAATAATTGTCATGGGAAAGAAAGATTGAATTCACAAAATAGCATAGTTCAAAACCAAATTCTTTATTGTGAAATAAAAAAATATATAAATACTAATGCAGACTAAAAGTCAGGATTCTGAAAGTAAATATTTGTATAGAGCTCTCCTTTTTAAACATTCAAGTTATTAAAAAGAAACAAATCTTAGAATCTTTGATTAAATTGTGGATGGGTATTATTGATTAATTCCTCAGACAATTTACTAATTTTTACAAATGTATTATATTTCTAGAACCTTTTCATATTCATAGCAAACACATCAAGAGCAATATCCCTCTGAATCTATATTGATTTAATCAATAAGGAAGAACTTTTTAAATATGATTAAGGTATGCATACAAATGTATTTTTTCCATCTCCAAGATGAGATGCCTTAGGTCATTCATAATACCTTATCCATAATTAATAGCTAAATTTGAACAACTTGGTGAAAACATTCTAAAGTAAATACTCCATTATATTATGACATTTTATTTCTAAAAATAAAACAATTATTTTGTATATAATTTTTGTGAAACATATAGAGATTCACGGATTCTTTTAATTGTTCTCATTCTTGCAATTACTTATTTCTTAGGAGACAGAGTTTTGTGAGTTTTATAATTCCCCCCAGCGCTTAGCATAGGACACTTGAGATGGTAATTGCAAACCCTGTATATAACAAATTCTTCAAGAGGTAGCCAGGAGAGTTGTCACTATCCCGTCACCACCTTACAAAATCGGGTTACCCATAACTCATAAAACCCATAAAAATTGGGTTTCCCAAGTACACTACCAAAGGCTCTTCTTCTTAGAAGATAGGGTTGAACAAAGTCTGTCTTCAAAAGATGTGACTTGAGTTCAAGCATATGCATTTGCATTACTGGATGCAGGGTTTTGTGTCTGTAACTCCATCTTTCCTCTGCACTCCACAATACCCTGCGCTGTTCATTTTCACACGAGAACAGGTCTTTCTGTTCACTTGTCTCTAAAGCAGTTGTGAACACGTTGAGGGAGTTTCTTCTAATTTCAGTATTCCAGAGGCTAAAAATTCTGCCTGGAACTCAATAAATGTATGCTGAGTGGACGAATGAGATGATTACCTGGTTGAAAAACGAATACAGATGAAAAAAACAGGGTCGATAAAGCTAGAAGTAATGCATTTTTCAACACACCGTGGTTTCACCAGGATTCGCAGAAATGCCGGAGACAACTTTATTAGTTAGTGAAGAATTTTATTGCTGAAACAATATTTCCTTCATCTCATGCCTCTGCTTCATTGAATTTTTCTACAAAATCTCTGTTCCAGCTGCATTGCCTCTGGCTAGAGTCAGACAGTAAAGAGAGGCCATAAATAGCTCCTCTACCTGCTACTTCAGCCCTCACTCAGGACTGGAAACCCCACAATTGGCCAGGCTCTCCATGCATTCAAAGGACTCAGTATTCCTTCTCAAGCACTGTTTCAATTTCCCAAAGCTATAAACGTTACAGGTATGAAGACAGTGTGAGGGGGTTATGTGGAATTTATTAACATAAGACTTTAATTCTGGTTAAGTTTCCGAGAAAATCAGGACACTACCTGCTCAGGTGAGTTATGCGAGTAAAAGGAAGACATGAAATCCTATAAACGAGATTATTAGTGTTGGGAGGAAATAAGAGAAGTAAAATCATATTTGACCTAGGGATTTACAGGGATGTCATAATACTATCTTTGACCTTTCACTTTACCCCATAAGGTCTCCAAAGCTAAGTATAGCTTTAGTCTCAAATTCTGATACAGTCAGTGAAGACTGACTAAGTGCGGACAGGAGGACCCAAACACCAGAGAGCTTTCCTTAACAGTTTTTCCTTAAGAGCTCTGGCTTCATCTTAGATTGTAGGCATTTCCAGGACTATAAGAAGAGATTTTGTGCCCAATAGGAATGAAGCACAAAAGAAAAATTTATGGCTGCAGTTCCCCCTCACCTCTGATTGAATTCCTGTATCTCTTTGACTACTTGAGCTACAAGGAAAACTTGAGAGGAGTGTTTTAACAGATATTTTCTCAGACTTACCTGGGTACATTGAAAATTCTGCCCAATGTCTGTTCCTGAGTATGAAGTTGAATAGCCAAGAACCCTAATATAATATTATGTGGACTGTGAAACAATTATAACCTCAAAGCTATGTTAAAAAAGGACACAGTCTTGGAGATAAAGACTCTTTAAAATAAGAAATTTATAGAAGCCCAAGAATATATGACTAGTCTGTAGAACAAGTTAGAAGGGCATCACACATTATGGCCAAATGAAAGTTGAATAATAAAGGGAAAATAAAAGATCTAAAATGTTTATCTTATGAGACAATGAAATGCAATCTATGGGAATTTTGTTGGTTTCAATGGTTGAAGAATTATAAACATGCATAATACACTCCTGCTTTGAAAGTATTTGAGAGTTAAATTAGATAATTAGGTATTTATGAAGTTGTTTTTTAAATGTAAAATTTGCAATGGTTCCTAGTTAGTTCCACTGTTGTTCTTGTTCATTCTTATACCAATGTCATACCCTCTTGATTATTAGAGCTTTATAGAAAGCCTAGAAATAAGTAAATTGATTCTTCAACTTGTTTTTTTCTTTTTCAAAATTATTTCTGAGAGCCTTAGAAACATATTTGTAAAATAGATATGGATAAGGGACTTGTATCTGGAACAAATATACATATTTGTTATATATATATATTTAACTTTGCATCTGGAATATATATATATATATATATCTTGAAATTCAATAGTAAAAATTTAACAAATAAGCAAAAATTGAACAGGTTCTTCACAAAAAGTAATATAGAGCAATAAGTAATATAAAGATGCTCAACAGTCTTACTTATTATGGAAATGCAAATTAAATGGCAATGAATTAGTAAGTTACTACTGCAAACCCACTAAAATGGTTTAAAACAACAAAAACAAATATCACCAAATGTTAGGAAAGATAGGATGCTAAACATCACTATTGGGAATTCAAACTGGTAAGCTATTATAGAAAAGAGTTTAAGAATTACTCATAAAGTTAGTGGAGATCCAGGAATTCTACTTGTAGACATTTATTTATCTAATAAAAGTGAAAACAAATGTCCACAAAGAGACTTGTACTCAGTGAGTGGTTCAAGCAGTTGTATTAATAACGGCCCCAAACTGGAAGTGTCTCAGATGTCTATCAGCTGGAAAACGGATCACACCATGGAGAATTCAGACAGTAGAACAATAGTCTGCAATAAGAAGGAATGGACTGCTAACACGTCCTATAACATGGGTGAATTGCAAAGGCATTATGTTAACAATGACAGAGTCAGAAAAAAGGATTAGATACTGTATAGCTCCTTTCATGTGACATTTTGAAAAGACAATATTGTAAATCAGAAAGTGAATAGTTTTTGGGGTGCCTGCTGGCTCAGTCAGTGGAGTATGTGACTCTTGATCCTGGGGTTGTGGGTTCGAATATCACATTGGGTGTAGAGATTTCCACTTTGGGTGGAGAGATTACTTAAAAAAAATTAAGTAAATAATTTTTGCCAGAGTCTGGGTATGGGCTGATAAGAAGCATGAGGGAACTTTCTTTGGGTGATAAAGATAAATGTTCATGTTTTGATTGTGTTGGTTGTTACAATACTACACACATTTATCAAATCTCATCAAACTGTACCCTTAAAAAGAATGACTTATTTGCATATAACTTATAACTCAACAAATATACTAAAATATATATTAATTACACTTTGAAATTTCTTCCCTTAGTAAAGAAGTGCAGCTGTATCTCCCCCTATTCTGTCCATGCATATTTTTCTTCCAGCTTTCCTTCCTTCCCACTTCACAGATTAGCCTACCCATAACACTCAATGAAACTATGTGAACTGTGAACATGACTTCTATTTTTTCTGAACCTGAATCTCTTATTTAATTTTTTAAAGTTTATTTATTTTTGAGGGAGAGAGAGAGTGTGTGAGTAGGGCAGAGAGAATCCCAAGCAGGCTCCACACTCAGCACAGAGCCTGATGTGGGTCTTGATCCCACGACTGTGTGTTCATGACTTGAGCTGATATCAAGAGTCAGAAGCTTAACTAGTTGAGCCACCCAGACACCCCTGAACCTGAATCTTTTAAAAGGAAGCCCTAAAAATCAGTGTGTCCCTGTGGCAATTAACTCCCTAGTAGCTCATTTTCTGGTTCTCAACTATCAGGTAGATATGATGGAATATAGCTTGAATTTCCCTGGTCAGTCAAGAGCTTCTGTTGGTTTTCCTAAGAAGAAACTGACCACAATAACTAACCATTTTCCTTGAGTTTCACCTGCTTATGGAAGGGGAAAATGGGATAGAAGAGGAAGCAAATAATTTTGTTTAAATACAGAAGGTAATCTTAGCTGATTTAGAAACTGAGTATCTTACCCTGATAGGTGCTCTCATAGGAAAAATACACATACCCAATTTCTTTTTTTTTTCCCTTTGTGGTATATATTTATGAGGTTCGTGGACAATGTCAAGATAACAGAAAAAGGTAAAGGACTCTATCTATGCAAGCAACAAAGAGCCTATAATGTCCCTGAAGATATCTTTCTTTTAGTACCTGGCGCATCATAGAATCAAATGCATTGATAAATAATGATGCTTACCATAAGGATAATGACAACTTCATTTCTCAATTGAGGTCACATTTCAAAATGTTGTTTAATTTTTGGTTTCTATTTCCAAAGTAGCAACACTGAGCAGAAATGAGAATATGATGTAATTTGAAAAATATGACATTAGGAAATGAATGAAAACTCAAATGGCATTTTTGAAGTTGTTGCCTTGCCTTATTTGATTTTCTTCGAGATGTCATTTGTTCTCAGCTAAATGTACTGCCACCTGGCAAATAATCGATGTGCATTGTGTGAGTTTGCACTGCCAGAGACTTTTCTTTCTGAATCCTCACTGACTTTGTAGAGGAACAAAATGGTACAACAAAGGGCCTATATCTTTCCTCTAGCTAGCATTTTACTTGCATCAGGGAAGTTTTTTTTTTTTATCAATATTGCTATGAATAAATATTAGCAATAATTGAAAAGAAAATATATTTGAGAGAGAGGGGCAAGATGGCGGAGAAGTAAGGAGCTCCGTACTT
>NW_027530985.1:0-471 GCF_008692635.1 Crocuta crocuta
ATAAAAATGCAACCGATTTCTGTATGTTGACTTTGTACCCTGCAAATCTGCTGACTTCATGGATCAGCTCTAGGAGGCTTTTGGTGGAGTCTGTCGGGTTTTCTATGTAGAGTATCATGTCGTTTGTGAAAAGTGAATGTTTGACTTCTTCTTGGCCAATTCTGATGCCTTTGATTTCCTTTTGTTGTCTGATGGCTGATGCTAGGGCTTCCAGCACTATGTCAAACAACAGTGGTGAGAGTGGACATTCCTGTCGTGTTCCTGATCTCAGGGGGAAAGCTCTCAGTTTTTCCCCATTGAGGATAATATTAGCTGAGGGCTTCTCATAGATGGNCTTTTATGATATTTAAGTAGGTTCCTTCTATCCCGACTTTCTCTAGAGTCGTTATTAAGAAGGGATGCTGTATTTTGTCAAATTTTTTTTTCGCATCTATTGACAGGATCATGTGGTTTTTATCTTTTCTTTTGTTG
>NW_027530986.1:0-517 GCF_008692635.1 Crocuta crocuta
TCTCTCTCTCTCAGAAATAAATTAAAAAACATTAAAAATTATTTTTAAAAAACAATAATGTTAGCAAATAAATATCCTTCGTTTAGGGTTTTGTATAGTTTTTGTTTCCTCTGAATTGAGCCCTTTCTTGTAGTTAACATGATTAAGATAAAGCTTGGGGCCCNGCCCACACTTTCTAATAAGGTTAAAGCTAGAGAATCTTAGAATTGAGAGGGAGTTTAAAGATCATCTAATTCAAGCAAGAATAAGATGTACAATTTCTGTAAATGGTCAGCTCTGCAAGACTCTAGTCCCTAATATGGAAACCAGTATCACTTTTGACCACTTAAAACAGATAAATCTATCTTGAATTAAAACTTCGTTCAATATGTAGTATTTGCTATCTTCAGTCAAAGGGACTAAAAACTAAAAATATATTCAAATTCCCCAAACTATACGTATTTTAAAAATTTAAATAAACTTGTGAGGTTTTGTTTTTTTGTTTTTTTTTTTTTAAATATTTTTATTTATTTCTAGG
>NW_027530987.1:0-55400 GCF_008692635.1 Crocuta crocuta
CTACCATAAAATGTATACCCTGCTCTGGTATTAATGGTTAGTGACTCTGAATATACTGATCTTTAGTAGTAACTATATAAGGAGTATAAACATAGGTATGTAATAATAGTTAACATCAATTACTTCCTACATCTCAAGTATTATATTAAATGTATAATATAGTTTTGTTCTCTCAAAAATTACATAAGGACAGGCAAGAGACAAAAAAGGTAAATCCAGAGAGATTAAATTGTGACCCAAGTTAAAATAGCAAGGGAATACAAACATATATATATATGTGTATATATATACACACACACATATATATACATATATTTTAATGTTTATTCATTTTTGAGAGAGAGATAGATAGAGTATGAGCAGGAGAGGGGCAGAAAGAGAGGGAGACACAGAATCCTAAGCAGGCTCCAGGCTCTGAGCTGTCAACACAGAACCCTACGTGGGGCTTGAACTCACGAACTGTGAGATCATGACCTGAGCNGGATCACCACCTGAGTCGAAGTCAGACACCCAACTGACTGAGCCATCCAGGCACCCCAAGAATGTGTTTTTTAAAGTAGAGTATTAATTAGAAATATTTTTCTTAATTCAGCTATTAAGTAAAGACTGGAATGAAGTAAAATGGAATAGAATACAATAAAATGGGATGGGATGGGATAGAGTAGGGTGAAGTAAACTATCTGTAGAGAATTAATATGTAATTTTGTGATTTATTATACTTACAAATATTTGTCTACCTCCCACTTTTCAAATATAAATTCTAAGACAACAATGTTTTCTGTTTTTTTCACACCTACTACAATTTCATGGCCTACCACATGGCTGATACTCAGGAAAACTGGTGTATAAAGGGATGAATTATTTAAAGTCATCTACTCTCAGCATCCAGCCTGACGATATTGCTAAGCTCTCACATATTCTAACTTGTTCTAGTTATAAGTGTCCTATCTGTAGTCCTTATCATAGGAAAACATTTTCAATTACAGAAATATTCCAAAATTATGAATTTCCTTTTTCACTTGTAATAATACTTTTGGTTGCTTTTCCCACTGCCTTGTGCACTCCTCCAACCTTCATGTGATCTTCTTCCTACTTTAAGAGTCATCATTAGGAGCACCTGGGTGGCTCAGTGGTTTAAGTTGGACTCTTGATTTTGGCTGAGGTCATGATCTCACCTTTCATGAGAATGAGCCCCTGTTGGACTCTGCACTGTATGTACAGAGCCTGCTTGGGATTTTTTTTTCTCTTCATCTCTCTCTGCCTCTCTGCCCCTCACATACCCGAGCTCTCTCTCAAAATAAATAAAGTTTTAAAATAAAGAGTCATCATGAATTAGGAAATAATCTGTTTGAAATGTTTCAAATCTAAAAGATTTCTTGTTCTACGCCATCACAATTCTTTTTATTGTATTTAGGTACACCAAAAGGAGAACCCATAAAAACTTAGTTCTAAGACTATAAAGTCAGGGGCCATTTGGCTGGCTCAGTCTCCGTATTGTGAGTTTGAAATCCACATTAGCTTTACAAGATTATTTAAAGATAAAATCTTTAATGGGGCACCTGGCTGGCTCAGTAGGTGAATCATCCTACTTCGGCTCAGGTCATGATCTCATGGTTCATGGGTTGGTTCAGGCCCCGAGTCGAGCTCTGTGTTGACAGCTCAGAGCCTGGAGCCTGCTTCTGATTCTGTGTCTCCTTCTCTCTCTGTTCTTGCCCCACCTGGGCTCTGTCTCTCTGTCTCTCAAAAACGAAATAAACATTTGAAAAAAATTTTTACAGATTATAAAGTGGGTATTTTTGAGAGTATTTTTGTTTGAGGTTTTTGTTTTTTGCTTTTGTTTTAACAAAAAGGTAAAATATATTACTAGCCACATAATGAAATTTCTCCTGTCTAATCCATAATGAGAAAGGATTTAAAATTTTTTTTGATGTTTATTTATTTTTGAAAGAGAGAGACAGACCTTGAGTGGTGCAGGGAAGAAAGAGAGGGAGACACAGAATCCAAAGCAAGCTCCAGGCTCTGAGCAGTCAACACAGAGCCCAACACAGAGTTCATACTTACAGACCGTGAGATCATGACCTGAGCTGAAGTCAGGCACTTAATAGACTGAGCCACCCAGGTGCCCTGAGAAAGGATTTCTAACGTGAATGGTATTCATGCCTTCCTGGTAAAGTGAGCTCTAAACAAAAGAAATTCCAAAGATAAATATTCCTCTAATTTGCAGACTAAGAAAAAAATTTCTTCCATTCTGTCCTGTCAAATATTTGAATGACTGTCTAGTTTGTGATTTTAAAAAAAGTATCCGTATATGAGTCTACATAGACAAAATCTGAAGATTATGTATGTGTACGTATATTCATGTATGTACACGCACACATACACTTGCACACAAACAAAAACCTACCACTTGTTCAGCCAAATTCTTTCTGACTATATGCAAAATAAAGTATTCTAAATCTCTGAATAAGCTCACTGTTGTAATGTTTGATTTACTCATATTAACTGTCTAGGGTTATAAATCATGCTCTTCACCCTCCAATACACTGTATTAATATATCATACTTTTCACCAAAAAAATACTCATCCTATTTGCATACATTCTCATTGTTTTGTTTGAAAAATAAATCTTTATTTTGACATGAATTTAAAATGCAAAGCACCTGTGTCATGATATAAGTTATCTGAATATGATCCTAAAAGAAAGATAGAAATGAGAACTTAAGAAAAAAAATAAATAAATAAAGGAAGGAAGAAAAGCCAAATGCACTTATTTTTGCTATAGATACCCTTTTTCTTTCTCTCTCTGTCAGTGAAACCAGCATTCAGAAAGCAGAGGTATAAATTTTCTTCACTTCTTGTCCAAGGCTACTAAGTTAAGGTTGTTTAACCGTAGTCATGTCAGTTGTTCAATTAAAACCTCATGCTATTAAGAGCTGTGAGAATTGTAATTCAAAGATAGGCAACCATGATAGCTGAAGCTTTTCTTCCTCGCAGGCCCTTTCCTAAGCACGTTACATTTACGTTAACTCGTTTAATATTCACAACACCCTTACAAGGTAAGAATGATTAGTATCCCTACTGTAGGTACATAAACCGAGGAACAGAATATAAGTGACTTGCCCAAGGTCACTTATCAAATAGCTCGTAGAACCCAGGATTTGAAACCAGACCAGTCCACATATATTCTCGTTAACAACACTACATTTTACTTCTCCATTATAAATGTTTCTTACAAATTGTATATGAATTTAAACTGTATTGTCTTGCATATTCATCTCCTTTTCAGGAATATCTTACTTTAATTGTTCTTCACAGTAAATTGCTATTTAAAATTGATATGTCTAGACATGGGTTTTGAGGTCTTTACATGCCAAAGTACTTTCTTCTCCAGAAAAAATGTAGCAATAATAAATTTTTTACTACTACAAACATCAAAATATTTTTAAGGTCTAGGTATCAGCTGCTATTCTAAAATGATCTACAAATTACAAGGTGAAACCTGTTACTCTCTTTAAAATCAGTTTTAAATCCCAGAAGTAACTTTCTCAAGAATTTTTTATTAATGCCAAATCAAAGAACTGTTGATTAAAATATTGTACTAAAAACCGTGACCATTAACAACTTCGTATTCCCAATCAAAATATTAGCTAGAATGGTATTGTATATACAAAATTAGAGAATGGACAGCTCAGAAAGAACAGAGTATAAAATGTATTTCTTTGTGGGGCACCTGGGTGGCTCAGTCAGTTAAGCAACTGACTTCGACTCGGATCATGAACTCATGGGTTCGTGGATTCGAGCCCCACAGCCGGCCCTCTGCTGTCAGCTCAGACCCTGCTTCAGGTTCTCGGTCTCCCTCTCTCTCTGCCCCTCCCCCAATCATATTCTGTCTCAAAAATAAACAAACATAAAAAAATTAAATAATTCCTCTGTTTTTGGGTAAAGCTAGGAAAAACAGCAAACCATTATAAAGTGATAATGAGCCTGACTGTTGCCCCTGTGCCCACAGCACTACCTCAAGACTCAGGCATTCACAACTACAACTGGGTGAACATGGAGGGCTGACGTGGAATGCAACCACCTGTATATGATCCTCAAAGCAGGTCAGTTTATTTATGTTTTAAGTTATGCATTTTAAAATACATGTTTTATTTTTGTTATTTTATTAGAATTATGATCATTCTAGAAATTGGAATTTATGCTAAATCAGAGAGGGTAGGCTTTGTCTTTATTTAGCCTTAAATGCCAAAAATATCCAATAATAATAATACTCTAGTCATGAATATTTTCTTTACGTCTAGCAACATCTCTGCCCTGCAGGGAGAGGACAGAGGAAGAAAAGATTAAAAATAAATATTTATGTGTAAATATTATTTACTTTGAGTCACAGTAAAATATATGTAGTACATAGTTATTATTATGTAACTTTAATGATAAGTATAAATAAATATTACCTCTAAAATATCAAAGAATTTCAGGGGAAGTTTATTTTTTTAAATAAATTAAATTGTTTTCACACAATTAATAAATTAATAAGCAAACATCTAGAATTCTAATTTACAGATTAGAGAGTAAATGACTTAATTTCAACTGGTCCTGAAAAATTAGGAAGGCTGTGCAAGATCTTATCACTTACATTACCAAACACGTATGTAAAGGTTAGCTATATACTATTACCATATAACATGTTCATTAGATTTAAACTTACAAAAATAAAAATCAACATTCATTTTACAAATTCATTAACTAACATGCAGTGATATTCTACCACCTGCTCAGTACAGAGAAAGTAATCATATTGCAGAAACTGAGTCTATATAATTTTTAAAGATGAAAAACTATCATAAATTTGAAAATGAAAATAAATCCAGGATAAATAAAAACAAAAATGTGTATATACAACAGTCACTATTTACCTATTTGCAGAAATCAGTCTCGTATTTTGTTTTACTCTTTCCTTAATGAGTTCTAACATAAGAATCTTATTTCTTAATAACTAATTTTATAGCAATTTCTACCGAGGTCATTTGTGCAACTTTTTCTTGAGAGCTTGTTTGGAGGTTCTAGCGGGGAGCGCAGCTACTCCTATACCCTTGACCGAAGAACGGTCCTCCTTTATGGGGGAAGGTCGTCCTCTTCGACCAAGCGCGCAGCTTCAGGAGGGACGCACATGGAGCGGTGAGGGAGGAAGGGGACACCCGCCTAGCCAGCCAGATCAGCCGAATCAACCCTGGCGATCAGTGGGGTGACATGTCGCAGCCAGATCGCCCTCACATCCTTGTGCAACTTTTTCTTAACTAACACTAATATTCCTCAGGGAAATGGCCCTAAAAAATATTGCTAAGGAAAAAAAAACAAGAACATGAAAAAAAGATAGGAAAGCTATAATACTATATTAAAGGGTGTTGTAATTCACTATGTGAATAGAACTGAGAAAAGTCGTAAGTATTAATAAAATGAAGCAGAAAGTTTTCTTTTAAAATTGTATTTACTCATAATTATATATACCGGGGCACTTGGGTGGCTCAGTTGGTTAAGCATCTGACTTTGCCTCTGATCCTGATCTCCCCATCTGTGATTTTGAGCCCCACGTCGGGCTCTCTGCTGACAGCTCAGAGCCCGGAGCCTGCTTCAGATTCTATGTCTCCATCTCTCTCTCTGCCCCTCCCCCACTCACACTCTGTCTCTCAAAAATTAATAAACATTTAAAAATTTAATTATACATACAGATATAGATGATATAGACTTGGCTCCTTCATAGTTTTGCCACTTCTTTGTAAAAATCCTGACCAGTATTCAATATAACATAAGCTATTTCTCTTTAACAAATCTAAAAATAAAATGATAAAATCAGCTTGATTGTATTTTTAGTTGTGTTAACTTTACCCTTCAAGTTTTTTACTTTTTAAGTTACCTCTTAAACCTCTGTAATATAAAATGACATGTACTTACATAAGTCACTTTTTTTTATGTACTTACATAATCATTTTTTATTTACAATTAAGTGAAATAGCTAGGAATGAGGAAGATACAAGTCTGGTCTGGAATCACATTACTGTTAGTTTGAAAGGCAATACTATTTATTCCTATCATCTATATGGGAAATAGGTAATGTTCTTAGCAAATACGAAGTTTATAGAGTCTACAACAAAAAATATGAACGCAGATACCAAATAATTTGTGCAATTTTGATATACTGGCTATGTGGACTGCCAACACTAATACAATTAAAATTAACAAATGAACAATGACAGCAATTTGAAGGCAATTCAAGTAAATAGAAATATACAGATATTTTGATATATATATATAAATGTTCACTTGTATATATACTATATCTACATGTATATATAAAATGTTCCATATGTAGAGATTGCTATCTCTCTATCTCTCTATCTCTCTGTCTACCTATCTATCTATATATCTTTACTTGTGCATATACTTTATCTACATATATATATAGTGCATGTGTGTGTGCAGATACTTATGCAACTTTTAGATATTATCCCTAGTGCTACTACCTATTATAATGGTTTTTAAATAAAATGAAGGGTTTAATGAAGGGTAACAGAAGTCCCTCAATCAGTGTGGCAGGGGTAAAACTATATCCTTATATAAGAAATGGACAATAATTATAAATTAAAGATTGATGAGTACCTGTGAATTCAAATCAATTGTAAAGTATCTCCACAAGCATGAAGTACCAGTTAGAACCAACATGGTTTTGTAAAGTATAAATACTTCAAATCAATTTATTTTCTCCTGTGATAAACTTCGAGGCATTGTAGATTAGAAGAAAGCAATATATTTAATCTGTGGATTTCAGCAATTTTTCTGATTTTTGTCAATATGGCATCCGTTACAAACTAAAATGATAATTCTGTGACTCAACAGGCCAATATCTAACTGCCTAAAAGTTATATGATAATATGAGATAGTCCAAGTCAATAGTTATCCCCAGGAATCAATCCAAGGGACATAAAACGCAGACATACTTGTGATTTTTTTTGAATAATGTGATTGAGAATATGATAATCAAGTAGACCCCTGTCCTAGTTTGAGATTGCTTCCCAAATGGCCTTTCTACCATTCTCTTCCTATACAAATTCATGTTATTCATTTTAGCCTGTAATATATTTTCATGCTATTTATCTCTTAAATCCCTTAGAACTTCATACTAAATATAAAATAAAGTTCAATGTCCTTAGACTAATATTCAAAAGCTTTCCTAACCTACCTCCATCTTACCTGATCTTACTCAGAATGTTCTTTGCATTGCTGTTACCAAATCTTTCACTGTAGACCTAAACTCTTCTCCATGAATTTTTCCCAATTATACTATAAGTCTTCTGACCTACACTAGTAATTATGGCCTTTATTACTTAATTATAACTTAGTATATAATTTCTAATAATGTAATTTATGTATGTCTCTTTTCCTGAACTACTGGAAAATATAAAACTTATGATGAATATTTCCTAAGTAATGTATACAATAGATTTTTTTTTAACTCAGGGAAACAATAATAAATCCTTTATAAATTGCCAATCTAGGGCACCTAGGTGGCTTAGTCAGTTAAGTGTACCACTCTTGATTTTGGTTCAGGTCATAATCTCATGGTCATGGGATCGAGCCCCACATCAGGCTCTGCACTGAGAGTAAAGCCAGCTTGGGATTCTCTGTCTCTCTCTCTCTCAAAATAAACAAACATTAAAAAAATTAAACTATCAATCTATTTTATATGCTGGCATATTACAGGTTTTTGCAGGTATTTTGTGAAATAAGAGTTGTCTCTTTTGCTTTTTCCATTTCTAAACACAGCACATCATGAGATCTCACATGCCAAAAATGCTCCAAATCTCAAAATGGATTGTGGACATATCACATTCACTAGACTTGCCTGCAATTTTAGAGATGATGAGAATACAGAATTAGACTTACATGTTTTGTGCCTTAAAACCCTGTTAATGGTTTATGAGATGTCAAGGATGATTTCAAACACCAAGCAAGTTATATTTAGAAGAGTCTCAAACATTACCATCACAAGTTCAACAAAAGAAAAACAGTCTTTCTCCCTTTTCCAGGAGACTCAACAAAAACTGAGATAATATCTGCAAAATCTGGAGTATTATCCTGAATGTGACTTGTGATCTAGGTCAGATTCCCTGGAAAGCAGACTTGTGGACTGAGATATTTTTGCAGGGAGGTTACTGGGAACAACAAGCAAGAGTGAGGAAAGTAGATCTGGGAAGACAATGCTGAACTGTGATAAAGGTAGAGGATTCAGCCTATTCCCCGAGAGACTGCAAGGCAAGAGAGCCCTTGAGCATGGTCATGGAATGAGGCACTGGAGAGGGTCTGGGTACCACAGTATTGACCACTCACTGGAGGAAGACTGTCCTAGGACAGAGACATAACCTTGAATAGGGAAACTCCCTGGCCGAAAAAATTCTTGCGGAGAGATCCAGCTGTTAGCCTAAAGCAGACACACTCCAGGCAACTGGGGTAACCACTACTACAGAGGGGAAGTCTGGACCATATACAGAGCATCATTACTACTAGTGATTTCTTTCGTGTAGGTAGAAGACAAGGGCTTTGAAAATAAAGTAATATAAAATCAGAGTTCGGTATATTTTAACCTTAGTCTGTTGTAGCTGATATGCTTGCTACCATAACTTCCTGGAGACTTTTGGGAAACTGAGCCTTATTCTTGTTTCATTGAGATCAGAAAAAATTAAGGAAGGTTGCTAACCAGTTGATATAATATCCAGAATATGTCCCAAAGAGGCTACGTGTTGGGCTAAGTCAAACATATAAACTATGTAAACATACAGAGAAAGAGCATCTAAAGATTCCATTTGGGCTTTCAGAAGACATAATGTAAGCATCACCCAATCAAATATTATTTTCTGCACCTCTAAGTCCTTTGGTGAGGATCTTGAGCTCAAAGTTTGAATGTCCATTTATAATAAAAACTATTTCTCATCTCTATGCCATATTTGCAGAATGCTCTGGTTTTTTTGTTTGTTTTTAATCTATTAGATAAGCAAACTCTTTTATTTACATTGATGGTATCTGAGCTAGTCTATCCATCAATCTGGAAACTGTTGAATCTACTGACATACAGCATAGTGTTTGTATATCCTTTGTGACATTTTTCATTTCTTGTGAATTTTCATAAGCTTATAAAAATCCTTCACTATTCAGAGACAAATCGTATTTGGCCCATTTTTTTTTTTAATTAAAATGTTATATCTTTTACTCATATCTTTAAGCCATCTATAATTCATTACCTATATGGTATGAAAGGTTGTCAATATATTTTTACAAAAATGTCTAACAAATTATCAGATACTTATCTCTTTTATACATATTATATGTATAATATATATATGAGTGTCCATTTTATCATATATTCAGGTCATGTAAAAATCTACAAGGGTCTGCTTATGACCTATTTATTCTAATAATTTGTCTGACTAGTTTTGTAACAAATTTTCCTTTAAAAAGTTTTAAACTATTAAATTAGATAATAAATGCAATAGTTAGCAAACAATAAGATCTTACAAAGTGGTCAATAAACTTCTTTACAACTATTTATACCTTCAGATTATACTTTAAATAATGTTACCAGACTTCAACAATATTATAATTGTGAAGCTCCACAGGTACTTATATGTAAGATGATAATCAACACTTTTATTTTCCATCAGATCACTTTATGAAACCTCAATTTCAATGATAAATAATTGCCTTTAGAACAACTGAGAGAAGAAAAAGAACAGGAAAAATAGAAATCATTAACATAATAGCCTTAAGCGAAATATACAAATAATTATATGTCATGTAAATGGACTCTATGTCACATAGAAAACTCTACTTATTCAAAGAATAACTAGACCAGGTAAAGCCATTTAACTTGCCCCAGATCACACTACTTCTTAGACACTAGTTTGGACAACGAACATAACATTCTATTTCTGTAACATTTTCTAATTTGGCTGTAGTTACTCACATTATATGTTATCATCATTTAGAGAACAGGAAAATTTAATTTCTTTAGTTAATTTTTTTGAAGGAGAGTATCTAATTTTTAGCTGACTAAATAAGGACTTAGAAACCAACCAAAAGTAAAATGTTCATTTTAAACACCCTTACTAAATATAATTACTACGAATCCATGGCAACCAGTGTTTCTCCAATATACTTAATAATTGTATCAGAAAATGTAAAGTCTTACAAGAAAAAGGACATAAAAGTGTTTTTCTAGGGATGTCTGTTAGAAAAAGCAATGTGATACTCTAATCCAAAATAATAATTATTGTCTTATTTAGATTTTTGGTTTTATGGCTTGTCAATGACAAGTCTGTTGGGTCTAGGAAGAATAGTAGAGGCTTAAAAGTCAAAGAAACTTGTGTCTTTAGTCTTGCCCAGGGAATATGTGGTATGTATATAATCAAAGGTTGCACTGAATAGAATATTTATGGCTTTTTCTAACATTTATTTATTTATTTTGAGAAAGAGAAGGCATATGTGGGGTTGGAACTGAAAGAGAAAGGGACACAGAGAGAGATCCCAGGTGTGTTCCACACTGTCAGCACAGAGCCTGATGTGAGGCATGAACTCATGAACCACGAGATCATGACCTGAAGCCAAAGTTGAACACTTAACTGACTGAGCCACTGAGGTGCCCCAGAATATTTATCTTTTTAATAGGTTATAATTTCAATTGATTAAATTAAATAATTAAATTAAATAATTAACCAATAGATGTCTAAAAAATATTCATTTTGATATAGCTTTACAAAATCTCTAAAATTATAGATCAAAAAATACTCCTGCACTAGTAGAATATATGTCACTATAAATTACTAACTGATGACGGTGAAGGTAATGATAATGTAATAATTTCCTCTGAAAGACTAAATTCTTGGGGCAGTTAATTGTCACATTTTAACCCACTTGTTATTTAAAACTCTCAAAACCTCCAAATTAATATTTAATTGAATATAACACTAAGATGGAAAAATATACATATTACTCTCTCATATTATTATAGGAAATAGAAATAATATATTAAAATAAGCATTGATTTAAATTTAGACAGACTAGATTATGAAAAAAGTAGTTAAAAACAATAATTATTAAAATAAAAATAACAGTTCACATTTAGACCAGCCTTGTTCCTCTTTTTTGTTTTAAATTTTTTAAATGTTTGTTTATTTTTGAGATAGAGAGAGAGACACAAAGTACGAATAGGGGGAGGAGCGGAGAGATAGGGAGACACCGAATCTGAAGCAGGCTCCAGGCTCTAAGCTGTAAGTGCAGAGCCTGATATGGGACTCAAATCCATGGACCACCGGTGAGATCGTGACCTGAGCCAAAGTAGGACACTTAATCGAGTGACCCACCCAGGTGCCCCTGTTCTTATTTCTTTGAGCTTTATGATATTTAAAACTCACGAAAATGTATATGGTACCTACAATTATCATTCTTGTTTTATATTTTGGAAAACCAAGGCACAAAGTAAACACACAATTACCAAGTAGTGAGCCAAAATAAGAACTCCAGCAATGGTATATAAAAAGGCTGGAATATCAATATATTCACAACCAGGGAAAGGGAAGCTATAAAGCTATAGGATTGCTATTCCCTCTAGAAAATTGGAACCTAAAAATTCATTCCTTCACTATTTTCATATTTGACTAAATTCCCTTTGCTACTCTTCTATATAAAGAAACCGTATATGAATAATTTCCATTTTCTCACAAATACATTACTTGCTAACCCCATATAATCTGACTATTTCTCTTAACACTTTACCAGAACGTTTATCATTATTTGCGTGAATATCTTATTAATCTGAAGCAATATAGAGAGATAAAGTGATCTTAACCATCAACTCTAGGTTTAAGTTACAATAGTGAATTCAAGTCATGACTAAAATTGCACAGTCCATCTTCATTTGTTTAAGTTAATAAAAAGAATAATGAAATTTCTAGAAAGAGTTTGCTCTGAATAATTAAAAGATGAGTGTAGGGTGAGTCATATTCTTTTGTAAAAGTATCTCTGTAGAATAATTATAACTACCATTGAATAACTCTAGTACATAACACATCTATGATAGAGAATTTAATCATATTATCTAATGCTTACTGTCATTGTACATTAGATGAATGTCAGACCCAGATATTCAGGGCTGCTATTAGCCCATAGGATAACTTTGTGCAAATTCATTCAAAAAAGACTCCCTATACATGCATACTCATCCCAATACTAGAGTACATGCCTTGGGAAATGAAAGCAGAGTGTGGCTTTCAGGCTTCATTTGCCTCCTTGACTTGTGTAGTAAACAACCTGTACATCTCTACATGACAACTTTGTAAATATTAGAAAGCAGTACACATGAAAAATGTCCAAAAATATCGTGTGATTAAATATTTTGTTTATAAAATTTGAAATTGTACTGTTATGAGAAAAATCAAAAGAAACACGAGCTGAGAGAAAGAGAAAAACTCAAAAATAATATTATTCTTTAAATTTTTAAATCCCTTCTTTCTGTTTCATTTTGGGGAAAGTACAGGCAGCATATCCATCCAAACTCCATTATTCTTCGCAAACTGTATATTCTACAGATTATACACACCTGTGGTCAAAAACTCAAAAGGAATGGAAAAACAGTGGATTATTTTTTCCCTACATATACATTATTTCCTCGTCAGAAATATTCAAACAATATCACTCCAAATTCTAAAATTGATTTATCAAGGTTTCTTACTTATCAAACTTTCTTACTTGTCTTATTTATCAAAATGATCTGAAAATCTATTTATAAAAAAAGAACTAAGTAAACACTTCAATTTGTTAGGTGACCAATTCACCCAAAAAAACCCCAGTTATCCTCAGTAATTAGCAAAAGAGATGTACTGCCCAACTTCAACTTCCCTGTACACAACCTCCACTGCCATTTTTGCCCTTTAAGGCTATTAATGATATATATTTGAATCAAATTTTAACCTGATTACTTAAAGTCCACAGGATGTAATGTGTACTACTGATCAAACGACTCATATGCTGAGAAGTGTCCCAAGCACTTTACATACATTTTGTCATTTAAACCTCACAGGAATCTATGAAATACTTTTGTTGTCTTCACTCCACAAACAAGGACAGAAACTGAGGCACAGAGAGGTAAAACAACTTGTCCCAAATTCCCTCAAACAAGCTCACTATTAACCAGTAGCCTGCTTAGAACTATTTTCCAAATATTTTCTCTCTCATTATTGTCCCTATGTCCATTTCTTCTTAACAGCTGGGTTGTTTTTTTTTTCAGTTTTGCAACTGCAAATAATTTGCTAGCAAATACATGTTTTGTTCTAGCTTCAGCCTACAAGAAGTTAAATAAATACACACCTGGCTGTTTACAATGGAGAAAGAAGCAGGGGAAGATTTTATCAGCACACCTTTAGTGATTTCAACCAATATGTATGTATGCTCTGTGTATGCCACTAAGCAAAATTGTAGGGATTGAACAAAAACAAGATTAGCTTTGCCTTTAAAGGCAATAAATCTTCCATGACTTTCAGTATGCTCATCTCTATTTCCTCCAACTATCTTACACAGGACATGCAGAATACAGCTTTTCCTATAGGCAACGCTACCAGGATCAAGAATGTGCTAGGTTTGCTTTCAAGTTCCAGAATCTAAAACATGAAAAGATATCCCACATGGAAGTATCATGTTTTAATAATTTGTCAGTTATCAATCCCAGCTTTGAGGCTCAATAAACCTAATCTAAAATGTTTGTTCTAAGAATCCATGGGTTACGGAGGGAAAGAAAACTACAAAATCTGGTTCAACATTAGCTTATAACCATGATATGATCTATGACAATACAGGTCACAATGGGGTTGGGTGAGAGCCAATACTATATTATGAGAAGCAAAGTGCAGGGTGAATGAATTGAGAAAAGTGACACAAAAGGATATCTGTAATAAAAGATAAAATGACCAAAGTAAATGATAAAAAGAATGCAAAATCACCAGAAAGTAAGATTTGGTCCCAAAAACAAGGTTTCTGGAATTTATTAGTAGATTAGGAAAGAGATAAACATCAGAGAGCAGGCATACTCAAATTGGAATAAGGGAAACAAAATGCAGGTTGAGGCAAAGTGAGCTCAAGTCAGAGGCTGGGTCCAGTTATCGAGACACATGCCATTCATCAAACATGGTTTGTGTTGGGGTTGGGGGAGGTCAATTGGTCAACCTTGGCCACTCTACAAATCTGGACAGGAGACAAAGCTAGAGATTCAAGAACTGACAGGCTTGGGAGGATGGTATCAAGGAGCTATGACCATAGACAAAGCTCCAATAGTCATAAAAGCTGCTCATCCAAAGGAATTAATTGCATTAAACTAATATATCAAGTGAGGAACCATACAAACATGCCTTCATAAATGGAATGATATCACATGCCTAAATGTTTTGATTTTATTTTTTTCTTAAATAGTTTATTATCAAGTTGGTTTACATATAACACCCAGTGCTTATCCCAACAAGTGCCCTCCCCCATGCCCATCACCCCCGCTTACCCCTCCCCCACTCCCATTAAATGTTTTGATTTTAAATATACAAAACTGATTTGATATTGTGAACAAGAAGTACCTTTTTATTCCAGCAAATATAGTCCCTTTGCCGATACTACATAATATAAAGTAAATCCTTGTCATTATTTTTCATCTAATAGCACACATTGACTCGGGCATCAGGATTGAATATACTTGCAATGTATTTAAAGTGATACCCACTGAAAATGAAACCATCTCAATCTTGTGTTAGTGAATTACTACATTTCACATAATTTATAGTGGAATTGGTCCCTGTACCCATCACCATGCTCACTGAAAAACAATAAAAGATATTTGAAGTTAGTTATACCTTATCTCTATCCTGTTCTTCCTTTGAAAAACTGGTATGTGTTTCTTCAATGAGGAAGAGTACAGAGAGCCAAAATGTGTGATGAATTTGTGTATTACTCCCACACTATCGGTCTGGAGTAAAGGAAAACCATGATCACATCAAGTACACATAACATATGATTAGTGATGTCTTCAAATTTCAAAAAACAAAATGTTGGCTATTCGGTATGCTTACTTTATTTGGACATTTTTAAGGGTTTCCTTAGACAATAAAAATTTAAGAATGAGCAGAAATAATAAATAGTGTCTTTGTTAATGATAAAATGTCATGGCTTCAATTACTTTGAAAGAAAGAACCCCATTAAATTTTAAGTAAGATTAAATAACAAGTACTGAAATATTGTTTAGAGTATGTGTTTCTGTAAATCCTCATTTAACATTTAAGAACAGAATATTTATAAAGAACATAGCTGTGTATGCTGCAGTGGGATTTGGAAATTACTTCATTTGCTGGTAAACAGACTGTTGCAAAAAAACAAAGGCTAAGTGGCCTTTAGTTGAGGAAGCCATATGACTTCACTGATACAAAACTGGCTGAATTTGGCAAGAAAAGGGTCAGAATCAGTACACTAGACTTAGAACAAAATGGTTTTGTATCTGACGCTTTTAACTTCTTTTTAAAAATGCTAAACAGTCAGTCCATTTTATGTTTTCAAGACACATTAAACACAATTTAGGACAAAAATGAATTCCAATAAACAAATATCCTATACCAGTGAGTGTCCTGAATGAGAATGTTTTACATTTCTTCTTTCTAATCATTAAAAATCAAACAGACAAACCTTCCATGCTTGGGAATGTATATCTGAAGTAGATGGTTATGTTGTGGTTTTTCTTTTAAGTATAAATTATTAAGATGCATAATTGTGTTTTGACTTCAAGGAACCTAGTTATATGCCTAAGAATTTAATAAGCTTAAGACAAACCCATTATGCTTGTTCCCTCTCTCAAACTCCCGATTTATTAAATTAGTAGCATTATCACCCACCTAGTATTTGAGATGAACATCGAAGTGACCCTCTCCTTTAAACCCACACTCAATTAAGTACCATTTTATTTTCCCTCTCTCGCTTGCCTCGTTCCATTATTATTCCCTGTCCCACTCCAAGCATGATATTCTCTCCTAGATTACTGGATATAGCTCCTCAGTGATCTCCCTCCCAGTTCTGTCTCTCCAATCTAAGATTTACAATCTCATAAATATGACTGTGTCATCTCTCTGCTTATAAGGACCCAATGGCTTTTACCTATTCCATCCAGACTTCTTGTAAGCCTAACCTCTCATCATTTTCTCCCAAGTATCTGACACTCACCCACTTCACCCACTCTTCCCCAGCAGAACACTGAGTCATGTCTCCTAAAATCCTCTAATACTCTCTCTTCCCTTTACTTGTAGTATCTTTCCTATACTCAGATTTATACTTCAATATTTAACTCAGGTGTAACTCTTCCACGTGAAATAACCAACTCTTCTATTTTCCAAATATCTTATTTGAACTAACATACAACAAAATACTTTTGTCTGTTAATGCCTGGTGTTCTATTTTAAGTACAGCCAAGGGGTCTTATTTATCTCTCAGGCATGCAGTATAACATGCATACTAAGTGCTCCAAATGTTTTCTCAACCGAAAATAATTTAATTAATATGTTTTAATTATTATTTGATAAGGAATAAAAGTATTTGTAGTTTTGGTGAAGATAGATATTTGCTCCCTGGAATTCAAATTATACCATTTGTTGACGCTATTATTCAAAATTTTCACTGTATAGCATAAAAATCTTCTCAATCTTTTAATAAGAGTATTATGAACAACATAATGAATGACACTATCTAGTCAAAAGTGGTAATACTATAGACAAAAGCATATATTCAACCAATATGCTCATGATCAGAATCAATATGATTCCAGCAAATATAATACTTCATGTAACTAAGAGCTAAAAATTATGTCTTAGTAGCCAAGATTAGAATTTAGATGAGGCTTGTTCAATTCAATAAAAATTTACTGAATACTGACAATAGAAAAGAGAAAGCTGAATCAAATATGGCCCATTCATACATGCAATAGATTATTTCCCATTGGGAAAAGTTACCTAAACAGAATGAAGGATGGACAGAAATCAGAACAGCAGTTAATAAGAGGGTGGTATGGAGGATAGGACATTCCAGGGAGATAAAAGAGCTATGAACAAGGACTTGGACATATTAAAAAGTAATGAAAAGTTGTCTAGCTTGATTTAAGTTTATGATTTGTGAAGGAGATTTCTGGATATAACCAATACTTGTTGACATGCAATTATGGTGATAGTGACTGCCAAGATGGCAAGCGTGCCCTCTAATTCTTTTTGTAAAATGTGTAGGCAATGAAGATTGTTAGAGGATAAAAGGAATCTTTATAATAATTTCAGAAAGATTATTCAGAAGTAACATGTAGGAATAATTTGTAAGGCTATTTGTAGGCTTTAGAACATGCTGAATAGTGATGACATATAAAAGAGTTTTATGTATCTGAGGGATGCTGCAGATATAGAAAAATAAAGGAAACTAGGAAACAGGACAAAAATCAACATTATGTGCCTTCTGGGTATAGACGGAAAGAGAGTCTAATAGAGACAAAAATAATATTGCAAGTTGGGATATTGTAAAAGGATAATGAAAATATTAACCAAGAAGAATAGGGGGTAAATATTGGTTGGAAGGCAGTAAAATTTCTAGGGTATTTTCAGGCAGAGGCATTGATCAGGCATTTGGAGATATAGATTGGAAGTCAGAAGACGGTGATGGAATTACAGATATCAATTTTAAGACTCATCTGCAAAGAAATGAAAACTGATGCAGTGAGAAAAGATCAGAGATGAAGTACAAAAAGAAGAGGGGGAAAAATAACAGGAAAATAGCAGGAAAAAATAAATTTTAGGGAGTCACTCAAAGAGATCTAATTCACCCATTAGTTCTACTGTTTATTTACACAATGTTGAACAACTAATGTAACCTCTCTAAGTCTTAGAATGTTGTGAAGATCATATGCATAATGTTTAAATTAAACAGCACATGACTGATTACATATTAGGACCTCAGTAAGTTAACTATAATTCTATTACTATTCTATTGCCATTGTCATCCTCATCATTATCTCCACTAATACTAGGAAAACAAAAAGATGAGGCATAATGAGAATCGAGATAAAAAAGCACAATACAAATCATGATAGAGGAAATGAGCAGAACTTCACTGGTTAACAACATACCTGTGTTACATTATATGTATTTCCATATCAACCTTTTCAAATAGTAATTCAACTTCTACCATCTGCAGGTGTTCGCCTCTTATAAAATCACCTGATCATGTTCTCTTAAGAAAAGTTACTCACAAACTATAAGGAATCTACTCAACATGACTGATAAATCTGAGAGTTCCTATGAGACAACAGATGGTGTTTTATAAATAGACTTGTATCACCTGTTACATGACTTGAGCAGCCCAATTACTAAGTCCTCTTTCTAAACTTTGTCAGCTTTCCAAATGAATTGTTAAAAAAAAAAAAAAAATCTAAATGCAAGAACCCAAAACTTTATATTAAAAGAAGTATAAGACAGATACATCATTGAAGGGACAAGCTAAAATTGCAATAATTTTACTGCATATGACAAGTAGACATATTAAACATGTATGTTGTGCAAGGGGAAAAAAGGGATGAAATAAAAAGATAAGGGGTCAAAGGTATAGGATGAGTGTAGGAGAAACAGTAAAGGTAGGTTATTTTTATGAAATTTATACTTTTTAAAAACGTTTATTTATTTTTGAGAGAGAGAGACAGAGCACAAACAGGGGAGAGGCAGAGAGAGGAGACACAGAATCCAAAACAGGCTCCAGACTCTAAGCTGTCAGCACAGAGCCTGAAATGGGGCTCAAACTCCCGGCTGGTGAGATCATGACCTGAGCCAAACCAGACACTTACCGACTGAGCCACCCTGGTGCCCTTCAAATTTATACTTCTAATGGTCATCTTCTTATGAAAAACAAGAAAGTTGTTTAAAATATTTAGCCAGTATATTTATATCTGTTTCCTTAGCAAGAAAAATATCACCTCTGATTTATAAGGGTCACTTTCAAGCATTATTTGAGACTAGATCTCCACCAAAGTACAAAATATGAATATATCATTGCTCTTATCAAACAATGTCTTTCAATCTCCTAAGGTCTATTTTACTCTTTCAATATTTTCCAAGTATAGTGACCTAAGAGTTAATACATGTCAGAGATTTACAGAGAAGCTTCCTTATCAGATGCAGTCCAAATCAGCAAGTTTTAATTGAACAGAATATTATAAACTACTGATATTTTCATGAGTATTTTGATTTTGCTATATAATTTTTAGCTCAATATCATTCCTTTAATTTAAAACCCAATAAATGAGAGTAACATAACCTGTAGGCTCGACCTTAGAGTATTAACATTACATATTTTTGCTTACTTAATTAATTAATTCAACTAATATTTATTAAGTTCTAGGTACTATGCTAATGCTGAGGACTTCAGTAAAGACAAACGAGTCTCCTACAGAACCTAGCCTATGTATGAAATAGACAAAAATTCAACATAATAGAGAGATAGATAGACAGATAGATAATAGATAGATTCTCTTCTGATAATACTTAGTACTATGAAGGAAATTAAATAGATTAATGTGAAAATGACAGAGTGATTCCAATACTTGCAGACACTTTTATATTTTTGTATGCATTTTAGCATGCAAATTCCTAAGAAGAGTATTAAAATATTCATCACTTTTTTCCACTCTGTCATATTCATATTCATCACCTCACTGGGAGCACATTTACCTTATCATTCCATAAAAAAAGAAAAATGCTTGCAGAAAGACAATGGGTAACACAATGTTGGGTATAAGGAATTCCAAGAAGTACAAAGTATGTTGCTATCCCATGTGGGGTTTTTCAAGTAGCTAGGGAAAACAAGGTACACAGGCCTAAGAAGTCGATCCTGGAAATCTGCTAACAATGTTAATGATTAAGTTCCATATATAAATATGTGTCACAAGAATTTTGAGAAAAGTGTCACTAATATCCACTGGAGAAGAACAGTATTGACAATGAGGGCAATGCAAGGGATGGAGACGTTTGTCTGCACTGGTCCCTTATAGGAAAGGAAGCTTCTACTGAAAGGAGGTTTGCTGGGGCGCCTGGGTGGCTCAGTCCGTTAAGCGTCCGACTTTGGCTCAGGTCATGATCTCACAGTTCATGAGTTCAACCCTCGCGTCGGGCTCTGTGTTGACAGCTAGCTCACTCTCTGGCCCTCCCCTGCTCATGCTGTCTGTCTCTCTCTCAGAAAGAAAGAAAACATTAAAAAACAAACAAACAAAAAAAAGAATTGAAAGGAGGTTTACTTGAGAAGAACGTTGTTCATGGGTTTTTATCTGCATCCAGGATTTCTGAGGGGAATGCTATGATGATAGTGATATTTTACAAAGATTTTGAAATCAGTATGTGGTTTAAAAGCAAAAGAGAATATTTACAACAATTAGAAAATGACAGCTTTAATATAAGCTCAAATAGCAGTGGGAATAGGAAAGTACACATATAAAACTGTTACAAAGCAAATGGATAAGACAACATGATAGATGTGATGAGTAGATTAAGAATACAGGAAAAAAAAAAGACTTGTCAGGTTTATTACCATTGACAGGAAAACAATGCAAAACATCATACTGCCTTATTGCCAATAATATTATGCTATATTAAAGACTACCACTTAAAGAACTTAGCAATCACAAAGAGGCAATGGATAGTTTTGAGGATATCTTCATACTTTAGATAGTTTTGAGGATATCTTCATACTTTAGCATATATCCCAAAGATTTTTAAAGCATTCAGTATGTTGCATGTGTTTCATATATGAGTATACTCACCTTTTCAAATCCTTGGAAAGAAGTTAATTGTAACTTACCAAAATTTTAGTTTGGGATCAGTGGTGTACTGGCCATTACTTTCTTTATCTCTAATAATGATTTTTCCATATTTGTAACAATATGTTTTATAAATCGATCTTTTGTTTTCTGACTTTTAGGTTCCTATCAAAATTATTTTGTCCAGTATTATATGTGATCTTCAGATATTTACAAAAAGAGGGTGGTTGGAGGATGGTGAAATAGGTGAAGAGGATTAAGAACTACAGGCTTTAGTTATAAAAGAAATAAGTCTCAGGATGAAATGTATAAGAAAAAAAAACAGAGAAACAAAGTTGGTAAGTGCTATAGATCTGTAAAGTTCAAGGCTCTTGGAAATTTCAAGTGATCACACTTTTTTTCCTATTATCTATATATGCAGATGAATCCCTGTGTCCAGCCTAAACTTTTCTTTTCTATGCCAAGTATAACATTTTTAAATACATTTTTCTAACAGTCTCTGTAGATAGACAATGGGTTTGGATCCCAGCCTACATTTTATAGGAGGTATTAATTTTCTCATCTATAAATGTTACCACTGGAGTTTTCAGACACCTGATCTCCATAATTATAGGGAGACTACTCTATTGCTATACTTTGACTTTGAAGAAAATCATACTGTTGTTTTACCCCACTGTGCCTTTTAATATACTTTCTCTACCTGCAATGAGCAGCCAACAAAGTTAGGTCTCATATTTTCCTACTGCTTGTTTGTGAATATTGGAAGATTTAATTGTTCTATATATTTCAGCAATGTCCCTTGTACACACATCTTTTAAAGAACTTAGTACATTTTCTTATAACTATTTATAAGTCACTCTTCCCAAATCAACTATGACCTACTAAAGTATGCACTCTTTGGGAGAAGAAATTATCCAGCTCGATGTACATCACAAGTATGAACACAGAAAAATAAAGTGATATCACTAACTGGTACATGGACTGCATAAGTGAATGAACACATAAGAATCAGAATGGGCTTATGCAATATGAGAAGTGATCTTGGACACTCACTGATCATGGTCTTTTTAGGTGCTCATCAAATTGCATGTACATAAATTTTTATTCCATATATGAATCCGAATTTGGAAATATTTTAAAGAGAAGCAAAAAAAAATGAATTAGAGTTGTCACCTCTAATTCTTCCAAAGAACAAATTCTAAAGCTGGTAAGACCTAGAAGATAAAGAGGATGTACTAACCAGTATTGACAAGAGTACTCCATTATACATGAGCAAGTCACATTTGAAATCGTATACTTTTTTCAGTACCCATCATCTCTTACTCTTGATTACATGTAAAATGAAATTAACTCTTTTTGTCCTTTCATACTAATGAAGTTATTCAGACTACCTTAGGTCTGTAAGCATTTACATACTAATTGAAATTTCAAAATAAATTCCAAGTTTATAAAAAGTATTTATTATGAAAGGTCCAGATTTTAAATATATTTTATATTAGGAGCTACTTTTACTTTAACTTTTTGTACATATTTTTAAATATTCTAGGTTATATAAGATTGAAAGGTTCCATTTCAGATTTTGAATTTTATGAAATAATATTAAAAATCACAAGACTAGAAACAGAAGAAAAGTGATGAGTAGGGAAAAGAAAACACTAGAACTGGAAAGGATGAAAATGTTCATAAAATGGGACACATTCTCTCATTTTGATAGACTGTACCTATTATCTGTTCCTAAAAAAAAAAAAAAATAACTGTAACTTTCTCCCTTAAGTGACCTATCACCAACATCCAATAATTACAACAGTATGTACATTCATCAATATACACAAAAATCCTTGAAATGTGTTTACATATTTATTACCAAAAGAGCAGATGCAAAAGAATGAATACAACACATATATGTACACAACACTCCATTTCCTTGTCCTTATTAAAATAGAGGCACTCGTGGGGTGCCTTGGTGACTCAGTAAGTAGGACACCTGACTTTGGCTCAGGTCATGATCTCATGGTTTGAGCCCCATGTCGGGATCTGTGCTGACAGCTCAGAGCCTGGAGACTGCTTCAGATTCTCTGTTTCCTTCTCTCTCTCTCTCTCTCTCTCAAAGATAAATAAACATTAAAAAAATTTTTTTAAATGGAGGCACTCATAAAGAACAAATACTACGAAGCTGGTATAGATCCATATACAAGTGTAAGCTGATGCAAAGTGCATTTTTTTTCACATGATAATGTCACAAATATAAATAAGAATATTTTCAAATACTTTTTGAGCTTCTCTCACATCTCATTTTCCCTATTGAATTTTTCTGATCTAGCAAGGACATCTCATATATTCCATGTAAAAAATGTTATATAGCCTTTTTAAAAATAAATGGCCCAAGAACAGACTCTTAACATTTTACAATACACAAACTGCTAACACATACATATAGACTACAGTTTAGATGTAAGAATAGCCTGGAAAGAAAACTCTGTAATACGTAGGGAATGCTTGGCTAGGTCAACATGGAAAGGAATATTAAATGGTCCAGTGTTACAAAGGTTTTTTAATATGAATCCTGAAATATTCCTAAAAATGTCTGACTTAGTCTAGTATTAAAAATTATTATCTTGAGATCTTTAAAATTTTGTAATGGCAACTATTACAAAAATGACTTCTAACAAATAAATAAAACTGACACAATGAAGACTAATATCCCAATGATTAATTTGGACTTCTCAAAATAACTAATTAGCTAATTGTTGTTTTCTTTTATTTTAAATTCTTTTAAATGTTATTTATTTTTGAGAGACAGACAGACAGACAGACAGACAGAATATGAGTGGGGGAGGGTCAGAGAAAGAGCGAGACACAGAATCCAAAGCAGGCTTCAGGCTCTGAGCTGACAGATAGAGCCTGACACAGGGCTCAAACTCACAACCAGGAGATCATGACCTAAGCCAAAGTTGGATGCTTAACCAACTGAGCCACCCAAGCGCCCTTGTTGTTATTTTCTAATTAGCTATTTCTAATTTGAAAGTTCTAAGCAGGAAAGTAATGAGATTTGATTTACCTTTTGGAATGATTTCACTGGCTATTTTACGGTGAATGGACTGTCTGGGGACAAAAGAAGAAGTGGAAGACTGGGCAGGAGGCTAAAACAGTTGTCCAGGTGACAGATAAACATTTGGATTATGTGTTGATCAGAGGAGATGGTGAGAATTAATGAAATTTAATACATATTTTAGAATGAGACAGTATGCAGACAATAGAATACAGACCAAATAACTTGCCAAGTCCAAACCTAAACCAACCTTTCTATTTTCACATTGAAAATGAGCATATAAACATTCATCAAGAAATATACTCGTGTGTAAAACTTAAGATACTTATGAGGAATCCATAAATGTCTGGTAGAAGTTGAAATTTAAGCAGATAATTATAAAGAGACCCTTACTTTTACTCTTTACATTTGCTGTTATTATTCCTTCTTATTAGGGGGTACGAACTCCTTTTGAAACAATGAAAAATACTTCAATCATGAAAGAAAATTACCTAAGTGGAAAAGTCAATGATTCAACATTAATTTGAGGGACTATAATCTCCATAAAATCCAAAAGTTCAAAAAGAAAAGAACCCAAATAGCTCTATCTGCAAAAATAATATAAAATTTAAATGGTCAAATCATAAAAATTCACCAAATATTGTGATCATATATAACCAAGTGTATTACTGATAAAATATTTTCAACATATACAGTAAAGCAAAATTGTTCTTCCACTTAAAAATGTGGGTTACTTTGCTTTTACATCATCATCAATAATAAAGGAAATTATGGAATAGGTTTTCTATAATTTTATGTTTGAAAGCTATCTCATAGAAACTGGTATCTTTAAATCTGTGTCCATACTACCATATGAATCATTTTTATCAAAGTGAATTATAATCATTGATATTTGAAAATATTTGCAACGTCCATTTGGTATCAAAAATTATATTTCTTCAATTTTATAAATCTCAATTTTTACAATTTATATCAGTTAAACCAAGCTGTATGTTTTAAAATCAGCTCTAATCAAAACCTCTAAAATGGCATAGCTGAAGGGCTTTAGTTAATTTTGAAATTACTCAATGAATAAGAAGCTAAATATTCATTAAATGCAGTTGCATAAAGTACTCTTCTTGATTCAAATTTATTACATCTCAAATTTGAGAAGTTTTAAAAAGGAGGATGCAGGATAATTATTAAGCTTTCATTGAGGTTAAAGAAAAAACTATTCTGTTTGTGTTCATTATTTATTCTGACTTTAGAAACAAAGGATTAAATTCGAAATATTTTATTACTATTTGGATACATGGAATTTTATAGTTACATAACATATATTTGAAATTAAAGATATACATACACATTGTATTTGCAACACATGATCTTAACACTTTGATCTTAATCATGACTCATTCTATCAAAACTTATCACACTCTCAAAGTTCCAGAAAGACTTAATAAACAATGTCATCTGAATTTATCCCAAATAATATCAGAGTGAATTACCACAGGACTTGCCAGCAAATCTTTCCACCATGACTATGGCAGACATCATCATCAAGGTATCACTTATCAGTGATTGTACTAGAGGCTCCTCCAGGAAGCCCCAAACAATCTATTCATTCCACAAATATTTTCTGATAACTGTGAGCCATGTTCTGGTCTAATTGCTTAAAAAAATGACAAGAACCCAAACATATCTAATTCTTGCCCTCAAGAAGCTGACATTAAAAAAAAACATTTTATTGTTTTATTATTTATTTTTGAGAGAGAGTGTGAATGAGGGAGGTGCAAAGTGAGAGGTAGACACAGAATACAAAGCAGCTCTAGGCTCTGAGCCATCAGCACAGAGCCTGATGCAGGGCTTGAACTCACAAGCTGTGAGATCATGACCTGAGCCAAAGTTGGACACTTCGGACACTTAACCAACTGAGCCACCCAGGCGCCCCAGAACTTGACATTTTAATAAGGAGACTGAATCAGAAAAGTGTAGGTGGCTTGTACTAAGTCAGTGGTATATAGGAATAAAATGAACACTGGATCCATAGGAGACATATTTTGGGAGGTCTACTTAATAGGACTTGATGAAGAAGTAGCTTCTGAGGTAAGATAGAGATATCAAGAAAAATTCTCATGTTTTTGGCATGATGAAAGTCTTACTTAACAAAACAGGGAAGATTGGTAGATGGAACAGTTTTTGGAAGGCATGAGAGATTTCAAAAGTCTTTTCCAAATGTTAACTTTGAGAAGCCTGTGATACATCCAAGTTGAGATGTGAAGTAGGCAGTGGGAATATATGATTCTGGAGTTAAGAAGAAAAGTCCATAAATTTGTGAATCAGTGGCATGGAGTCAGTATTTACAAAACGGATATGTAAGAAATCAAGTAGGATAGAAAAGCAGAAGAATAAACTCAGAATTTAGTAACAGATAAAGGAGAATCACATGGCATTACCTACAATTGAAAAGGAAATACAAGAGACATAATTTGGTTCATCACATTAAAAAAAGGAATAAATGAGACATTAAATACTGAGACTTAAGTGAGATGAGACTGGAAATTATCTATATAGTCTGCAACAAAGAAGTTATGACAATACTAGGGAAAGAGTAATTTGAAAAATATTAACAATCATGAAATTATCAAATTTTCAAAAGTCAAGCCTTTGTAAACATTTCACCATCTAATACAATATCTAAACATCCAGTGTGTACACATTAATAAATTTAACAAGCTTTTATTAAATCCCTACTAAGTGACAAGCAATCTACTGTGGGCTGACAATTGAAAGGGGAATAATACACAAGATTCAGTCTTTATATATAATGAGCCCAGAACACAGTGATACAAATGCACATATGAGAAACTGAAAATGTGTCTTTGTATCAAGATATAAGCAATATAGATGAAACATAAGAGTCCTTAGAATGCAGAAAAATAATCATTTCATTTCTGTATTCCAGAAATCGTTTGCTCAAGAACTTCTACTTCTAAATGCTAAAATAGCACTTATAAGGACTACTGGTTTTGTAGCACTACTGTGCTTTAAGACATTAGTAACTATATGCCAAATGAAGCACCAGGAACACAAAAGACAACAAGCATAAGAAAAGTATTATAAATCATGTGACACTTGCAACACTAATTTAGGATTAGTAGAGTCTAATGTACTTGTTACTGACCAGATTTCTCATGCCTTTTAAAAGTTAAAACCTGCCTTATATTCTTATTTGCATGATAGGCAATATAGATATGAAAGGTATTAAAAATGGATGAATACAGAAGAAATACATTAAGGCAAAACAGTTAGAAACAGGTTAATATGATATAACAAATTGACTTATAAGAACCAACTTTTTTAATCTTTAGAATTAACACAAATAAAAACGTATGATAATCAGAATCATAAATGTAGCAGTACGATTTCAGTTATATCTCAAATAATCCAGTATCAATAATTTGGTCTTGCACTAATTCTTCAGGGGAAAAATCCATTGTTTTACATTTGGTAAGCAAAGAAAGTGATTCTGCAAAAGGCTACCAGAAAGCCCAGTAGGTTCACTGTGCTATTATTAATGATTTAAAAATAAAAGCAAATATTTAACTTACTATGTGCTAGACCCCTTCTGAACACTCGACATTTATTGATTCAATCACCATACCAAAACTGTGAAGTAGCTACTTTTATCCCCATTTTACTTATAAGGAAACCAGAGCAGAAAAAATTATTAACTTATCCATAATTACTTAGAAAGTTATTGATGTTATTATATTTTATTAAGGGCTTAAGTTATTTTTAAAATACTTTAAGACTCTATAAGACAAGTACATGATAAGGCATAATTGATATCAAAAATAACTTATAATGCCTTCCTTCCAGATTTTCTTGTTTTCATTTTATTCCAAACATTTCTGATACGATGATTTTACAACAGAAATCTGTCCTATTCTAGTTCATTTTGTTGATATTTAGGTGTGCTCTCTGTGCACCATACACAAAAAAATTTATAACAGTTTAATGTCAATGAAACTTGTTACAAGTGGTAGCAAGCAGGTCCAGTTGCCCAAGACTGAGCACTCAGGAAAAACAGTTGTCCTCTATCTCAGCAGGCCATCTTCTGTGGAGTGTTTGGGCTCTGAAGAGACAACCACTTACCCTGACAAAGGAAGGAGTGTCTACTAGCCAATGAGAGCAACCAATGCAGGCTAGGGAGACAGATGCTGATGCCAGATGGCCCTCACATCTATTGGTCCTGTTTTATAGAGGGATTGTTTAAGGCACCTTAAAGATCCTGTTTCACAGTCCAGGCAATTTACCTCAGATTCCTCACAAAGACAGGCTGTTTACAATTAAAATGACAGAAACTATACAGAGGCTGCCTCCCAATCTACCTCTTTTCTTTGGTCGAAAGCGATGATAATAGTGATTACAATGGCAAGTAATTTAAAATTAGAGAGCCAGTTTATTGTACACTGGTATGGCCCAAACTTTTGGGTAAAGGCCAAGACTTATGGAAGGAGAATGGATATGAGGAATCAATGGTTATTTGAACATCAAAGACACTGAGTACCAAACAACTGTTTAAGGCTCATTATTATTTTAATAAGCACCTGGAGGCTTTCCTGAGCTCCTGGTTTTAATGTTATCACCAAACCTCTGCTATCTTCAATGTCAAAATACTCAGTGAAATGCATTCTGTTATCAACATATCAGATACGGGGTGCATTCACAAGAAAAGCTTAATATGCATAGGGAGTTAGTGTTAGATCCAATTTCTTAATTCTGTATTATCTAAGGGACACTGAGAAATACCACCTTGATAAGGAATGAGCAAAGAATGAAATTAAGCATATAAATTTTTCAAGTTGTATTTTCATATCTCAGTTTTATTGATTGTGGGTTTTAAGTACAAGCAATGTTAAAATGTACATTTCAGTAGGAATAAAATAACTTGGCTAAAAGAATGAGAAATAGGAATAAATTTTCATTTGAATTCAATATTGTTAATGCAAGTTACATGTACACAGTCTTATTCTCCTTACAGAGGTTGTACTCTAAATTGAAATGTCATTTGGTATACTTTTATAAATCAGAAGTGCTAGTTCATGTATATTTTATTCTCTATACCAATCCTTTTAAGACATAATTAAATGCAAACAAACAGAAAAGAACTAACCCGAATCAATGTGTCCTTCTGAATGACATATCCTTCATACCTGCAAAGCCATCTCATCAACTAGACTATTGCACTCATGCTCATAAATTTGAAAAGGTTGGTTGATTCCCTTCCAATCCCATTTACATTTAGAAATATGTAGCCATATAACTTATTTTTCTATTAATTTATAAAGTGCTTCAGTTATGATGAAAGGCAAAATTACCTATTTGTTTCCAAAGATAGGTTAATATTTTGATTATCTTTGTATCTCACTGTGGATGTCGAGCTTTTGAATATAAACTGAAATGTTAGACAGTTTTTGTTGTGTTTCAGAAGACAAAGCATTCAGTTAGGATACTCCAAAGCTGTCAATGGGATCATCTTTCACTAAAGCCACTTCAGCCAATATACGGATAAAATGATTCATCATTTCAACTCTACAAGCCATTATTTCTAATTAAAAACTACCCCATAAATACCTATTTTATTGTGATGTTTGTGTGGTAAATAAATCAAGCGGTCAGTAAAACACTCACTGAGGAAATTACCTTAAAAAAATTACTTCATTTCCAAGTGTATCTTCCTAATTAAAATGACTATTTCCAATTCATATTTCTGAACTGTAATTTATAATATCCAATACTTAGGCAAAGCTATTGCCCTAATTTCTGAAATCATACTACCTACAAAACAGTAACTGTTTTTAACCATTTATTGGCATTTTACTAATGTGTATGAGACAATATAGAGAGCAACCTCTTTTGTTCAAAGATAAAAGGAAAAAGCTGATCAAACTCCAAAGTCATTTTCCCTAACTTTAAACAACAGCAGTGAGGATAAAATCCATTTCAATTACATTTATTATGAAGTTACCTTGGAATATATTGAAAGATAGATGATATATGAACCCACATAATCATTAAGATTACAGCCCAAATTATCTTCTCTCTCTACCAATTTATTTAATGTATGCTTGATTCATCTTCACCCTTAACTTTTCAGCTTGCTTTCTACCCATATTTCCTTCTTTAGAGAGACAATATAACACAACGGAAAAAAAAAAGTAGGATTAGGTTTGTTTAGTTAGAGATGGGAGTCTGTACACTGCCATTTACTAGGAGTACTTCTTTGGTTAACATAGCTTCCTTTGCTAAGTTTCAGTTTGAAATCATCAAGGTTCAATTCCCTTTATTTCCTATGTTCCCAAATTGCCTCTAACTTAGGATGTTTTATATTACTACCTCTCAATAAGTAAATAGGAACTATATGTTCATGAAGCAGCCCCTTTATGGAGCTAACTTATGTAACCTTTGGCATTGCTGTTTTCCTGAAAATTCTCTTCAGTAGTAGTATCTCCTATAACATTGTCCATCCCTTCTGTGTTTCCTTCTAAATCTCTTTTTAATAATAATCCTTCTCAACTTCCTTCACTGACACCTCATCTTCTATTACTTCTTTAAATGGAAGTGTTCATCAAGGTCACATTTTTAAACATGTTCTCACTCTACAATCCTTCTTTGGCTTATTGCTACTATATATACGTTATGCCCAACTCTTTTTTCTTGTAATTTTTTAATGTTTACTTATTTTTGAGAGAGAGAGACAGAGCACAAGTGAGATGGAGGGGGTGGGGGCAGGGGAAGGGTGGTGGCGCAGAGACAGAGGGAGACACAGAGTCTGAAGCAGCCTCCAGGCTCTGAAATATGAGCACAGAGCCTGACGCGGGGCTTGAACTCATGACCTGTGAGATCATTACTTGAGCCAAAGTTGGACATTCAACTAACTGAGCCACTCAAGCACCCCGCCCAACTCTTATCCTAAGTTAATATTGGTCTTGCCTCTAAGTTCTAAAACAATGCATTTCAAACTGCATCATGAACAACAGACACAACCAAGATTTTCAGTAAGTCTTAGTAAACTTAAATATCCTATAACCATTACCCCCTCCTAGTAACCCCAACTTGTATAGTCCTGTGATTTCAATCTATTAAAATTGCATCAATGGCCTTCCAGTCTTCCATGCTACAAATCCTGTTACAATGTTGGAGACTTTCCTCTTCCACATTTTTTTACCCTCACCTAATCAATGAATTCTTTTAAACCAACTGCAAAATACCCCTTTACACCATCCCCTTCCTTTTATTTCTATCATCTTAAAAGTTTAAAGTTCTCATGAAGTTTGGCTCCTAACTTATCTTCCACACTACTACCAGGCAGGTCTATTTGAAATGGACTCTGCCTATGTTTTCATCAAGTTTCAGTAGACGTCACATTACTAGCATTCAATGACTCCCAAAATTCACATTCAATATATCTTCCAGCTCATGTTTTGCTAATCCTCTCCACACCAGATTCACATTCCCTGAAATCCCATGGAAGCTCATGGCATCTTACTTTCCTCATGCTATTCCCTGAGTCACATCCCCACCTCCTCTCCCTCTACCTATCAAAATCTTAACAATTCTGTTTCTTAACTGAAATGATCATTTCCTTTCTGATTGTTTTACTGGGATAGTTGCCTCTCAACTCTGATACCCATCTCTTTAGAACTCTCAACTCCTGCTGTACAAAAGTACTATGTAAGCTGGATAAGTAAAATTGTAAAACTTAGGAACTAATTGACTCAGACAAGCTATAGAATGTATTACCTTGAAACTCTCACCAGTTCTCAATTTCTAAATATCTTAATCACACCAAAATTAATGTCAAAACTCATAAAATATAGTCCCCTTAGACTTCTAAGCAATACCTCTTCATAATCTTAAGACTAAAGATTAATTTGTCTCATCTATATTTTTCTTAAAATTTCACTGTGAAAATTGTTAGTTTTTCTGCTATCTGCTTAACTTACTTTTTTTGTTTCATGTTTACAGATAATATCTTGGGACCCCCGGTATATAATATAACCAAGTATAAATAAGATGCTCCATAATACTTCCATTTTGTCTAATCTGTGTTTATGCATAAACATGATGTTTGTGAATATGTTAGTACATACTGATAAGCATAGTAATGACATATGTTTGTCACAGTTGAAAATACATGGTGAGAAATCAAATAAACTAGAAATCAAAAAACCTTATTTCTTATTTAGAAAAAGCCAAATATCTATGAAACTAATATAACACTGTTTGTTAACATTGTATGTTAACTACACTAGAATTATTTTTTTTAAGTTATACAAATTAAAAGATAAGTCAGGAAAAGATTCTCAAAGGTGGTGATATCTCACTGAGACATTGATGGATAAATAGATATTTTCAAGACCGGGAAAGATAATGGAACAAATTAATGAAGATGAAAAAAAAAAAAATCCTGCCTAATTATAAAATTGTGACTAGTATTTGGCTACAAATATACATAGCAGCAAGTTATCGTTTTGTTTTCTTGAAAATAGATACTAAAATCAGTACCATCATGGTATTTTGATTCATGAATATATATCATACCTGTAGAATTATCTAGAATTAAATGACTATACTAAAGTTCCTAATATTGAGTTATTTGATACTATAAATCATAAGATTTATATAAGCTAATTTTAATAAATTTGTAAAATAAATTCAAAATTAAATCATGCTGAAACCATAGAGTAAATTTTCCTACTTATACTCAGCAACACAGCATATAGAAATATTTTTCATTCTTCCTCTGTATACAATGTAGGAAAAATAAGCAGGTCAAATGAATAAGGTTCTACAGCAATAATAAAGTGCCATAGAATTATAAATGATTCTCGTTGATACTATTATTAGACCTCTAGTGTTTTTCACATGCATCTCATTTGATCTTCACAGCAATTGTGTTAATTTGTTAGTAAGATGGCATTTGCCAGTTTTATAGAAAATTGATAAGTATTTTGCCTTAGGTTATGCAGTTCTTAAGAGACAAAGCTAAATTTTGAATATAGGTCTTCCAATAGCATTCTAAAATAACTAGAGTGGGATTTCTTACGAGGTGCACAAACAAATTTCTTTATTGAGATAGTGATAGAAAAAGAAATATTTGAAGAATGAAATTCAAATTCACCTTACCAAAGAAGTGCCTTTTTTGACCTTGGGTATGACCCTTGATTCCTCTATGCTTCTGTTTCTTTATCTAGAAAATGAGATTCTGAACTAATGTTTAAACTTTTGTCCAATGAAATATTTATTATTCTAGGATTTGCCAAAATAAAAATATCTGTGAAGAAACACCAAACAATGTGTACAGAAAGAAGCCAAAATGTTTTAAAATTATTGATTAGTAAATCTAATGCACATTCACATAGCAAAGCCCCCTAATGTAAAAGATATCATGGAAGAAAAAAATGAAGAGAATAGAAATGTGGACCTTAATCAACAGATGAATGGATCAAGAAGATGTGGTTTATCTATACCATGGAATACTACATGGCAATGAGAAACAATGAAATCTGGCCATGTGTAGCAACATGGATGGACCTTGAGGGTGTTATGCTGAGCGAAATAAGTCAGGCAGAGAAGGACAAATATCATATGTTTGCACGTATAGGAGGATTAGGAGGAACTTGACGGAGGAACAAGGGGGAGAAGAAGGGCAGAAATGGTGGGGGAAAGGGAGAGAAGCAAACCATGAGAGACTCTTGAATGCTGACAAAAACTGAGGACTGATGGATGTGGGGGGAGGGGGGGATGGGCATGGAGGAGGACACTTGTGGGGATGAGCACTGAGTGTTATGTGGAAACTAATTTGACAATAAACTATTAAAAAAAAAAAAAAAAGAAATGTGGACCTTAACATTTTTAACTATGCAGTCATACCCAATCAGATGTAAAGTTGTAAAAACAAAAACAAAAACAAAAAAGACTATTTAAAACATTTAATTATATATTACTTTTCTGAAAATACAAAAATCAATATAGTCATAATAATTCTAAAAACTCTACCAGCATGTATCACATGAATTGTACCTTACATTCTTAACAAAATTATTATCTAAGCTATGAATTTTGAGAACTATAGAGCCAAAAAACACCATAATACCACACCTTAAATAAGGACACTATTCCAATGTATGATACGGGGTTTCTATTTATATGTAATGTAATAACATATGCATTAAATTAATATGCTTTTTGCTTCCTATATAGTACAGAGCCTTTAAATTTTACTTTATGCTACTTACACTCCCCTCAGAAGTGTGAATATTCACCATAGTTAATAAAATTAGGTACTGTGCCATATTACTTTCATTAACACATACTAATTGAATGAATAGAACATTTTACTGGAAAACAAACCAAAGATTGGGACTTATTAATTTTCTGAACAGAATACTGTTTCTCTATTAAAATGGTCTGTTTTAAACCAAAGTGTTTCTATTATATTATCAATCAACCATTTTATAAAAGAATAAAACACTTAGCAAGACCAAAAACCTATCATTTTATCAATCTATCATTTTATCAAAGAATAAAACACCTAGCAAGACCAAAAAAAGAAAGAAAAGGTATCAATAAGAACCCTATCAGGGAGAATAAAATACTGCAAAAATACAAGGATCAAATTAGGTTCAAGATAATACAGAAGTAATGCATACAGATAACTCCAAACAAAATGTTATCTAAATGTGCTACCCTTTTGAAGACAAAAGCATGTCAGATGTTCAGAATTTGAAGCATGTTTAAATGTAGAGTGTCAAACAATTGCTATGGCAGAAATCGCTCGGTGATTACCCAATATCCATTCTCTAGTTCCTCCCTAGTAACGGAACTCCATTTCTTTTAGCAGAAGCCCTGCTCTCATCTTAAAGAGAAATTATGCTTCCACTTTTTTGGATAGGGAAGAATACAAAGCATCATTTTTTTCCTAATGAAATAGGAATCAGTTGTTTAGTGCAATGCTTAATCTCCAAAATGAATGGCGACCTTCGATGAAAGGTGCCTTTTACTTCTTGTCCTTCTCCTTTTTCCAGCCAGACCATGGTGACTGGCACTCCAATGACCATTTGCAAGCATGAGAAGGAAGGTCACACATGAGGACAAAAGAAAAGTTGAGTCCTATGAAACTATACCAGCCACCATACCCTGTGTACAAATGACTCATTTTTGGAGAAATAAAGAATTCTATCATTAAGCAATTTGGTCCAAACTCAACAGCTAATTGATATGCTTGCCTAAAATTTGTCTCTCATTTTATAAAAAAAAGTTTCAATAAATGCTCCTGAAAGCCTTCACTGCACTACCACCAACATACAATCAACATGGTCCCCTTTGACTTATTACTCAGCAGTCAAAATTTCCCCCCAAAATTATCTCCCTCACCAAAGTTCATTATCCATATGCTTCATTTATGGAGTATGGACCCAATCAAAGCACAAAATTGGATGCTCCTTTATATTTATATACACTTCATCTAAAGTGGGAAAAAAAGGGATTTGCTTAACTATTTTTAAACATCTATTATCATTTTAATTAACATTAATGGAGACTTTTCTAGATTTTCCCAGAAATAACCATACAGAAATCAATTAAACCAAACAAAAGGATTATTTTCTAAAGTAGTGCCTTTCAGACTATCTGTGTGGAAGGATCCCTTTTTTTTTTAATGCAATCTATCATAAACCAATTTTTCATAAAATATACCCCTCTCTCAGCATCAAAACAAGTCCAATGCTCATATTTTTGGATATTAAAACAAATAACAAATTGCTATAAAAGTTTCTCAAAAAGGTTTCCCTTGCCTTGTCACACACTGGAAGCCAGCAGCTAGCACACTATATAGATTCACAGCCTGTACTTTGTTACCACTTTTCTAAGTCATTGATATTAAGATTCTAAGTCATTTATGTTAAGATTTATGTTTTCTAAATATTATTACTATACATTCTGATCCAATTTTGTGTTCAACCATCTCCTTTTTTTTACCACAAATTGAAACTAAATTAAATTAAATAATTTGAGGAATCTAAGTTTCTGATCTCCTTATTCATTTTTTGGGGGGGAAAAAGAGGTTCAATGGCTTTTTGAAAGAAATTTAAAGATTAGTTTATTCCAATAAATGTAGAAATATTAAACACCTAAAGTTTTAGCTTTTACTTTAGTAAAAGTAAAATTTTCCATGATAGGTTTTGAGCCAAAATTGATACAGACATGTCACTATTATGGTTGTGAAAATATACTAACAATAATTTCAAATTAACACATTATAAACATATTATAATATTTCACATATTTTACTTATTCTAAATATGAGCACATAGAGAAAATGACTCAAAAATGTACTTTTTATAATCTCAAAATTACATTCTGTAATAACGTAAACTTCTCAACAATGAATATGGAGAAAGTCTGATGGATGTATAAATCACAGAAGACACCAATGAAGGGAAGAAATAGCCTTCAAAAGGCAAGACTACTACTAAATTCTACAATGCTTTATTGGAAGAACAACTAAAAGCAAGAGTGATAAGTTGATGTAAGAACATGAAAAAATGTCCTCATCTAGAATCTCTACTTTGGGAAATGTCCTGCCATATTATTCAAATGTATGTCCCTGGTTTTATCAAGTGGATTGTCTGAAAAGCCAAAGATATATGCTATATTAAAAAAGAAAAAAAGAAGCACTTCAGTTTAAATAAAAGGTTTGTTTTATTTTGTGTTTCATGAGAAGGATGAAGAAGAGTAAAAGGAGAGGAATAAGAAGTTATTGGTAAAAGGAAATAGTTACAAAGAATAGAGGAAAACGAGATAGACTAACAACAACCAAATTTATGTCCTACTGCTACTCATTAGAAGATTATTATCTTTCTAAAAACAGCATCTCTTGGGGCACCTGGGTGGCTCATTTGGTTGAGCGTCCAACCTTGGCTCTGGTTATGATCTCATGGTTCGTGGGTTCGAGCCCAGTGTCGGGCTCCAATCTGACAATGTGGAGCCTGCTTGGGATTCTCTCTCTCCCTGGCTTTATGCCCCTCCTCTGCTCATGCTCACTCTCTCTCTTTCTCAAAAATAAACAAACATTAAAAAACAGAATCTCAACCTCAGGTAAACAGTGATGTGCTAGACAATAAAACTTTTAATATTGTTGTGGCCCTCATGTAATAAATTTTTAAACGCGGAACTTCTATGACTATTAAGTGTTCTGCAAAAATTGGTTGGAAAAATAAAAAATAAAAAACAATTGTGATACACTACAGTGGAAATACATTTTGTCTTTCCCCAATAATTCTTTAGTTCTTTATGAAAACAAAACAAAATCCACTTGAAATAAGAAAGAAACAAGGAAGTAGGTAATTATTTATAAATAAATAACATTTTTCAAGAATGAATTAATTATCAATATGTGAAAGGCAAGATAATATAACTGTAAATTGCTTAGTATATGACTTTTAATAAAATTTTTCCAGTTTTATTGACATATAATTGACATAATTTTGTATTAGAATTTAAAACATAATGTTTTGATATATGAGTATATTTGAAAATTATTATGACAATAAGTTTTCTTAGCATCCACTAATATACTTCAGAAAGCCTAGTTTTAAAGTTTCTAGTATTCAAGATTATTCTTATTAAAAATACATAAAACATTTTCTAAAATCAAAGAAAAAACTAGGAAATAGCTATAAATAAAAATATAGCATCTCTTTCCATTCAGATGCAATTTAGAAGCCAACTTAGAATATTGGTTGTATATTCTCAAGTATTTTTAGAACAACCAGAAAGCTATGATATAGATTAAGTAAATATTGTATCTACTTAGGGTCTCCATAAAAGGTTGGAGAATTTAAGCTGAAATGATAATGTAAATCTAAAAATTTTATTAACAATAATTTGATGAATATAGTTGAAATTTTTATCACATTTGTAATAAAAATTTTACCAAATTTTGCCTTTTATAAAAACCTAGGTAAAAAATATATTTTTATATGACAAATATCAACTCTTATAACTGGAGAAAAACAACAGAAAATAAACAAACTATACCTCTTTCATTTAATATATTATTGCAAAAGACAAACCACTCTCATATTTTGTCTATCTCTGTCTTCTCTTTCCCTTACTATAACTGCAAAAACACTGGTTAACCAATAATGAAAGATTTAAGCAAAAAAACATAGTATAACAATACAATTGTTGGAGATATTCATTTTTATCATGTTACTTTAAATAACTCTTATCTCTTTACCAAAAGAGATGAATAAAAGATTCAAGCAAATAAAAGTCTTCTCTGGGAATGTGAGTGGTATATACTTACAATATAAAAGAATAAACAAAATTGATTATCAGGTCCAGTGCTCAAAACCATTAACATGCATTGAGTGGTGGAAAGAATATTCTTGGCAGTTCCTGTTTAAATTACATGCAAGGGACAATGTATCTTATATTTGTGAGGCACTTTTCACTGAAGAGTTTCTGAAACTTTGCAGACTTTAAGGAGGCCCAACCAGAGGCAGGTGGAAGGTTTTTTTTTTTTTCTTTTTACTACTATTACCCTTTTATCAGCTAAGTTACCTCCCAGGCCCCCACTTTCATGCAATGCTTTCTGCCTTTTTCAGAAAAGTGACTTCTGAGATAATTTCCTGACTTGTTTCCCACAGAGGTAATGAGTTCAAGTCACAACAATATGGTTTAACCTAAAATTGAAAACAGAACTTCTAGACATAAACATTCACAATAATTGTAGGAAAATAATACACAGCTATCAATGATGTAGAAATTATTTGAAAAATGCATAATTTTAATAAACTGATCTGAAATCAGTAACATCCAAGATATATCAGGTCAATGTTTGACTCTTGTTTGGCCTGTTATTCTAAGATACCAGAACCCAATATAAAAGAAAGAATAAGGTAATAGAAGGAAATGAGGCTTAAATACAGTCTCCTATTAACAAAAGCAAAACAACAGTAATTTCTCTCTTCAACCAACCCATTATTATTAAACTGTGGATAAATAAAAGTGAATATGATTAGAATAATTGATTCATCTGACAAATTAATTCTTTAGGCAGTTTCTGTATGGTAAATGAAAAGAAATCATATTCACCCTTTATTTTTCAAATATGATTTCTTTTCATTTACCATACAGAAACCGCCTAAAGACTTAATTTGTCAGATGAATTAATTAGAAAAAATACTGCCAATTTGAGAGAAGGAATAAGAAAATGAAAATAAAATTTAAAAATGTGAACTTTATATAAAAAATATAAAAGTTGGGGCATCTGAGTGGCTCAGTCAGTTAAGCGTCTGACTTCAGCTCAGGTCATGGTCTTGCTGTTCATGAGTTCGAGCCCCGCATCAGGCTCTGAGCCTGGAGCCTGCTTCAGATTTTTGTATCTTGCTCTCTCTCTTCCCCTCACCTGCTCATGCTCTAATTGTCTCCCAAAAATAAATAAACATTTTTAAAAAAATTTTAATGTAAAAGTTAATGTAAAAATAATGGCAAAGCTATGAACTGGAATAATTCACATTAAATTAATAATAACTATTAAGTTATTAGTTGGTATCAATAACTAGATGGAAGTATCTATTAAGTACAGAATTTAATAATAATCTGGCTTTCATATACAAAGATACCAGTAAAGCATGTAATATTAATCATTTTTCATTGATAGTAAAAATTAGCAATAGCCCATTCTCTCTCCTTAATCCTGAACCTATAGATATTAGTAAATATATTCAAATTGATATTTTCTGAAATCAGAATGGTATCTGGAATTGTTCTTACTAAAAACGAGTTAGCAGTGCTGGGATGGCTCATTCTATTAAGCATCTGATTCTTGATTTTGGCTCAGGTCACAATCTCAAGGTCCATAAGATAGAGCCCTGTTTTGAGTATTTCTCTCCCTCTCTCTCTGCCCTGCTTCCACACGCTCACACACTCTTTCTCAAAATAAATAAAAAAACTTTAAAAATAAGGCAAAGAGAACACTGATCCAAGAAAGAAGGTATACATCTATTTTACTTTTTTTTCTATTTCTCTAGCTAAGTAAAACTAAAAACATTACACAGAAAACAAACACAAGAAGACTATGAAGAGTGGAGGGAATAAGGCAGATGATCTAGAGACCTCTAGATTCAAGCAACAATGTGGCAGTGAATTCCCTGTTGTTTGTTTGGACTTCTATAACCCAGACTTGGACACAAGAAGCTGACCACCTGAAAACAACAGGTATGGCAAGAAAAAAAAACAGTCCACTAAAACTTGCTCCTTTAAGAGGCAGCATAGTAACTCAGAAAAGATTTAACAAAAACCAGTTTACACCAGGCAAACGACACAGAAAGAAAACACGGTAGCCCCACCACCATCCATGCCACCAAAAGCCAAGGAAAGCTGATAAGCCTACCTCCACATTATAACAAAGCACCTCAATGCCTCCCTCCTAACAGTGGTGGTATCAGAGAAGTCCTAGTGGGAAGTTTGGACTTTCATCCCTCTAGGCAATAACAATGACTACCCAACTCAGTATTACCAGTAAAGATGACAGGGAGAACCTGGATACCCAACCCAACCAACAGTAATGAGGTACCACTTACAGGTACATTGAGCAGAGGCCAAGTACAGACAGCCCTTCACCACTGCCCACAGGTAAGGAGGCTCCGCTGCCCTGTGGTATCATGGGAGGCCACACAGGGAATAGTAACAAAAACTGTTAATTCTCCCAAGTAGGGGGCTTTCGGTAGAGGACTACTGAGAACTGGAAATCTCAGCCTCACCAACAGTAATAAGGAGCTCCGTTTCAGGTTTTAATGGTGGCTAAATGGGGAATCTGGATTTCTATAGTATCTTACCGAACAAGGCAAAACTCAACCACACCAGTTAGGGCAGTGACAAAAACAATCAGCTAAAATAGAAGACTTAAACAAAATCCACAGACTGGTTTCAGTTTCAACTGAAAATCATTCCTCACTTGAATAGCCAGTAAGATCTCAATGAATGAATGAATGAAAAAACTGAATAATGTCAATACATTATTGACGTGGGGCTCAAACCCACGGATTGTGAGATCATGACCTGAGCTGAAGTCAGATGCCTAACTGACTGAGCCACCCCAGGTACCCCTAAAAAAAGTTACCTTCATATTTGTATTAAGGTTTTTTAAATCTTTCTTATTTCAATTTTCTTATTTATTAAAATTTAACAGAATAGGTAATGTGGCTGGTAAATCATCGGAATTATCAAACGTTTGCAATATTACACATTCATATTTGGAGTGGCAAGGGTAGTTCAAACATCTTACCTATACATAATGTGTCTGTAGAAGAAAATATTCTCGCAACTCATTTGATATGCCAGGTTAGTAAAAATATAAAACAGTGTTAGTATTGTTCTTTAGTAGGTGAGGTTATCTCCTATAATGGCTAAATGATGTCATTGGTATTTCATTTGGTATTTATGAAGTATCATAAAGTAGAGCATATGGTTTCATACTACAACTCAGATTTAAAATAACAAAATAGAATGTTATGGATGTTATTACTTTAGTCTGACTTGTATTGGTTTTATTTTATTCCTATAGCATTGTAAGGTAGGTAAGTAATTATATAAGTAACTTAGAAGGATTTCTGTACTTTGGTTTCAGTGATAAAATTTATGTTCAATGCCTAAATCTGATACAGTGAAACCTTTTAATGCTTTCTTATAATTTTGCAGAATTCATAATAAAAATAATTTGAAGTATATTTTTTATAATCAGAAGCCACAATTAGAGCCACTTGGAAAAACTTACATGAAAGAATTATACAAAATAATATCCTTAAATAATAACTTGCTTTCATATTACAGAAGTAAATATTTCATTAGTTTTTCACATATTAATTTTCTCTCTGCTCAAATCCATTATGAAAGAATAGTTCCAGCCCTATACGACTGGGACAAAGTCTGAAAGTATAATACAATAAATATAATAGTTAATCCTTTTATTTCCTTTCTTTATATCTTATGAAGCCCTGAAACTTCCTTTGAGGTTCCCACAATCTTCTTTATTCCTGACATGTCGATGGTTTCTTAGAGTTGTCCACAAGAAAAAAAGAAAACTGCAGCTGTGTAAACCAATTTTTAGTTTACACTGTATCTTGTTTTACTTCTGAACAAGCTCTATTACAACAGCTTCTCTGTCATCTTAGAGAACATCTTGAAGGATTGGGAAAAGGCAATAGAGATTCACATCCCAAGAGATGAAGGAGGCTGGATTAGCTTATATGTAATGTACATAGTATACCATTACTTTCACAAATGTCTATTTAAATCTATAAAAATTATTTTGGCTTCTGGATTGCATTCTCAGTATAAATGTGTGTATTCTATAACTGAATGCACGAATTCACTTGAGAATGGGTGAATAAAGAGATTCTTTTGTCAATCACAGACTCAAAATTATACATTTATTTTCCATAACATTTTGTAGACAATATCTATAAGGAATGTATCTGGAAAAATAACCATCAAATACGCAGAACAGTGAGTCTGTGTTGTATTTTGGGAAATGTGGTAGGATGGGGAAAGAAGGGAGAAGGAAAGGAAAATAAGGTATAAACAGGTTAAAATGAAGTTCCCCAGCACTGTTTGTAAAATAGATGTAGGATTGTCTGAGATGTTTTACAAAATTTAACTTCCAGCAAGGTTTGTTTTTTTTTTTTCCCCCAGATCATATTAAATTGACTATGATACTATCCTGTATGCTTTTTTGGGGCGGAGGTTTTCCATTCTTTTTGCCTCCAATGAATTCCAAATGTGCCAAACTTATTAGCTTGTCCCTTATTTCTCCTACTGGGCCCCAGTTGGCCAATGAGAAGGCTATTTTAAACTACTGACCCTGCACCTGGGTATTTGCAGTCCATGGGGGTATTAGCTCTTGTCCAGTTTTTCCCTGCTCTGCTGCTTGTAAAGGCTTGCCTGGTTGCAGACTGTACAGAGATTAATTTGATCACTCCTTGCTTATGAGAATAGGTTACCAGAAGCCTCACATTTATTTTCCAGCTCTTAATGATACGGAAGACTGAATTTGGACTGAAGCCTGGTTTTCTGTCTTAAGCCTTGTGAAAAGTCCTCTACTTACTAGTATTTAACTTGGAAATTGATTTTTAACTTAGATTGCTTTATTTATATAAAGTACAAAAGTGCCAATAATGATGCATTTTAAAATTCTTAAAACTACTATCTATGCTTTTCAGAGTTTGGTTCAAATCTAAATTTTGTCATAGCTGATTTTTTTAATTCTGTAAGAAAATACCAAGTTTCCCTGATGCCAAAGTGTTTGTATTGCCTCCTGCTAAATCTAACATGCTATTAAGCTTATTTATGAGACTTTTTTTTAGTTTATTTATTTTGAGAGAGAAAGGGAAAGAGGGGACTCGTGTGTGGCAGGGAAGGAGAGAGGAAGAGAGAGAAAATCTCAAGTAGGATCTGCACAGGTACTATAGGACCCCACGTTGGGCTCAAACTCAAGAGATCATGACCTGACCTGAAACCAAGCTTTCGACTATCAACCAACTGAGCCAGCCAGGCATCTCTTACTTATGAGATGTTTCAAGTTATTATTATAGATCAATTTAAAGAGTCAGCAATTTTAAAAAAAAAAGCTGTTGATCCTTCAGCTTAAATATATTGACTTAAAGTCTAAGTAATAAAGCAGGTCATAAGAAAAATGATTTCAGCTGTGGAAATCTGATACTGGCATTTTCTGTTTATAGACTGGGTTAACTTGGTTCATGAATTGCTTTGCCTATTATCTTTGTTTGTTTGAAGTTTTTATTTAAATTCTAGTTAGTTAGCATACAGTGTAATACTGGTTTTAGGAGTAGAATTTAATGATTTATCACATACATATAATACCCAGTGCTCATCACAAGTGCCCTCCTTAATACCCATCACCCATTTAGCCCACTTCCCCTCCGTCACCCCTAAGTTTGTTCTCTATAGTTAAGAGTCATTTATGATTTGCCTTCCTCTCTTTTTCCCCCCTTCCGCTATGTTAATCTGTTTTGTTTCTTAAATTTCACATATAAGTGAAGTCATATGGTATTTGTTTTTCTCTGATTGACTTATTTCACTTAGCATAATACATCTAGCTCTATCCACGTCATTGTAAATGGGAAGATTTCATTATTTTTAGTGGCTGGGTACTATTCCATTGTGTGTATGTATATACTGTGTATGTATACATATTCTATTACATCTTTTTATCCATTCATCAGTTGATGGACATTTCGGCTCTTTCCATAACTTCACTATTGCAGACAATTCTGCTATAAACATCCAGGTGCATATTTCCCTTCAAATCAGTATTTTTGTATCCTTTGGGTAAATACCTAACAGTGCAATTGCTGAACTGTAAGGTCGTTCTATTTTTAACTTTCTGAGGAATCTCCTTACTGTTTTCAGAGTGGCTGCACCAATTTGCATTCCCATCAACAGTGCAAGAGGGTTCCCCTTTCTCTGCATCCTTGCCAACACCTGTTGTTTCTTCTGTTGTTGATTTAGCCATTCTGACAGGTGTGAAGTGATATTTTATTATAGTTTTGATATGTATTTCCTTGATGATAGATTCAGTAAAGTTGCAGGATAAAAAATCAACATACAGAAATTTCTTGCATTTCTCTACACCAATAATGAAGCAGCAGAGAAATCAAGAATTGATTCCATTAACAGTTGCACCAAAAACAGTAATAAACCTCACCAAAAAGGTAAAAGACCTGAACGCTGAAAACAACAGAACTTTGATGAAAGCAATTTAAGGTGACACAAAGAAATGAAAAAAAAATTCCATGCTCATGGATTCGAAGAAAAAAAGATATTTTTAAAATGTGTACACTCCCCAAAGCTATCTACACATTTAAAGCAATCCCTATCAAAATACAGTGGTTTTTTTTTTCATAGAGGTAAAACAAACAATCCTAAAACTTGTGTGGAACCACAGAAAACCCTAAATAGCCAAAGCAACCTTGAAAAAGAAAATCAAAGCTGGAGGCATCACAATTTTATAGACTTCAATTTATATTACAGATCTGTAATCATCAAGACAGTATGGTACTGGCACAAAATAGACACAAAGATCAATGGAACAGAATAGAAAACCCAGAAATGAACCCACAACTATATGGTCAATTAATGTTCAACAAAGCAGGAAATCCTGTAGTGTCTGATGTTCTTTTTATTTTAATTTTTCTCTCTATGGTTCAAATTGGGCAATTCTGTCATTCTTTCCTAAAGTTAACTATTATTTTCTCCTTCCTATCCTTTGGCACTTGACCCTATGCATTGAGTTTTTAATTTTGGTTTTTGTATTTTTCTGTTCAAAGTTTTCCATTTAGGGGAACCTTAGTGGCTCAGTCTGTTAAGCGTCTGACTACAGCTCAGGTCATGATCACACGGTTCATGGGTTTGAGCCCCACGTCAGACTCTGTGCTCACAGCTCCGAGCCTGGAGCCTGCTTCAGATTCTGTGTCTCCCTTTCTCTCTCTCTGCTACTCCCCTGGTCGCACTCTGTCTCTCTTAAAAAAAAAAAAAAAAAAAAAAAAAGTTCTTTTTTCTTCTAAAAAAAAGAAAATAACTTTTTAAAAACACTTTTAATGTTTATTTATTTTTGAGACAGAAACAGAGTATGAGCAAGAGAGGATCAGAGAGAGAGAGGGAGACACAGAATCTGAAGCAGGCTCCAGGCTCGGAGCTGTGAGGACGGAGCCCAATGTGGGGCTTGAACTAACACACCATGATATCATGACCCGAGCTCAAGTCTGACACTCAACCAACTGAGCCACCCAGGCGGCCCGAAAATGACTTTTAAAAATTAAAGTCCATTATTTGTCAATTAATATATTAGAATATATAGAATATATAGCATACATATATAAAATAAAGAATATATTAGAATTTAAAACACAGTAAATAAAATTCTGTATGTTCACCAAAGAATTCTTTATAAGATATTGCCTTATTTATCTTCCTTAATAATATACAATATACTTAAAATGCACTAGTAATTCATAGGGATTACTATTACTATAGTAATGCTATATTACTGCAGTCCTTCCTTAAATATCACAAGAATTAAGTCATTTGACCTGTGAAATTCAGCCATTCAAGTTATTCTTTTAGGCAGGGTCAAAAATTATACCACTATAGCAACATAGATGGAGACTGCATGGTGTAGCATTTGTTTTCAGCTTAGATTCAAAGCTTGGCTTTCCCACATGGTAACTGTGTGACCATCCACATATTATTTCTTCTCAGTTTTTCTCATCTATACCAAGGAAAACAAATGGAACTTGTTCTCATAGAGTTGGTCTGAAAACCAAACAAGGCAATACATGTAAGTAAATAACAGGTGTCCAGGGCTTTTGCAATAAATGTTAACTATTTTCATTTGAATGTTTTTACTATTTCAGTGAATAAATGGATAAACTGTTTGAGGTTTGTTTATTCCTGGTAATATTTTTGACTTCTTTTCAAATACATTTTGCTGAACTAAATAAAATATAATGTAACCATAAGTCACATCTGGCAAGAGTATTTCTGGTAGGCTTAGCATTATAGTGACAACCAGATGTTGAATTATACAGATCAAAATGCTTTCTTTTTCTGCTGTGGTTGACCACTACACTGAGCAATGTTAATTATTTAGAAAGCTTAGCATTTGGCAATGTGAAAAACATGTTTTGCATTTAATACAAAGAAGCCTCTCAACATAAGAATTTAGTAAAGTTAGGGTCAAAATTTAAGTTCCATTTTGCATCCGTAAATAAAACAAATCTGTGTCTTATAGTATTTTTCCCGTAATTTTATTTATATATAAGCATATATATAAATATAATAAATATATATATATTTTTTTTTTGTTCAAGATTATGGGGGATTTGAATCAACTGAAATAAATGATATGTACCAGAAGACAGTGTGTTATTCCATTCAACTTATTAGAGTGTCTTCATGCCATTGGAATGCTGCAATCACTCTTAACAAAAGTTTTTACTGTCATCGCAAATCTCAAAGAGTCCCTTTGGATATTGCTACAGATACGTATCTGGATTACATAGGCCGTACTAATACAATTAAGAATCAGTGCTAGGAATTTACAAATGTGCCCTTTACATAAGAAATGTAAATCATTACTATAAAATGTATAATTAAGACTGAGTTCCTAACATACATGGAAAAAATTGTCAAGTCATAATTTTATGTCTCTTTTCCTAATGGAATCATTATTCTCTGTAACATCATGATTGTTTCTTAATCTGCCAGTATTTTTGTATTCTCCATAATAAGCCAAGAAGCAATGGTTCCAAAGACTCTTGCCATCAACTTTCCCTCTTCAATTAACTCCATTTCTTTTCAAAGACAGATATATCTACTATGAAAATTTCCCAAGATCAGATCTGGCGAAGGGCTAGTAAAGAACTTCTGGTCAAGTGCAGTGCATCGTAAGCATACTCCCCACACCTTTATTTATATCTCAGTTGTCTAGATACATTCCATCATTCTGTGTTACTCTCATGAATATTGCAAATTGTTTTCAACATTCTTTTGAATATTAGGATGCTAGTAACATACTAGAGTTCTAAAAAGAAAAAAAGGGTTTTATTTAATCCATTATTTTATCATGATTCTGGTACTTTTGACTTGATTATTAAAAACATGAATAGATTTTCCCCTTTGACTGATATTAATGAGACATCTTTTACAAAGGACAAAGTAAACATAAATACTTATATACAGTATGAAAATTTTTATTTTTCATTCTGGGTGGTGATCAAAAACTTGATGGATTGTAAAAGATTGCTTTAGCTACTTGGGGTCTTTTGTGGTTCCATATATATTTTAGTATTATTTGTTTTAGCTGTATTAAAAATGTTGTTGGTATGTTCATAGGAATTGCTTTAAATCTGTAGGTTGCTTTGAGTAGAATGGACATTTTAACATAATTAGTTCTTCCAGTCCATGAGCATGGAATACCTTTCCTTTTGTTTGTGTCATCTTCAATTTCTTTAATCGGTGTTTTATAGTTTTCAGAATAGAGGTCTTCACTATATTATCCAGTAATTCCACTACTGAATATATACCCAAAGACAATGAAAACATTAACTTAAAAAAATATATGCAGTCTTGTGTTTATTGCAGCATGATTTACAATAGCCAAGATATGGAAGCAGTCCAAGTTACCATCAATATATGAATAAAGATGTGAGAGAGAAGTGTGTGTGCGCGTGAGAATATTACTCAGCCTCAAAAAGAAAAGTTTTTTGCTATCTGCAACAACATGGATGAACCTACAGGTCCACTGATTACACTAAGTGAAATAAGATACGGAAGGACAAATACCGTATGATTTCACTCATATGTGGAATCTAAAAAACAAAAAGAATAAGCACAATCAAATCTATGAACATAAAGAGCTGATTCTTTTGGGGGGTATACAGATGGGCAAAATGGGTGAAGAGTGGGAGATACAGACTTCCAGTTATGGAATGAATAAGTCACAGGGATAATAGGTACTGCACATTAAATATAGTCCATGATATTTTGAGAGTGTTGTATGGTAAAGGATGACAGCTATACTTGTGGCAGGCATTGCATAACATACAATATCACTGAATCAGTATGTTGTATATCCGAAACTAATGTAATAGTGTACGTCAATTATACTCAAAATTTTTTTTAAAAATAAAAATTATTCTTCCAATCCATGGAAACAAAAAGATCAGTGGTTTCAAGGGGTGGGTTGGGGTAGAGATGAATAGATGTAGCACAGAAACTTCTTTAGGATAGCAATATTATTTGTATGATATTATAACAATGAAAACCCACAACACCAAGAGTGAACCATAAGATAAACTATGGCTATGAGGTAATTATAATGTGTCAAGGTAGGTTCATCCTTATGTTAGACAGAAGCTAGACATGAGAAATAGAAGGAACACTTTCAGGCAGAGTCCCAAGTCCTGGAAGGGAAATGATAGAGACACGAGCTGCAGGCAAGGATGGTGATAAATAAGCTACGCATCAGAAGCCTAAGGACACAACTTCCTGACTTTCTGGTTTCTGAAACCTTGGGACTGGCAGATCATAAGTCACAGGAGTAAACATGCACTTTTCTCTTCCATCTCTGCCCCAGGGTAACCTCTAGACTCCTTATAATGCATTTCCATCGCAGGTATACCCTTATCCCCATGGAAAAAGGTTGCCATAACAGTTTTGGTATAAACCTTGGAGGATCAAACACTCTCAACCTGTGGGAGGAGTCTCCCAAATAATTGGAAACAGTGTCCATTCCAGACCACTCCACTACAAGTCACAGCTCATCCCCGACCAGAGAGACCCAACAATATGCAATCCCAAAACAACTGAGGGGCCAACTGCACCTAGAGGAACGATTCCCCTGCTCTCCCACCTTGAGAGTGTACTTTTGCTTTAATAAACTGCTTAGTGCTTACTATTTCTGGCTGTCTTTCTTCCAGTGGCAGATCCCCACAAAAATCTTCTCTTGGGAAGTCCAAGGGCCGAGACCTCCATTCACACAATGCAGACTCTCTCACTGGATAACACTTGGTTACAAAAAAAAAAAAATGCACCCCTCCGGCAATTTAATATTTATATCAGGGAGGCCTCTATGTATATGGGGAGGAATGGGGTATAGGGGAAATCTCTATCACCTCAGTTTTGTTGTCAACCTAAAACTGCTCTGAAAAAATGAAGTCTTAAAAAGTAAAGGTAAGGAAAAATATACATATAAATGTGAAAATAAAGAATTATCAAATATGGTTCTAAACTTTTTCAGGTAAGCTATTTCGAATTCAACCAAATAATTTTTACAGACTGTGGACTCATTCCTGTATTTCTGCAGACCACAAAGTAAGTTGCAGTTGGAAAAGTTCAAGGTACTATTCCTCTCACAGTAATTGAACTGTGGGAAAGATGCTCCCTATAGTGATAGGGGATTTTTTTCACAAGCTGCTGCTTTTTTCTGGAACATCCCCAGTCCCCAGCAGGCCTTCTATGAACTTATCAGGCTATGTTACGGTTTTTTTTTATTATGCATTACACATATACTCTTTATTACTACAATGTTCTCAAAAATACTGTTCCTTTCCTCAAAGAACTTATTTGTTTGCAATTAACACATCACTTCATGAAATTATTTGTGTAATGTCTGTCTCTGCCAATACAATGTAAATAGCATAGTACCAGGATAGTGTCAATTGATCTGTCTCTCTAACTATCTACCTATCTATCGTTAAGAGAACAAAAGCTGGCAGAGAGTCAGGATCATGGATTGGAAATGTGTCCTTCTAAAATTCTTACATTGAAGCCCTAACCCAATGTGATTGTATGTGGAGATGAGACCTTTACAGAAGTAAATAAATATAAATAAGGTCATAAAGATGAAGCTCTGATCCAACAGGATTAGTGTCCCTATAAAAAGAGAAAGCAGAGAGCTCACCCCCTATATTTCTCTCACCATGCATATGTATGGAGGAACGGCCACCTGAGGACATAGTAAGAAGGCAGTTATCTGCAAGCCAGGAAGAGATGTGTCTCCAGAAACCAAACAGACAGGCACTTTGAGATGGGACTTCTAGCCTCCAGAACTGTGAGAAAATAAATTTTTGTTGTTTGAGCCACTCAGACTATGGTATTTTGATATGTCAGCCTGATCAAATGCAGTAGGTAAACAAAAAGATGTGAATGAATGAATGAATGAATGAATGAATAAAAGGCAAGGGGAAAAAACAAACAAACAAACCTCTTTCCCCTAAATTCATCTTTTCAAGACAAAGAACAGCATTCAATGTAACTTTCAGGCAGTTGCTAGACTTTATTCATTCTTCTAAAGGGGAAAAATAATGACTACTCTAACTGATGAGTTTAGAAAAGGAACATGGCATACTCCAGTCTTTTCTTGTCCCCCTCTCATCTGTGGGCAATTAGGCACACACAAGAAAAGCACAGATTCAGATGTATTTGGCATCACCCTATATGGAGAGGATTATATGTACCCCGATGAGCATGAAACTGCTTATTTCTGGGATGGAATATTAGGGAGCCCACCACAGCCATCTGTGTAAGTTACATTCTCCAACCACTTTATTAACATTTTGACCTCAATCTACCCAAATTCTTGCCTACCTCTCAATTTGATTAAAACTCACATGTGAAAAAAAGTGTGCTACTAATTAGGCCTATGAAATCCACTTAGATGACGTTAAACAATTGTTTCAAAAGAGAAGGGATCATCAAACATTCAAATGATCAATGGGAACTCTATAAAACTTTGAATGCATAGTGTTTAGTGTCTAGGTACTAATTTTTATCATACAGGTAGACCACACATTTGAATGTCAATAAACAAAGAGCCTCTCCCCAAAGCAACAAAAAAAAAAAAGAAAAAGAAAAAAGAAAAATAGGGTTTTAAAAAAGCAAGGGTTTTAAAAAAAAACAAGAGATTAATCTCCCACACTGTTTTTGTATATCCCACAGGCTAAGACTGGTATTTTTTGTTTTTTACATTTTAGAGTAGTTGAAAAAATTTTAAAAATTCAGGACACGTGTAAGTATTATAAACCTCAAATGCCAGTGTCTATTGAACTCTTATCGGAACATAGCTGTGCTTTTTTTTTTTTTTTAAAGTCTTTATTTAGAGAGACAGAGCCAGAAAGCGAGCCGGGAAGGGGCAGAGAGAGAGGGAGACACAGAATCTGAAGCAGGTTCCAGGCTCTGAGCTGTCAGCACAGAGCCTGACGCGGGGCCTGAACCCACAGATCGTGAGATCATGACCTGAGCCGAAGTCAGAGGCTTAACCGACTGAGCCACCCAGGCGCCCCAGCAGCTATGCTCATTTTTTAACACACTGCCTTCCTTCCACTGTCTTTGCACTGCAATAGCCCAGTTCAACAGTAAACACAGAAACTACATCTCCTGCAAAGCCTACAATGTTTGCTACCTGGCTCTTTATAGAAATAGTTTGCTGATCTCTGCAACAGACAAATGGTCTAGAAAATGATGTTTGATTTTAAAATATGACCCATTGGCATTCATCCATGACTAAGTGTTAATAGAGAAACAATCTATGTTATCTTATTTGAATATATGTTACACGTTTCTGAGCTATGTCTTAAGAAATAGTAGTCTGATCAGCACTTTCTATACTTAGAAATGAACACAGAAAAATTTTTGTCCTTACCTTTACTTATTCTCAGAAAAAAATGTCGCTAGCTCATATGCTCCTTGAAACATATGATCTTATATAATGACACACTTCTAACTAAGCCCATAATAGATGCTCAGTAGAGCATGGCTACAATACATGAAAAATTCCTTATCTGAGCAGGTCTCAATTATTCCTACAGCACAAACATTTCTCACTCATGTTTACGTGTGTGTGTGTGTGTGTGTGTGTACATATATATATTTTTTAATTGTATGAAACATATATACTAAATATTACATTTCTACCCAAAATGAAACAGGAATGTAACAGAACAGCTTAATTATTTCCATTCTTTTTTTTAAATATAATTTATTGTCAAGTTAGCTAACTTGGCTTCAGGAGTAGATTCACATGATTTATCACTTACATAAAACACCCAGTGCTCACCGAAGCAAGTGGCCTCCTCAATGCCCATCACCTATTTCTCCCACCCACCCCCAACTCCCCACTCTTGAGTAAAATATATTCTTAAAAAAAATCTTCTCCAAATACATTTTAGCCTGAGTGATCAGTGTCTTCAACCACATTTTACCATTACAATGATTTTATGATCCAATACTCTACAGGTCCTGAATTAGTCTCACTTCTTGCTTGGGATTCTTTTCATGTTGATGATAAAATTAACTTCCATAAAAATGGAACTTTAAATAGCTGTCTTAATCCAAATATTCAAAACAAAAGATTGTAAGCAAAAACCCAGTACTACAACTCTACCCATTTAAAAAGTTTTCCAGTGAAAAAAAATTCTCTTCCACATGAATTATCATGAGAGCCCTAAAGTCAGATGCTGGAGATATTTTAAAAATGAAAATAAATTGAATACATTAAAAAATGCGAAAGGTGCTATAAAAATAATCATTTAAAACCTAATGAAAATATAACAGCCCCATGAGAATCACAACAGACCTTTCAGTGTACTGCACAAACACGTGACATACTATTAAGCAAATATAATTAAGGACAAGGGAGCTGGACCTTTTTTCTTTTTTTTTTTTTTTTTTTGGTAACTTTAGCTGCACATATGGAGCATTTTGTTTCACTTCTGGTTTACTTTCTTTTAATCAAAGACCCCCACTGTAATGCCTTCACACAGGGCTCAGTGTTGTAGTCACCATGGAAACCATAATTCTGAATGTCCTAACTTGTGTGATTAAAATTTAACACAAAGTAACATTGATAGTCTCCCTCATTTCCACTACTACCAATATCCAATTCTAATTAGTAGCACAATAACTGGTTTGGAGGGAAGAAAGAGCTCTGACTACTATAGCCTCACATTGCCAGTTATTCACAGGGAGGCTCATGGACAATATATAGTGAGATGGTTCTCTTTTAGAAAATGCCGGGTTTAAACAGAGGAATTATTTCTAGTTGACTTTCCACTCTCCTCTAGAAAATAAAGTGTATCATTTTCTTCTTACATACTATAAAAATATTTTTAAAGTCTGTATTTCACTTGCTTGTTCAATTGGAACAAAAGCTTTTTATAATGGTCTAATATACTAAGTAATAAAAAACTATATGACATTTTAATTCTTCAAATCCACTTGTAATAATTATATTCATTTCTGTAATTATTACAATGCTCTTCTCAACATGGAATTAACCCTTCTACATATATGAATCATTAAGATATGACATATGCAAACCTTTTTATTTAACTGACATTTAAAATTCCAACTGGATCCTTTCCCTTTTCATCTTTTTGTTTTTTAGGAATATGCTAATAGAAACTGATAAACTTTAAGTATTCCACTAAGGAAATATATGCTCTCTTGTTTATTATTTTGATTTGCAGAAAATTATATTGTCTCAGGGGCACACTTGCACTGATCGTGTGCTCTGGTTCTCATAGCCTGTGCTTATAACTAAGCATAAATTTATTGCATTAGTCAACACATTTTAAATTTGGAAATTATAGTCTGTCATTCTGACTGAGCTTCTTGTCTACCTTAGCATATAGAAGAGCAACATGAATGACATTCCCTCCCCACTCCTAAAATCCCAAAGGAAACAGGTGAAGTTTACACAGCATGAGGGAAGATTTTAAATATTAAATATTTAGAGTCATAAGGATACCTTGGTCATTAAGTTCAATGTTCTTAAATTTTAAAGTGGAAATTGAGGCCCATAGGAGTTAAATGATATCCTTAATATATACAGTAATAGAACCAGTACTAGTTGGTTTAAGTATTCATTTAGCGTTTTTATTCATTCACTCACAAGAGTGACATTTCTATTATTAGTTGACAACATTTTTCTACTTTTTATTACAAACCTAAATACCTTAAAAATATAAAGTACATATACTATTTATAAAATAGATCTTGAAAATTAATGGAATTAATTCAAAAGATGATATAGGAATAAATTAATAATTTTGTTACATACATTATTATCTAATATATGATTTCAACATTAAAATTTTGATTTTATACTGGAAATAACCTGCTTTTGAGATTACATCTTGGCCATAAAATGCACAGAGTCAGTGCTAAACTAGTTGGCAGTGTCCTTCACGAATTAATATTAATTCCTAATGTGAAAAATATTTTTAAAACTCATCCCTATTCATTAATTACACAGTCTGTTTAATGTCATTTATTAGTAAAGATCTGTTTACTAAAGTAAAGTAAACAATTTATTACTTTAAATACCATTTTGACATTTGAATAAATAATAACTTTATTAATGTCTGACTATGGACAATTTCTATTTCCAGATACTCTCTACTTACAATTAAGGGATTGTCCTGTCCTATAAATGGCCCATTCAGAACTTTTATTTCTTATTAGAATATTTGAATACATTCAAGTTACCCTAGTATAAGTTATTCTTTCCTTTTCTGCAAAAAAGGAATCAAAGAGAGAAGTACCGGTGGGGGAATGTGCAGAGCGACACAGGGGCTAGGGAGAGAGTTACAGAAGGAAAGAAAGCACATGCAAAAGAGAAGAGAAGAAAGAGTATTCCTTTGTCTACATGTTCTCTACATCAAATCTGATTCAGTTACTTAAATCAATATTAGATTTTGAAAGAGCCTTTGAATATGTCATTTCATATTTTAGGAGTTTACCATGCAAGTTGAACATATAAATGTTTAAAAAAAAAAAAAAGAAAGAAAGAAAAAAAAAAAGGGTTTCCAT
>NW_027530987.1:55414-200553 GCF_008692635.1 Crocuta crocuta
AAAAAAAAAAAAAAGAAAGAAAGAAAAAAAAAAAGGTGTTCCATATCAAGATTGAGCCAGAGAACAGAAGGAGGAAGGCTGAAAGGTAGAATGGTGAGCCAGGAAAGGCATAAAAAGAGACATTATTTTACTACATTATAGTGAAACAGGTTAATGCTGATAGAATTATCAGAAATTAAACTTGCTAAACATGTCTGAATGAAGACTTTAAATATAAAATTCTTTGCCATGTTTTAAGTGCCAAACAATGAGGAAAAAAGATAAAGTAACTTATCTCAACAAAAAATTACATTATTCAAATTGAACTATGGTACCATTTACTGTCAATATATTTAAAGGCTAATAATTATCAGCCCCATGATGTCTAATAAAAGGTCTACCAAAATGGGTATTTTCAATTGATCAAAGTCCAAAATTCAGAGATAAAAATCATATTTTCTGTCTTTAGACTTTCAAAGGCTACTTCTTCTTTAATAAATTACTTTGTTTATCACACTTACTTCAACTATTCCTTAATATTAATACCTAGACATATCACAAAGGACACTGACAAATTTTCAGGATTTTATTTTCTGTAAAACATTGTTCAATGATTTTCTCCCTCAAGGTAAAATATATCAAAACTAACATCACTAATAATGTCATCATTTAGAGGGTAGGCTGGTGGGTGTGACAAAGACTTCTAAAATATTATGAAGAATGATTTACTCCAGAAATTTCATCATAGCATCTACTTACAAAGTCCAGATTTACTCCCTTGTTCAAAATACATGTGTGGTATGGTACTTCACTGATCAATTTCATAATCATGCATTCTATATCTACAACTACACACTCAAATTATCTTTGGAGTAATGCAGAGACGAAGTAGAATCTTTAATATATACTTTAAAATAATTTCTTTGAGGGGCGCATGGGTGGCTCAGTTGGTTAAGCATTTGACTTCAGTTCAAGTAATGATCTCACTGCTTGTGAGTTCGAGCCCTGCGTCACGTTCTATGCTGACAGCTCAGAGCCTGGAGCCTGCTTCAGATTCTGTGTCTCCCCCTCTCTTTTCCACTCTCCCACTCATGTTCTGTCCCTCTCAAAAATAAATAAACATTAAAAAATTAAAAACTAAATAAAATAAGATAACTTCTTTGAAAAAAATAATTCTTTTTTTTTATGTTTTCTTTATTTCTGAGAGAGAAAGAGAGAGAGAGAGTGTGAGCAGGGGAGGGTCAGAGAGGGAGGGAGACACAGAATCCGAAACAGGCTCCAGGCTCTGAGCTGGCTGTCAGCACAGAGCCTGACGCGGGGCTCGAACCCACGAACCGCGAGATCATGACCTGAGCTGAAGCTGGACACTTAGCCGACTGAGCCACCCAGGCGCCCCAGAAAAAAATAATCCTTAAAGAGATCCAATATACACTGCACTTAGAAGCCTGAAAAGAGCAATTACTATCTTCTAATTTTCTGTGGAAGATTAGCAGCTCCTGTGGTTATTCACATTTTCCCAAGATAGGTACTTATATGTAGCAATTAGAAAATACAGGGATCAAAACAGGCCTAGTCTCAATGAGCATTAGAAACACTGCCATTCTAGCTCTGTGGTGCAAAACAGCAAGGAAAAGTTGGTCAGGACACAGGTATGAGCTATATAGAAATCAAGGGGTGGAATGCTGTGAAAAACACAATTCTCTAGGGAATTAAGGTGGCCTCTGAAGGGGTCTTAAAAATCAGGACCTGTGGAATCATCTGCTTTCATATTTCCATATCCTCACATTTGCCCTATTTCCCTTTGGAACATCTTTTTGAGTGTCTAATGCTAGCCAGACCATAGCAATGCAAGACAAATCTGAATCACTTACATCTGTACTGTTACTTAAATTCTTTTGTAAAATTTTTTGAAATTCAAAAAGTTTTATAAGAAGACAGCAAAGTGTTACAGAGGCAAAAAAAAGTAAAATGAAACAGGCTGTGTTAACATGCAAGAAAGAAAATGCTTGTGCTGGGGTGTCTGGGGGGCTCAGCCAGTTGGGTTTGGCTGAGGTCATGATCTCATGGTTTGTGGTTCAAGCCCTGGGTCCCAGTGCTGCATCCGGTTCTGCGCTGACAATGCAGAGCCTGGCTGGCATTCCCTTTCTCTTTCTGTCTCTGTCTCTCTCTCAAAATAAGCAAAACAAAACAAGCATGTGCTTAAAAGTCATAACTTTATCCAATTTTGTAATTACTATGTGATGATGCAATTATTTAATGACGTTTTCTATAAAAATGAACAAGAAATGGTATTATCGTGACTCTATATGACTTTATAATTTTAACACTTATTATATTGAAATAATAATGAAATATAAATCTTTATTTTACTAAATCAAATCTCCTTCCTCTTCAGTAGTAACAGTTATGATATCTTCCTTACAAAAGGTTAATAAGTGATTAAATAAGTTACATGAACTTATGCTTCATAGTGCGTAAGACATAATAGATAACCAGTGATAAGAATTTGAATGTGAAAAGTTAAGAAAAAAAGTCAAAGCACTATCCAAATATATGTTACTGGGATCAACTGGTACATGAATTTATTAATAGAAAATATAGAGATTTATAGTACACATTATATGTTAATATAACACTAATAATAAAGGCTTTCCTCTTGGATTAGTTATTTGGATGTGACAGAGAAGGCAGTGACTGGGAAAGTCAAAAGTGTGCTGTTTACCCAAACTATATGTTCTTAGAGATCAAAGCCCTTCAAATGATAAAATACTGAAAAACTCAGTTCCAGTCTGTCAAATCAGCAATAATTTTCCAATATGAGTTAAAACAAGAATCCCTCCTTTCAGATCAACATAACTAATGTGCTTATTGTAACTTGATGTGTATATATGTATATTCTCATAAAAGCTTTAAAATACCAAAGTTTGGGGCTGCCTGAGTGGCTCAGTCGGTTAAGCGTCTGACTTCGGTTCAGGTCATGATCTCACGGTTTGTGAGTTCGAGCCCCGTGTCAGGCTCTGTGCTGATAGCTAGCTCAGAGCCTGGAGGCTGCTTCAGATTCTGTCTCCCTTTCTCTCTTTGATCCTTCCCTGCTCACGCTCTCTCTCTCTCTCTCTCTGAAATAAATAAAACATTAAAAAAATAAGAAAAAAATAAAATACCAAAGTTTGGTTGATCCAGGGTATTGTCAAGGAGAATAAATTAAAATCTTTAACAGCATTATTTGCAGAAATGGGCCAACATTATAACTGAATTTGTATTCTAAATATGTTAAACATGAATATATATAATGTGAAAATTTTAATAATATTTATTAATTTTAAACGTTGTTAAAGTTCATTTTCTGCTACAGCTAAAGTTTAAAGAATTTTGTTACTGGATACCTTGTATGTACAGGAAATGTGTCAAGTATTTGGGTGAAATGCACAATCTAGGTAGCACTTCACAAATAAAGCCTTTTCCTTTTTAGCTAAAACAAGCTATAGTAAATGCAATTTGAAAAATGGATCTCAATTCACATGTGGTCTTCAATTTATGGTGAATACAGTTTGGTGGAGACTCCATTAGTTCATTATTGCTTATTTGTGTATTAGCATTAGCACAATGTGCTCTCTCAGAAAATGGGATAAAAATACCTATTAGTGTAACTCTTTCTAAATGAACAGTTATTCTCTTCCATATCCATATTTTCCAAAGTGTTTTACAGTATTAAATTTATTGCCTGGCATTCTACTGAAGTCCATGCCAGTCAAAACATCTGCTATCTTACCATTTTCTTATCTATTTCAAATGGGTTGCAATTGGCTGGTGTTTTTACAATGAGAGCTTTAATTTGTTGTGGTATTTTGCTGAATGGACTTAATAACCTATTACAATCATATTTTTATTACATTTATTGTATATGATTGGTCTAGTATATTTTTCCCATGGCTAAGAAATAGTAAAGATAGAAAGCACCTGAAATAGCACAGTACAGTGAGGCAAAGTTACTAGAAATGATCTGTAGAGCCTTTTGCCCAAGGATAATTTTTCAGAAACTATATACTCAGCAAACATTTTATAAGACACTTCCTCTGTTCTTTTCCTATTTGCAATCCTTTTTCAAAGGTGGTATCAGAGGGAAATGCTGCTAAAATATTTACTGATAAATGTATAGTAATCAGAAGCATCTATTTTGTCTATTTAGATATGCCCAGAATAACTGTCAAACTTTCATTTTCAACAACTTATCACTAGATTATCTGTAAACTGACAATCCCAAAATATTGCTTATTCAGTGCATTTAATCAGGGATGAAATTAAACTGAAATGAAAAAGAAATCTATTAAAAACTTAATGTGTGGAATAGTTAATAACACCAAGGATTTCTTCATTCATGGCTGAGAACTCTGAGACACAATATAACAAAAAGTGTTTGTCTACAAAATTCATTTTCTTCAAATTTACAATGGAGAGTTTATATGATTACACATGCATCACCACCAAGTTTTATAAAAATCTAGCCATTCACAATTTTTGGCAACAAAGCCAGAAAACAACTGCTTGCTTCCATTACACTTGTAAGAAGCAATTTGAGAAGTTACTCCCCAGGAATTAAATTTTGTGGATAAACATTCTAGCTAATTGCATTATTGTTCTCAGAACACTGAAGGCAGCACTAAGCCAAACTAAGAAATCCAATTTCTTTCTTTCTTTTTTCAGAGCCAGTTAAACTCTCTTCCACGAACACATTTTAGGACTCAAGAAAAAAAATACATATACTGTATATTAGATGGATTGGAAAGATATAAAGGAAAGTTTCCTTTAAGTATAACATATATGTTTTAAAGAAGGAAAAATGTGGTCCCCTTGGGCTAAATAAGTTCTAAAGGTATATATATTTCAAAAGCTAATGTAAAAGTACAGGGGAGGGAGTTCATCATTTGAACTTTCATCAATGCTGAGAGCTCTATTTGCTAACAGTTTGCAGAATACTGTAGCTGACAGTTGTACCCCTATGCAATATTTTTTATCTTATTGTTTCATCCTACCTTTAATGCATTTCCCACACTTCCAAGACATATTGTTCTTTCAAACTACAGTATTAGAATAATACTTAAAATTAGATCTCTACTAAATCTATAGTAATATAAAAGGGTCTCTTGCTATGTCCTTAAATTTCCTTTAAGTATCTTTACTTAACACTATCATTCTGAAAAATTATATTCCTCCAGAACAGAATATTGCCTATTCTCTAATGAATACTCTGGTTTTGTGGCCATCTCTTAGAGGGGCCATTCTCTGTTCTCCAGTAGCAAAATCCTTCTCACATGCAACCAGTCCTTTCCCAAGTCCTTTTACTCAGAATTACTTCCTTTTTCTCAAGCTTTTACTATAGTACTAAGCATATTGTAATGTAGCTATTGTAAATGTTTCTGTATCCCCATCTAGACTTCCGATTTCCTTTAAGTTAGGAGATAATTACCACTCCAGAACACAGTAGAGGTCCTATTCACACCAGATACTAATATAATACATACTAAATAGGTGACTTTAAAAAAAAAATTAAAGGAGCACCAGAGTGGCTCAGTCGGTTGAGCATCCAACTACCGCTCAGGTCATGATCTCACAGCTGGTGGGTTTGAGGCCCACGTCAGGCTCTGTGCTGAATGCTTGCTCAGAGCCTGAAGCCTGTTTCAGAATCTGTCTCCTTTCTCTGCCCCTCCCCCGCTCATGCTCTTACTGTCTCTCAAAAATAAATAAATGTAAAACAAATTTTTTTAAATAAAAAGAAATTTAAACTACTGTGTTTTAATCTTCATTCCTCTTCAAGATTTACGACATTCCTTAGCCTTTGAAATATGTTGCTTTGGGGCGACTGGGTGGTTTAGTTGTTAAGCAGCAAACTCTGGGTCAGGTAGTGATCTCAGGGTCTGGGAGTTTGAACCCCACATTGGGCTGTCTGCTGTTAGCACAGAGCAAACTTCAGATTTTCTGTCCCTCTCTCTTCCTGCCCCTCCCCAACTCATTCTCTCCCTCTCTCTCTTTCTCTCTCTCTCCTCCTGCTCAAAATAAATAAATAAATAGAAATATATTACTTTGTGTAATATTCTGCATTCAGCATATGCAGCCAAAGGTTCTCTCCTACTTGTGAGTATCTAAGCTTTAAATTATTTCAGAAAATGCATACTTACTCTGAAGAAAATGAGAATTTATTATGAAGACTGTTTCATAATTAAGTGAAGTTCTAATTAAATCTGGAAAAATTTCAAATATAGTTCCAATAAAATAGTCATGTAATACTACAAAATAGGAATATGAATTTACATTAACTCACATTTACTCGATATAAAACAAATTCCAGAAGTTTTCACATTATTGAACTTTTAAAAATCAGTAGGGACATTAATAAATCTATAATACTCAAGCTTTCTGGAATACTTGGTTGATTTTTCAAAACACCAAAACTGTTTTTCAAAGTTGTACATATTTTTTAAAGTTTTTAAAAATATATCATACATATCCTTGCCTACTGACAAAGTATATTAAAAACATACACAAACTAACTTTTTCTTCTCAATGATCCAAGACCTCCACAGAATTGCAGCATCCTATTTTTTGAAGCAAGAAGGTCCTTTACGGATAATCTAGTGCTGCCCTCACTAATTGGACAAAGGAGAATACTATAATCCAGAGAGATTATAGAATGTTCCCTGGGTCTCACAGCAGTTAATGGCAAGACCCGGCCTACAGTAAAGGTTACCTGACCCAGAGTTCTTCCTAATAGAAACTATATTTGTAAAATGTGTGTAACTCAAAGGGTCTTGGATAGATAGAAACTATGTTCTGACATAATTGGTCCAGCCTGCTATCACTACTAAAATTTCTATGATGATTTTTAGTGATTATTTGGTCCCTATCCTTAATATACAATGTCAAATTCATGTTTAGTTTTCAGTATTTCTAAATACTTACTATAAACAATTTTCTCATGAGGGACTTTTCTATGTAAAAAGCACATAAGCTTTAGTTAGAATAAAAGAGCTGAATATTGCATACAATGCAGAAGTAGTTAAGCTTTAATTTTTTGAGGTTAGTAGGTTGGGGATAATTTACTAAAGAAAACAAGACACACTCCTAAAGGAAAGTAAAAAACTATCGTGGAAGGAAAAATCATAAAAGCAACATTTTCTATTTGGAGGATATCACTTTTCCTACTTAAATACAGAGTCCAATAAAAACAGGTCTTGATGTAGTTGGATTAATGGTACAAAATTAATAACAGCACTTGAAGAAGACAAGTTTCTGCACAACATTGATTTAAGTAATAACAACTGCACTTAAAATAGAAATAAGATAGAAACAGGAACAAAATCCATTAGACAAAATAAAACAGAAATAATTTAAAAATCACATATATGCACTTACCAGGTGACCCAACAATCCAACTCTTAGGTATTTACCTCAGAGAAATGAAAATTTGTGTACACACATACACACACAACATATGAATGTTTATAGTACCATTATTTTTACTAAACGTCAAAACAACCCAAATGTTCTTCAACAGGTGGATAAATGAACTGTGAGACAAACATACAGTACAATACTGCCCAGCCATAAGGAAGAATGAATTATTGATATATTCAAAAAACAAGAATGAATCTCAAAAGCATTTTGATAAGTGAAAGAAGTTGGTCTCAAAAGACTACTTGTATGATTAATTTATATGACATTCTGAAAAAGCTAAAAATATGGACTGAAGTACTATGGAATAAAAAACAGATTTGCAGTTGCTGGGGTAATGGACAGAGACAGCAAATGACTAAAAAAAGAAGCAGCACAAGAAAATTTTTAGGTGACAAAACTATTTTGTACCCTACTTATAGTGATGAAGACACAATCCTACACAAGTCTTAAATCTCAAAGAACTCCATACAAAACAAAACAAAAACCTAGAAGCAGAAATAGATAAATACTATTTAATAGTCAAGTTGCATGTGTGTATGTATTTTTTAAAAATTCCTCAGATCTTTACAGTGGGTAATTTTAAACATAGCTACTCAATAAAAAAAATGTAAATGTATATACCTAGTTTTAAAAATCATGAACAAATCATTCTTCTGCAAAAACAATTCAATAGCAAATAATGAAGTGGTTTTTTTGCTTTTAGCTGTAGCACAAAATTCCAACCTATTAATATTAATAGCACAGAGCAGATCTCTGTTCAATATAGCACCCCTGGGGCACCTGGGTGGCTCAGTAGATTAAGCATCCAACTTCAGCTCAGGTCATGATCTACCCGTTGGTGAGTTTGAACCACGCGTTGGGCTCTATGCTGACAACTCAGAGCCTGGAGCCAGCTTCTGATTCTGTGTCTCCCTCTTTGCCCCTCCCCTGCTTACACACTCTCTCTCTCAAAAATAAACTATATTACATATATAGTTATTATGGCAGAAATGAGCAATCCTTTTTGAATCATCTTAATGTCTTTTTACCACCATGTATTAAAGACAGTAGTGAACAGTTTAAAATGAAGACCTGGTTAAGTACAAGATTCAGGACACAATTCTGTCTAGGCCACTGCTAATTCAGGATTTAGTCATAAAAATAAGAAATAATGGAACATGACACAATTTTCTTAGAGATTTGACTGGACTAGTACTTTCCATATATCACCCATATTCAAGGATAACTAACTAAGGAAACAGCTGTATACCCCTCAATACTGTTCATTATCAACTAGTCTTTTAGGTTTATCTTTAAAGTACTGAGTTAAAGAACATATCCAGGTATTTTCAAGATGAAAAAACTGAAGGAGCTCTGATTGAATTCTAAAATTATGGTGGTCATTGCCTTATTTGCCACAGCAAGAAAAGGTATGGTGTTTAAAACAGGTAAAGACACACTATAAACAGGTAAAGACATACTATATAACAGGAGATGAAGAACGAATTTGTTTGCTCTGATCATCAGTCTGTCTTATCAGAAAATTTATGTATAATTTTCTTGAATGCTCAAAGTTTGAAAATTTTGTTTTTATTACTTTTTCCTTTAGTTTTGGGAATTCAGCACTGTTCTAAAATATAAGCATTTTCTGTTTAGTTTGATAGACAGGGAGGGAGGTGATTACATATTACTTTATACAGAAAGTGATATTTGTAACAATAATCAAAGAAAAAATGATTTTTAAGTCATAATTATTTTTCTCCCTTACATAGGTTTTAATTTTCTTTTTTTTTTTTTTAATGTTTTCTTTATTTCTGAGAGAGAGAGAGACAGTGTGAGCAGGCGAGGGTCAGAGAGAGAGGGAGACACAGAATCTGGAGCAGGCTCCAGGCTCTGAGCTGGCTGTAAGCACGGAGCCCATCGCAGGGCTCGAACCCACAAACTGTACGAACTGTGAGATCATGACCTGAGCGGAGACGAAGTCAGACACTTAACCGACTGAGCCACCCAGGCACCCCAATATAGGTTTTAATTTTCTAAATGGTAAGCTTTTATCAGATATTTAAATTACAAAATTTTAAAATGATTAAAGGAAGGTGAGGATAGACCTTCATTTAATAGCAAAGCAAATAGGCATCATTTAAAAATAAAAGTTGAAAAGAAATTTTAACAACACATATCAAAAGCTTTAAAAAAAGAGTGATACATAAGGACCTAGTAATTCTACTACTGAAAATTTATTTGAGGGAATATTCCTTTATATACAAAAAGTGATAAGTAAAACGTAGCATAATAACAGCAAAAAAATGACTTAACATTTTTTATCCTCATATATGTGCACACCTATTAGTTTATTTACAAAATAACTAAGAATTTACACTAAAACATGGTTTCCTCTGGTTGTGGGGTTATGGATCGTATTAATATTCTCTCTTTGCAATATTTACTAAATTTTCTATAATGTGTAGACATCTATTTTACCATATAAAATATAATATTTTTAAATGATTAAAATTTAATTTTCGTTAAATGATTAAAATTTAAGTTTAGTTATTTTAAAATATAAAACATTTTAACAAAAATGTTTAGTGAATAAAGCTGTGTCTACAAAAAATACAGATCCAAAGATACTAAATTTTTAGTTATAATTTATTTAGTCTGCAAAAACTCTATTAAAAACACGTTTTCTTTTCATTTTTGATGAAAAAAGAACTACGGTTGTTTTGTATATACTTCATTTGCTATTTACTGCTTCCTGGCCCATTCTGTGGTTTAAGTAGTGGCTGACAATTTTGCTTTGCTCAACTGACTGGCAGCTATCATTTGAATGCCAGACTTATCTTTATGCAAATTTCCAAAGGTCACCGTTTATGCATGTAAATTCTGAAGGGCACTAACTCTACAGCTGACAGATTCTGACAGCCACTATATCTCCAAGAATGGAATAAGCAGGGAAGACTATCTGAATAATTAATGTGCTTTTACTATGCCCATGGCCAGTTTTTACATCCTGCACTTTCTGACTGGTTTTCAAATTAATTAGAAAATGTAATTCCATTGCAAACCAAAACTTTTTTTTAATTTCTATAAATAAATGGTAAAGAAATGAAACAATAACTAATGACCCTCAGTTCAAGTGTTATATTAGTAGAGATCACTTCTATCTAGAGATAAAAATTAATATTTAGCTCTAGATATTATTTCTGTAAAAAGAAAAACATTAACTATGATTTTTGTTAAAAAAAAAAAACACGAAGAACTTTGTTCCCTAACGTTCAGTAAATGGCACCATCAGCCATGGGGTTGCCCTTTCAAACTTGAGACACATCCCATTGAGACTTCAACTCTCACTCCTGAAATGCAATCAGTCACTAAGACCTGTCAATTTACCTTCTAAATAGTCTCAAACGTATTACTACCACTCGATCCCCAGGGCTGTTGTCTTAAACCAGGTCTTCATTATATCTCAACCTGGTATTTTCCAGATGATTTTCCATCCTGCTGACGGCCACAGTCGCCCACATTGTCTCCCGAGTTACCTTTCTAATATCCAAATCCACTAATAAGGCCAGCTATCCAATATAGAAGACACTTAAAAATAGAAATTAAAAGGATGCTCTCAAGAGAAAATATTTAGAACATATTAACTAATGGGAAAAGACAATAAACAAAATTTTGTGTAATGTGGTAGTATTTGATCTGGAGAAAACTAAAGCAGGATATTCAGGGAAGGCTGCCCTGAATAGAGGATAAGTAGAGCCTAGGAAATAAGCATGGGGAGAATGGTGATTGGTAGAGGATGCAATATGCTAAGGTTCCCAAGTAAAATAGCCTAGTGTGTCAGGCAAATGGCAATGAAGAAAGGATATCTGGAATGCAGAGGAGACTGAAGGTGGACCAGGGCTCTGAGCACTGAACACCGAAAATGATGTAGCAAGGAAAAGTGAAGGATGTTGTAATTCTTTAGGCCAGAGGGGACTGTGATCTCAACCGAAGTAATAGCCAAGGAGAGGTTCAGAAGTAGTCAGACAGTATCTGCTGATAGATGTGCAATGTGTGCAAAAGAAAATTTGAGCTTCACTCCAAGGATTTATGCCTAAGGAGCAGGAAGAATGGAGTTATTAAGCAAAAGTTTCCTGAGAATGGAGTGCCTGAGTGGCTCAGTCAGTTGAGCATCTGACCCTTGATTTCAGTTCAGGTCATGATCTCACAGTTCATGGGTTCAAGCCTATGTCCAGCTCTGCAATGACAGTGTGAATGAAACCTGCTTGGGATTTTCTCTGTGCCCCTTCCCTACTTGCGCATGCACTCTCTCTCTCTCTGTTTCTCTTAAAATAAATAAATTTTTTAAGTTTTCTGAGAGTGAGATTTTTGAATGGTCCTTATTATTGAATTATTTTTTTAATTTAAAATTTTTTATTTATTTTTGAGAGAGAGAAAGAGAGAGCGCGCTCAGGGGAGGGTCAGAGAGACAGTGAGACACAGAACCCGAAGGCAGGCTCCAGGCTCTGAGCTAGCTATCAGCACAGAGCCCGACGTGGGGCTCGAACCCACGAACTGTGGGATCATGACCTGAGCCCAAGTCAGACACTTAAACGAATGAGCCACCCAGGCGCCTCTTGAATTATTTTATTATTCTGAAAACTTCAATTTGACACTTTGGGGTTAAATCCATTCAAAGAGGTGCCTTACTTTGACACTTTCAACATATCCTACAAAAACCTATAGTTTATTTTACAAGCACTTAGTGTTTGTATGTGCTTAGATACGCCTAGCTCTATTTTAAATGACATGTAGTACATAATTTTATCGACCCCATGTTACAAATGAGGGAACTGAAGTACAGAGAGAGTAAGTAATCCCTCCAATGTCATACATAGTGTCTGTCTTCAAATTTGGACCTCTCTGCTCTGCTTTCTCTCACAAGTGGTTTTGTATTTCATTACTAAAAAAAGAGAATGAATCTAAAAGTTTCCCAGGGCAGACAGTGGTGGAAGGTGGGAACTAGAGAGGGGTGCGAGAGCACCTCCAGGGATGACAGGAACGTCCTCGATCTTGATTTTGGTGTCAAGATGAACACAGCTTTGTGTGTTTATCAAAACAGAGTACATTGAAAAGAGTAATTTTACTACACGTGAATTACACATAAATCATTCTGATTTTAAAAAATTATCTAGCAAAAATCCTAAACTGGCATAAATCGATCATAAATTGATATGGAAATAGATATACTTTAAAGTGAATCTTTCATACAACATAATTTGTTTCAATGCTTTTTTTGACAAAAGCAATATGTTTACTGTTGTCTTCCAACAGTATTTACTGAGAATGTAATACATTTTTATTGTTCCCATATAATTTTACATGTGTGATTTCAGCCATTTTGACCACAGCAGGAGGTTCTAGGCTTTTTCCAGTGATTTGATTCATCCTCTACAGGAAATTTCAAATAAAGCATCTAAACATTTATCAAAGTTCAGTGAAAATCTGTAAATGACCTGACCAAACATGACTTTAAACACTGCTGAAAACCCTGGTTATTTGTGCTCCAAATGTCATTAAGTCTTGTATTCATGTGGCTGTGCTCTACCATTAACTTATACTCAAGACAAAATCTGTTATTGTTTAAAAAATTTTTTAACATTTATTTATCTTTAAGAGCCAGAGAGAGAGAGAACATGAGTAGGGGAGGGGTAGAGAGATAGGGAGATACAGAATCTAATGCAGGCTGCAGGCTGTCAGCACAGAGCCTGACGCGGGGCTCAGACCCACAAACCATGAGATGATGACCTGAACCAAAGTCAGATACTTAACCCACTGAGCCACCCAGGAGCCCCAAGACAAAATTTGTTCTTAGGACAAGTTTCATCACTTACGATATAAGAGACAAATCCCTATTTCATAGTTTTCTTGATTATTATAACTTCTAAATTATCTTTAATAAATCTAAGTAGATTATTAATGTTTATATCAAATAATGAACCTGAAAAATATCCTATAATAAGAGTAGGGAAACATCAACTGTGCAGTTTTTTGTAATTATTGTTGTTTACTTGGACATGTATTAATAAAAGAGTCTTCAATTTGTAATTTTTATTTAACAGTTCATAAAATCAACCGTTTAAATATGAGTACTATAGTTAAAAATTAACATTAATTTGGGGTGCCTGTGTGGCTTAGCCATTTAAGCAACCAACTCGTGGTTTCTGCTCAAGTCATGATCTCACAGGTTCAAGCCCCCGTGATCAAGCCCCGCTACTAGTGCAGAGCCTGCTTTGGACTCTCTCTCTCTCCCTCTCTGACCCTACCCCATGTGCAGGTGTGTACACACACTCTCTATCAAAAAAACAGTAAACTTTAAAAATTGACATTAATTCAATTAACACACTTATCCAAACACATATAATATCAAATCAGTACACTAAGATATTCTTAGAAACAATCACTGCCATCAAAATCCTGTGAGATACCATCTGATTTCCATTAGGATGGTGATAATCAAAATAACGATAACTTATGGCAAGGATATGGTGAAACAGGAACACATGTCTGGTGGGAAATGTAAAATGATGCAGCCCCTTTGGAAAGCAGTTTGGAAGTTCCTCAAAAATTAAAACATTCAGTTACCACATGATGGAGCAATTCCGGCCCCAGTAAATATCCAAGAGAAATAAACACTTATGTCTACATAAAAACTTGTGTATGTTCATAGCAGCCATTATTCATAATAGCCAAAAAATAGGAAAAAAACAATGTCCAACAACTAATAAATGGATGAACAAAATGCGGTATATCCATATAATGGAATATTATTCAGACATTAAAAAATTATTTTCTGATTTACATAACAAGGGTAAAAGTTGACAACAATATATTAAGTAAAGTGGGAAGATACAAAAAAACACATATTTTATGATTCCATTTTTTACAGTAAATCTGTAACCAGGAGACACAGCAAGCAGGCAACAGTGAGTAACTGCTCATGAGTTATAAAGTGTCTTTCAGGAAACATAAAAACATTCTGGATTAGATAGTGGTATTGTTACACAACTTTGTGAATATCCTAAAAAACTGTACCCTTTTTAAAAGAATGAATTTATGGAATATAAATATAACATAATTAAACAATGAAGCAAACACTGTCAGTCATTTAACACTGTAAAAAATCCCTATGAATCATCTAGAAGCTTCATATTTGCATGCCTGTAGCGGTCATTATGTTAAATATTATAAGGTCTCAATTATTTCTTATACTTCTTTTCAAGTTTATTTATTTTTGAGAGAAAGAGAAAGTATGAGCGGGTGAGGGGCAGAGAGAGAGAGGATCAGAGGAAGAATCCCAAACAGGCTCCATGCTGTCAGTGGAGAGCCTGACATGGGGCTCAAAAACCCAAAACCTTGAGATAATGACCTGAGCCGAAATCAAGAGTCGGTCACTTAACCAGCTGAACTACCCAGGAGTCCCTTGTCTACATTTCTTAATGGAAATAAGTATCAAGGAAAGGTTCTGAAATCTTCTCACATCATAAACGTTCTAGAGAGACTTTGGCTGGAAAATTAAGCTCCAGTCCTGCAAACGTGGTATTGCCTGGGCTGCTCCAAACCTACTTTTCCAGGCTCATCTCCTAACACTGTCCCACTGCATGAGTAATCCTTCAGCAACATTAGAAATATCAATCTCTCAGTGGCCATTCGTTGCTCCTTTATGTACACTTTCATAAGCTATTCCGTTGGCTTGGAATGCATGACCTCATCTTCCCTGCTCCAACAACCCCTCAGTGACTTCATAACTTCTATGAAGATTCCAAGGGCCTCCAACAAAAGTGACTTGCTCCCAACTTTATTTCCTTAACAGTTTGTCAGGGACTTTTGTGAAATGTATACAGTAATTTCTAAAGAGTTTCATATCTTTCCCACCAGCATTTATATCTCCAGAACAAGTACATCTAAGTCTCGCATGGCTGAATTTTTTAAAAGATGATTGAATCAGCATCTTTTTTGTTAATTTCACTAAGTACCAAAAACCCATTTCCTATTCAAGATAGTAAAAGAGTGCCTGCAAAATTTATCTGTTAATATACAGATAAGCTAGTAAATACAAATAAAGTAGATTCGATCATATCTACCATGGGAAACAGAAGATGTTTGTCTATGTGAATATATATCCTGAAGAAATCTGTGGCAAGGAAATTAAGGCAAAAATATCTAAAGGAAGGAATACTAATTGGAAAAAATTAATGTCTGCTGAGTGTAATATTCTTACATCTTAAAACAGTACTCAAAGTAAAAAGTACAGAATCGTTGAAAATAGATTTATAATAATTTATAATAAAACCAATTATATCAACAACTCAAAATGAACATGATTTAATGTGAATAAGAAACCTGGTATTCCTGCTTTTAAGTTGTGTATCTATAATAATTTATATTATAGATATTACAAGGTCACTTTACAGAGATTTACTTTGGTAATATTAAGAAGAAAGGAAATTCCAATTTTATTCTTGGTTGATTAATATAAAGGCCTATTTGTCTTCAAATGATTTGCTGAGTAAGATGCAAATCATTTGTTATTAAAATATGTAATATAAATTATTTTAATAGCACATTTATTTTTCATCGAGGTAGAGTATACTTCCTCACAACCACCAAATACTTTGAACTACATTACTTACACATTTGTCCATAAGAAATATCAATTTATTTTTCAAAAAATTTACAAAATTCCATTTAAATAACTCATTAAACTATTTTTAGTGTGATCTTCATAAAAACATATATTAACTTGAATGTAAACATTTTAAATACACTGAAATAACAATTATGTTTGGCAAAAAATAATCTAATAGTTACCTTAATTTGCTCTTCAGTAGCTAAAAGCCCATGTTCTTTTCCTCCAATTTACTGAACATTTAAACATTCCTATAAAAAAAATACATTAGACGGTTAGATAAAAATATACTAGTTTATGGTTATACTTGTAGGACTATTGAGTATACTTATGTATTTCATATTGCTGGTCAAGTGTATTTTTTCCCACAATGCTTGGGGTAGAGTAGCAGAACCATGGTATAAAAACAAAATTCAGTTTACCTATGACACATCTTTCTCAAACATCTAACTTGCTGTAATGTACACTGGGAATAATTAATGAATTTGGTAGGTATGGGAATTTAAATATTTTCCTAATTAAAAGAAACTGAAAGAATTTATAATAAATTCTCTGATTTCTTCTCGCCATTTGCAAAAACATGCAGGTAGCTAGAATCGATTATGGTAAGCGAAATAAGTCAGAGAAAGACAAATATCATATGATTTCACTCATAATGTAGAATATAAGAAACAAAACAGATGAACATAAGGGAAGTGGGAAAAATGAGGAGAGAGGGAAACAAACCACAAGAGACTCTTAAGGATAACAAACTGAGGTTGGATAGAGGGAGGTGGGTGGGGATATGCTAGATGGGTGATGGATATTATAGAGGGCACTTGTAATGAGCACTGGGTGTTGTATGTAAGTGATGAATCACTGAATTCTACTCCTGAAATCAATATTGATTGCACTGTATGTTAACTAAAATTTAAATAGAATTTTTCATTTTTTTAAATGTTTTATTTCTGGGAGAGAGAGAGACAGCGTGAGCAGGGGAGGGTCAGGGAGAGACAGAGGTACAGAATCTGAAGCAGGCTCCAGGCTCTGAGCTAGCTGTCAGCACAGAGCCTGACAGAGCTTGAACCCACAAACCTGAGATTCATGACCTGAGCCGAGTAGGACGCTTAACCGACTGAGCCATCCCGGCACCCCTAAATGAAATTTTAAAAAAATGATCTTAAAAGGGCACCTGGGTGGCTCAGTCGGTTAAGCGTGCAACTTTGCCTCAGGTCATAATCTCATGGTTTCTGAGTTCGGGCCCCACACTGGGCTCTGTGCTAACAGCCTAGGGCCTGGAGCCTGCTTCAGATTTTGTGTCTCCTTCTCTTTCTGCCCCTCCCCCACTCACGCTCTGTCCCTCTCTCTCAAAAATAAACATTAAAAATTTTTATAAAATTTTTTAATGCTTTATTTATTTCTAGGAGAGAGAGAGAGAGACAGTGTGAGCAGGGGAGAGTCAGAGAGAGAGAGAGTCACAGACTCCAAAACAGGCTCCAGGCTCCGAACTGGCAGTCAGCACAGAGCCCGACGCGGGGCTCGAACCCACGAACCGCGAGATCATGACCTAAGCGAAAGTCGGACGCTTAACCGACTAAGCCACCCAGGCACCCCAACATTAAAAATTTTTAATAGATCATAAAAAAATAGAATAAATTCTATGACTTCTAAGAAATTTTCTGTTTTTTAAATGTTTTATTTCAGAGAGAGAGAGAGAGAGAGAGAGAGAGAGAGAGGCAGAGTGAGCAGGGGAGGGTCAGAGAGAGAGGGAGACAAAGAACCCGAAGCAGGCTCCAGGCTCTGAGCTAGCTGTCAGCATAGAGTCTGACGCGGGTCTCAAACCCACAAACCGTGAGATCATGACCTGAGCCGAAGTAGGACGCTTAACCGACTGAGCCACCCAGGCGCCCCTTCTGTTTTGTGTTTTAATCACTTTTATCATTAGAACTGCTATGGAAAAAAAAAAATGAGAAACAGATATCTTGCCACTTAATCAATACATACAAATACATGATCTGTGAATTTATGTATATATGCAGAGACTGTCTTTAAAATAATTTAAACAAATTTAGACTTTAAAAATAGAAAGGGATAAAAAAAGGCTTATGTGATAGGATTAAAGGGAATTTTTTTGTCTTTATTTTAAATTGCCATAATATTTCTATTTCTTTTCTCATTGAACTAATAACAATATGGCAAACATGTTACAAACAAAAAAAAAAAAGGAGTAATGTCTTTCATAGTATTTTCTTTGGAATTTAAATGTGTTCTAATGGTTCTCCACTGGTCATATCAAGTTTTAACTTTCTAGTGAGTCCATTTAAGTGCTTTATATGAGCATCAGCTGCATTAGTTAATTATTATGATACTTAGTATTTATTATGCTATTAGTAGTAGTATGCTATTAGCAAAAGCCTAAGTAATCACATATGTGCCAAAACAATGACAGTATCTAACATCTATTCTATAATCTTGTCCCCATATTGATAAGGAATTAGATATGTGGAGAAACTCATTAGCATAAATTAAAATTAAGTTCTTTATAGATCACTACTGATTACCATCAGATATATAAGAAAATAAATTAGTGGCAAGTATATTCACTAACAAAAGCATTACATTTTGTTTGAGGATTTTAGATTATATTTTCCTAGTGAATACCCACCTATATTTGGCCAATTAGTGAGGTTTTATACCACGAGCAAATCATTCCATATTTGAATGACACACTTGGCTACTTGAATAGGCAAATGTGAGCAGCTGTTTTAGTCAATTTCTTGGCTGTACACATAAGGTATTGTTTCCTGGTTTTTGAAGAATAAGCCCATCCAATCTTACCAACATTCTACATGTCTGATAATGGGTAATAACAGCACAGGCTCTCCTAGAAATATCCTCACCCTTAACATTTTGTTTCTCCCAATAAGGGAATACATTCTGATATCCAAATATGACTTATTCCATGAAGTTCTCCCTAACAGCACCAAACACACTCCACCACAGATAGAGGCAGTCTCATGTTTCCTGATGCTCCCATACAACTTTGTATATTCTTGTATTTGGCTGAACACCTACAAGTGCTTGAGAACAGAGGTTGTGACTACTTCTTCAGTTGATATTACCCCCTCCTGAAGAACTAAGCAGTTAACAGGGCTTCAAAAATGCTGACTGAGTAAACAAAATATTTTATTTTTAGTTAAGAAAAACTTTGGGTATTTATTGGAAACTGTCAGTATTGGCCTCACATAAATTGAGACCAAGAACAAAAGTGCATCATTATATGTGTCTTTGAGTTTGTTTGCATAACTATCTTTACATAACTGTTTTTATAGGTACATTTTCTTTTTGTTTACAAGATCAGAGACTCTAATTTACAATCTGGCTATAACTGTCTCAATGCTTCATTCAATTATAGCCCCTTTAGGCATTTAAGAGTTAGTAGACAACTCGGACAGAAGAACAAACTTACGCAGGGTAACAGCTTCCTAAAATGAAGGAGACCAGGTCTGTGGTAAATCACAGAAAAGGAAAAGGGGAAGGGAACTGAAAACCAAAAGGAAGGGAGGAAGAGGTCATATCAAATCATATCAAATGGTAACTGTTCTATCAGCATGAAGTGTTAGGATAAATTGCTTTCCCAATAAGTAAACTTGATCTAAAAGAAATTTTATTTTTATTTTTTAATGTTTATTTATTTTGAGGGAGGGAGGGGAAGAGAGGGAGAGAGGGAGAGCGAACGCATGAGCAGGAGAGGGGCAGAGAGAGAGGGAGAGAGAGAATTCTAAACAGGCTTCGCATTGTCAGTGCAGAGCCCAATGTGGGCTGAACCTAACAAACGAGGAGATCATGACCTGAGACAAAATCAAGACTCAGAAGTTCAACTGAATAAACCACCCAAAGGCCCCTAAAAGGGATTTTTAAAAGGAAATACTAGAATTGTTTCTGAGCAATTTGACTACTTCAAAGGAAAGCATTCAGAAAGGATAGAAAACTGGTGTGTTTATATTTTCTTATTTTCATCACCATTCAAAAGTGTCATAAAAAGAAATTCACTAGCAATTATTGAAATTCACTCTATGATTTGTAAATGAGATGGGAATACTTGAGTACTAGATTGCTTTAATTAAAATTAAAAGTTAAATAAATCTATCCTTCAGATAAAAACCTTGTAAATAAACACGTATATAAAAGCAAAAAGGAAAATCTAATGGTAAGACTTGATTCACCAACTTTTTAGTTATATATTAGGGGAATATATGATAAAGAAAAACGTGAAAGGCAAGTTTTCTAATTCTGAGATAGCAAGTTTAAAAAGTAAAGAACATTCATTCATTCACCCACTCATTCGTTCATTCATCCATTACTGCATCAAATATTTACTCAGTGCCCAGGCACACTTCTAGGTGCTATGGATTCAGGAGTGAACTGAACAGACAAAAATAGCAGAGTTTATATTTACATCGTGGTTGAGGGATGAGAACAGAATGAGAGAAAAAGAAACAGATTTTATATCCTCCAAACACTTTTTGTAATATTTAAAATTTTTAAACTTCATATTTTTGAACATTCTACATTCCCATTTAACCTTATTTTTTAAGGTTTTAGTCATTTTATATCTGCACTTAACCTTTATAAAACTCATAAAACTCCTGAGGTTAGTATGAACATTACCTTGTTTATTTTACAAATAAGTATTCTGAGACATTGAGTATCAAAGCCAGAATTTGAATACAACTAATCCAAATTCTGTCTACATCCTCCAGCTTCTTAAACAGCACTGTGCTGATTATTACTGTCTGTATTAGATAAAAAGATGCTTGTAATGAAAAACAATAGACTTCCTTAAATGAATTCTTTATGAAATAATTATCTCAGAATTTCAAAACATTGATTGTGGTCTGAAGGCACCTTCACATTCTAATATTTAAATGATATTCCAGGGAATCCAAGTAAAAATTAGTCTGGAATTAAGATGAAAAGATATTTTATTGTCTTGGTCTGTGTTGCATTAATTATATTTATGCGACATCTCCCACTGAACTGTCCAATAAAAGTTCAGGAAGAAATGAAGAACTCATACTTTAAAAAGATCATTCTAGTGTCAGGTAAGAGATGGTTTGCAGCCTAAGATGACACTAAAAATTTTTAAAAGATCAGTGAGAACTGAGATTTAAAAAACATTAAGTGAATTAGTAAACTATTCATAAGGTAATTTTTTTTTTTTTGTCTATGAGAGTCCTTAAATCATTTTTAGAACAGTTAAATATTAGGGGCCACCATTTTATTATCTGTAGAATGAGGTATATAGCCTGCATATCTATCATGTCAAATTACTTAGAAGTTAAATAAGAAAATATGAGTCAGAACTCTGTAAATAGACACATTAACTGCTTTTACGGCATTCCACCTCTGTTACTAGATTTTCCAGGGCTGTCTCTCTAGCTGTGATGTTATTTTTCCAACTGCCCCCTTTCTGTCTCTCAATCTACTAGTCTATGAGTCATCTTCAAATATCTTCTACTTTCACTCTGTATCAATAACTATTATCATGTACCACTACCATTATGTTCTCAGTAGACTGTTCAAGTTTGGTTTTTATCTTTATGTCTAATAATTTTACAGATGAGAAATGAGCCACTGACAAGGATTATCATGGTTATAAGGTAACAGTGCTAAGGCAAAATCCCAAGGCATCCTACAATTAGTCTGACCTCCTGCCAAACATGTGATCACCATACTTGGTATACTGCAATTGCACCTTGTTTTTCTTATAGCACTCTTTTATCCCCACTTTAGCTACCTTGCAAAGAGCTATCAGAATAATCTAAGACCTCATTTTTCCCATGATGATTTCTGCTCATTAATCCACAAAACACTGGTTCTTCAGACAGATAATTCCAGATAGAGTGGCTTGTTTATGCACCAAGGATGCTGTGTAGTCCTCTACATTTATAATTTGGTTTTGCTTTTTTAGTCTTTTTAATGTTTTATTTATTTTTGAGAGAGAGAGAGACAGGGAGAAAGAGGGAGGGAGACACAGAATCAGAAGCAGGCTCCAGGTTCTGAGCTGTCAGCACAGAGCCTGATGCGGAGCTCAGACTCAGGAATTTATGACCTGAGCCAAAGTGGGACACTTAACCGACTAAGCCACCCAGGCACCTGTCTACACTCACTCTTCGAATACCATGCTAATAGTATGCTAAGGTCTCATCCTCTAAAGAAATTAGCTTCAACATCTTGAGTACAAACACACCCATAATCTTCTGGTGCATTTTAAATCAAGACTACAAAGTCTAGTCCTCAATGTATTAAATTTTAATATGAGATCATTTTCTGCCCCCATGAATGTAAGCCATTGTATAAAGGAAGGTATCTTGGTTTTAATTTTAAATCAACAATAAAACTGGACAAAATCTACAAAAAAAATTTGTTTTGGGACTATAGAAACTGTCCAGTCATCCAATAAATTAAGTATTTTTGCCAGAAAAAACTACTCTACTTTTGGTAAGAAGAGTGGAGATCCTGTAGTATTTTTACCTGGAAATTCACTCTCTCTCACCCTAACCTCCAGCTAGACACTTAGATCGTAAAACAAACCTTAATGAATTTAAAAGAATAGAAATTATACAAAGTAAACTGTATGACCAAGCCAGAATAAAAATCTAAATTTTTTTAGAAATTCCCAAACATTTCAAAATTTAAAAAACATTTATAAACACCTTATGCATCAAAAAGTCACAAGAGAAATTAGAAAACAGTTTTCAACTGAGGAAAACTAAAGCAGAGCATATTGTAATTTAATGGGATACAGCTAAAGTAGTGCTTAAAAGTATATTCATAGCTTAAGCATCTAAGAGCAAGATGAATGCAAACTAAGCAAAAAGAAGGGAAAAATAAAAGGAAAGAATGTGTCACACTGATCAATATGAAAACATACATACTGCCTATTATTATTAAAAATCCCTTACCTTTTCTAGCCCTTAGTATCTCCATCTTTAACATGATAATTAACATAAATTACTCATAACCCATCCATACCACTGAAAAATATAATTAATATTTTTTGGAACAGCCAACAAAAGTATAAACAATATTAAAAATAGACAACTCATAGTTTATTGACTGGGGGAAAGGACCTCAGATATTCCAAAACAGGAAATAATCTTGAAAGCTTAACCAGTACATTACACACAACATTTTCACTTATAAAAGCCTGACCCTTTTACATTTTATATTGATGAATATCAAAAGAAGTTATAATTCAGGCAAGATAAGCGCAAACATTTATTATGGTGACAGTTTGCCTGTCATATACACATAGATAGGAGAGCAAAAGAGCGCAGAATAAGCTAGGATACGATAAAGTAGGATAAGACAGGATTGGGAAGGAAAAAGAATGCTTAATTAGTGTCTACTACATACCAGCCACTGGGTAATATCAAGCATCATTAGAGCAGTAGATACAAAGACCTTTTCTTCACAGAGGAGAGGGTTTTTTTTGTTTGTTTGTTTTTGTTTTGTTTTATTTATTTCTGAGAGAGAGAGAGAGACAGTGTGAGCAGGGGAGGGTCAGAGAGAGAGGGAGACACAGAATCTGAAACAGGCTCCTGGCTCTGAGCTGTCAGCACAGAGCCCGATGTGGGACTCAAATCCATGAACTGTGAGATCATGACCTGAGCCGAAATCAGACGCTCAACCGACTGAGCCACCCCAGTGCCCCCATAGAGGAGAGTTTTTATTTATTAAGATCAAATTCAGAGATTAGGCCTTTTACTTGTTTCCTTTGGTTTACAATTCCCCTACACAGAGATTGTTTCTGCGCTCACAGAAATGGCAGTGTCCTGATTAATCAATCAGTTCATCAGAAGTCCATGGCATACATAACACCAAAACTCTCATTCCAGCAGGTTTTGGCTAAGGTAGTACACCTGAATGGCAATTCTTCCAGAAATGTGTTTCTTTTGTACTCCTTCAGCTTATAAAGATACTAAAAGGTAGGGACATTATTCATTACCAGATATCCAAAACTAACGCAAAGCTTTCAGACCTACAAACACCCCTTTCTCTGAGTTTAGCCTAGGAATGAATCAACTGATGCTTTAGCTTATTCCTGTATAAGGACAACGCAGCCCACTGCTCTAACTCTGAGAAGACTTGGCGGGTTTCCAGGAAGATTATTTCCTCAGCAACATATGGTTTTCTTTCTCTGCTTGAGAAACAGCTTCTGAGTTATCAATATACAAAGCAATCATTCAATGTAATCTGCGTTTTTACCCCTCAAAAGTGCCTATGTTATAATTATAACTGCACATAATACATTTGCATCATAATGATGGTTTCCAAACCCTCTAATAATAGAAGTTATCATGCTACTTTCATTTATAATAAGATGTGCCTACATTCCATACTTTTAAGTAATCATTTATTGGTAGAACACACTGAAATCCACCTTTTATATCTCATTGTGTTTACTGCATTTTCAAAATGTAAACAGGGAGTTTTAAAAATGCCTAAAAACAACAATTCTGTTATATGAAAAGATCTTTTTCTTTAAACAGTATCCTCTCCTTAATCATCAGGTTCTTAGTTCACAAAAATGTACTTTCCCTTTGTGGCTAACCTAGACATAAAACACATGATTGAATGTTTATACACTTATACAGTTTCCGTCAATTCTAGAAAAATTATTTTTATCTCACATTTCTCTGAAGCCAATTGTCACCTGATCTCAATTCCAAGGAAAATCCAGTATGCCAGGATCTTAAGTATTAACTGAGGATGAGAACCTGGTGTCTAATGAAGTGTTCTCAAAGGTTTAAGAAAGTTTGGATTACCAAGCCAGACACTGAATCTCAGATAAGCTTCTTCCAAAAATCCTCATTTCTCTGCTCCTTAAAAAAAAAAAAAAAAATCAATAAATGTATTCTAACCAAAGTCTGAAAAGCTTCAGAGAAATGACCTCTGCGGAAGTCTCTTGGGGGCTTTCCAACTGCGCAGGGGGCAGCGTGTGGGATCAAAAAGCAGAAAGAAGGAAGTAAAGAAATGCTTCTGAGCAAGTGTGGGGGGGGGGGAATTTAGCTGGAGAACCTGAAGGGATTAGCTTACATATCATATCAGATTTCCACTGCACTGCGACCCTGCTTTCTCCTCTTTTTCTGTCCCATACTTACACTGCCTGTAGTTCATTACACAAAACTTTATTTCCCCACTTTGTGTAAGATTCAAGCAGAAAATTTTCGGTGCTGAAATCTTTAAAATGGTATGCTTTACATTACACAGTAATAAGCACCTTATCTGAGACTCCACCATCTGGAAATCAGACCAATTTAACAGTCCTAAATCAGGAAATAGATTTAAAAGAAAAAAGAAAAAAAATCTCACAGTGCACTAAAACCCAGTGAACTTGACTCACAGAGAGGCCTTCAATCAAGACTTAGTTTATGTTCTCTAGTATTCTAACAAAGAGAAATCAGAAGCAGAAGCAGCAGACAGACAAACAACCACCACAAACAAGGAAAACTCCTTAAGCTCTAAGGACAACTGAAAACTACCCAGAAAGAACTGTGGAAACAGTTTTATTCAAACTGTCAAACATCTGGAGTTCTGTCACTTTAATTGGGTAGATGTTTGCCTCAAGTTTTCAGGAAACTTTTTTTTTTTTTTTTTTTTTTAATTTCTAGGAGAGAGAGAGAGAGAGAGACTGAGTGAGCGGGGGAGAGGCAGAGAGAGAGGGAGTCACAGACTGAAACAGGCTCCAGGCTCTGAGCTGGCAGTCAGCACAGAGCCTGACGCGGGGCTCGAACCCACGAACCGTGAGATCATGACCTAAGCAAAAGTCGGACGCTTAACCAACTAAGCCACCCAGGCGCCCCCAGGAAACTTTTTGAACCCAAAGAAGCCACAACTCAAACATGACTCTATTTAACTCAAGTTTCACTCATGTACAATTCAACCTTAACGTCATTCAATGAGGACAAATTATATTGGTATAATAGACAATAAATGTTAAACGTTTTGATAAAGTATAAAAGATTTGTGTATGTTTTTGTGCATTTACTCACCTCTTTTGAGGATATGACTTTTTAAGTATATTTTATTTCTATACCTATCTATCTCTATGTCTCTCTCTCTATCTATCTATCTATCTATCTACTGGTATAAAAAAGAGTATGTAAACCACATTTTAAGTTATTTAGATGTCACATACCCATGATGGGGGATATCCATATCAATCGTTCCAAACAGTGTACGCTATATAGTTGTTGTTATTTTTAATTAGTTGTTTCTTTTGGGGAGGGGGAAGTAGGTTGAACATATTTCTCATAGGACTTTTAAAAATAAAAAATGTTGGGGCACCTTGGTGGCTCAGTCAGTTAAGTGTCTGACTTCAGCTCAGGTCATGATCTCACGGTTTGTGGGTTCAAGCCCCACATCGGGCTCTGTGCTGACAGCTCAGAGCCTGGAGCCTGCTTCAGGTTCTGCATCTCCCTCTCTCTGACCCTCCCCTACTCACACTCACTCTTTCTCTCTCTCTCTCTCAGATATAAATTTATAAGAACATTTAAAATTTTTTTAAAAAATACAAAATGTTACCTGCAAGCATTCAACAAAATTTTTTTAGAAGTGAGGCCTATCCAATTAGAACAGTATTTTTCAGAATAACAAGTCAAAGAATGTAACACAAGGGAAATTTCTTACCTGAATTAAAAGACTAAGCTTTCTTTTTTAATTTAATTGGTACTAAATTATAGTTTACATTGCAACTGAATAGAACCAATTTGCTTTGAAGTACACATGCAGAAGATAAAGGAAATATTAATAGTTAAAATAAGAAAAATGTTTATTTTTTTAACTTTATTTATTTTTGAAAGAAAAAGAGACAGAGTCTGAGCAGCGGAGGGGCAGAGAGAGAGAGAGAGAGACACAGAATCTGAAGCAGGCTCCAGGCTCTGAGCTGTTAGCACAGAGCCTGATGTGGGGCTCGAATTCACAAATGGCGAGATCATGACCTAAGCCAAAGTCTGATGCTTAACTGACTGAGCCACCCCGGGGCCCCCAGAAAAATGTTTCTATTTTTGCTACTTTTCCTCTTAACAAATTAAGTTATTTTCTCAAATTCGTATAGGATAAAAGACACAAACATGACTTTACTTATAACTATAAATGAAAATAAATTTGTTTCTTATTCCTTCAAAATACTATTTAAAACTAAATGAGCATGTTTTATAGGAAACACAATCATATCTCCATCTTCTCTTACATGATTATACACCTATTATAACTGTAAGAATAGCATGCTATGGTTATTACAGTTAAAAATCAAGACCAAAGAAGAATAAGATATTTCCAGGACAGTGGCAGAAAAGAGGTTTCAAAACTCGGCTGAAATACTTTTTTACCCACAAAATCAATTTCTTTCTTCTAATGCTTCGCAAAATTCCTAGTAATAGGCAACAGCTTTTAAATTCTATGTTTCAACTTTATATTTTATTTGTTTAAAAGGGATGAAAATTGATAACACATTAAAAACCTATTTATATACTTAGATTTCAAGTAAAGAAAACGATTTATAGCCATTTTCATTCAATGATCAATCCAGCAAAGAAAGCCACAGTAAACCTGGAGCTGGGCTAGCTAATAGCCACAAAACTGAATTAAACATTATTCCTGCTCCCAGAACACTCATGGCCAATTGTGCAAATTCTTAATAACATACAGCACTCTTGGTTTGAAAATATTTAATTATCAACATTAGGGATAAGAATAATAATAGCTACAATAACAAAACAGCAGCAATAAGCTTAAGAGGTCAACTAACTTAATCAAAGCACAATTTAGATTACAATCTGGACAAACTGTGTTAATAGCACAATGGAGTACAACAGGCAAATGTACTGAAAATATTACCTAAATATTAAATAGCAAATAAAACTAAAATCTTTCTCTTCTTCACTGCAGGCAAAGAAAGTCAAATGCAACTTGATCCAATTAAGCCAATTTAGGATACACAAGTACTTAAAAGCCTGGGCTATACTAAGTGATGAAGGCAAAATGGATTGAGTCCAAATCTGCTTTATTTGTTTAGATGCTATTTATTATGGCTATATTTTATTATACAGTAGTAAAAAAATTACAAGGCGACATCCTGTTATTTTCCACTGGGAAAAAGGATACAGATACACTATTAAAACTCAGCACAGCCAGCAGTATGCTAGGCTGCATTCCACTTGTGCCTTTACAGCGTGTCAATAGATATTGATGTTCATGCAGCTGATGGTAAAACTAGACTAATTATTGCCACTTAAATCCATAACAGTTTGGCTTTCTAGAAAGCTAGAACCTTTGACCCTATACATACGGTAAGGGAGAGGATTGTATTATAATAAAGCAACTAAACCACCATTATGTCTTCTTAAAAAATAAAATGTTTTGGGGTGCCTGGGTGGCTCAGCGGGTTAAGTGTCTGTCTTCGGCTCAGGTCATGATCTCACAGTATGTGAGTTTGAGCCCTGCATCTGGCTCTGTGCTGACAGCTCAGGGCCTAGAGCATGCTTTGGATTCTGTTTCCCTCTCTTTCTGCCTCTCCCCCACTCATACTCTTTCTCTCTCCCTCTCTCTCTCTCTCTCTCTCTCTCTCTCAAAAATAAACAAACATTAAAAAAAATTTAAATAGAGATATATAAATAAAATAATAAAATAAAATAAAGTAAAATAAAATGTCTTAATTTCCCCCCTAAAACAACTACCTTATTTTTCAGGGTAGCTAGCATTATCATGAAATTGCTATCATCAAAATGTAAACTGTGAGCCCTAGTTCAAATCAGTTACCTAATAAATAGTTTCATTTGTTGAAAAAGTGAATGAGCTTCACAAAAGAATAAAAAGCAAAATGGGGGGAGGGAGGAGGGAGGAGAGAGGGAGGGCAGAAGGGGGAGGGAACCAAAATATTTACTCTCAACAACTGTAGAGAACAAGCATGGTTGCCAGAGGGGAGGAGGGTAGGGGTTGGGAGAAACTGGTGATGGTGATTAAGGAGTATACTGGTCATCCTGATGAGCATCAGATGATATATAGCAGTGTTGAATCACTATATTGTGTACTTGAAACTAATATGACACAGGATGTTAACTATACTGGAATTTAAATCTAATTTTTTAATTAGATTATAATCAATTTCAAAAGAAGAGTTAAGATATCTGCTTTTCTTTTTTTTTAATGTCTTTCTTTCTTTTCTTTTCTTTCTTTCTTTCTTTCTTTCTTTCTTTCTTCTTTCTTTCTTTCTTTCTCTCTCTCTCTCTCTCTCTCTCTTTCTTTCTTGAGAAACAGAGACAGAGAGCAAGCGGGTGAGGGGCAGGGAGAGAGGGAGACACAGAATCTGAAGCAGACTCCAGGCTCTGAGCCATCAGCACAGAGCCCGATGCAGGGCTCAAACCGACGGACTGTGAGATCATGACCTGAGCCAAAGTCAGACGCTTAACCGACTGAGCCACCCAGGAGCCACAATAACTGCTTTTCTTTTTTTTTTTTTTTCAAAAAAATTTTTACATTTATTTATTATTGAGAGATAGAAACAAAGCATGAATGGGGTAGGGGAGGAGACAGGAGGAAACACAGAATCTGAAGCAGGGGCCCAAACCCATGAACCGCGAGATCATGACCTGAGCGGAAGTCGGTCGCTCAACTGACTGAACCACCCAGGCGTCCCAATAACTGCTTTTCTAAGCCCTATAAATATTATCTTTCTTCCTGTCATCATTACTCTCATCAATCTATATTCATTATGTACAGAACATGTTGCAAGAATCATACAGAGTTCTAACCATACAAAACAGAAAGACTATTTTTTACTGATACTTGAGAAAGAGACTCAGAAGATAAGGAAAATTACTTTTTTTGGTTAGTATTTGCCACTTCCAAGGACACCAACTGGTATCCTAGAATTCTATCCATTTTAGGCAGGAAAATATTGGGCTGCAGAGCTTGAGTTCTTGGAATTGCTTTTAGTTTTGAAGCAGAATCAACTTTAGATTTACTGCCATAAAGTATCTGCTCAAAACTCCACTGATTCAAAAGCTAAAGGTTCCTGGCATGCAACAGCATTCCTGTAAAGTACACCTGGACCAGCTGAAAATGTAGGGCAGGGATGGCACCACGGAGGATATACTTTCCTTGCCTGTGATATATGGATAGGATTCTTTTTGAGGTATTTTAGCTCAAATGAATTTCGACATCAAATACCCTGTGTTTGTTGACAGACTCCTCTATGCCTTTCCATTTCCTGAAGTATGGATCCCCTCAGCAGCTCTCCAGAGCTAAAGCAAATTAGATTTTACATTTCAGAAAAGCCAGTCATACTTCTGAGTAGTTGATAGCATTAAAGATTTTTTTGGATTTTTTTTTTTTTTTTGCACTGTGATCTCCAAAGTAAGTAGTCAAGTAAACTCAACATTACAATCTCCTTTTTTTTGTTTTCTGCTTTTTTGTTTTGTTTGTTTCTGTTCAGAACAACCAACTTTAGTTAAGAAGATGCCTAGGCAATAGCATCTTGCATGGTAGTCATAATGCCATAACCATTATTTTAGGACTTGAGCATAATGATAATTAGCCAACAATACCCTTCTCATGTTCTATTTTCTTTACCAGATAAGCATGGGGGCAGGGGCAGACAGGAAGTCATTTAGAGAACATCCTACTGCTTAATGTTCCCTCTAGAAATTCAACCTAAAGCCAAAGGCTAAAGTAAGATTTGTCATAATTGCTAGAAAAGTTTGAAGAACATAGGTGCAGGATTATTCTTTATTACATCCATTATAATATCAATCACAACAGAGCTATTCAAAACTTGATGATGACTTTAAGATACTATTGAAGAGAAAAGACCACTGCACATCACACTACAGTAACTTTACTGTTATTTCTGAATTTTGGTGATCTTTCAAATGTCCAGTCCTCAACTGTAACACCAACCTGTTTATATACATGGTAACTCACATTTAGAATGTCCTCAGATTCTCCATCTGTCTTAATGGCTTCATTTAGTTGTTCATTCATTCATTCATTCATTCATTCCACAACATTTATTTGAAATCTACTCTACTCTAGACATTACAATATTACGTGTGGCATAAAAATAAAGAACATGAAAGTCTTGCTTTCTAACAAACTTAATGCCTTGTGGAAACATGCTGTATAAATAAATATTCAAAAAACATGAGTTAATTACTATTAAAAAAACTGATAGCAAGAGATGAACAGTAGGCTTTTACTCAAAATGAACATAATCTTGCCTGTATATTCAATACTTCACATTTCACATATCATCACCATACAATAACAGGATATTCTATTACTGAGTAGTTTGACCACTGCCCCAATTATTTATCACAAATAATCCATATAACTTATAAAATATATATGTAATAATAGTAAACAGCCCATAAAGCCTGGTTGTGCTGATTACAAATTCTATCTCTGATTGTAGCAGCATGAACTTAAAGTGTTTGAACCTCAATTTGTTCATCTATAAAATCGACACTGCAAGTTATCAAAGTGTTATTAAGAAGATTAAAAGAAGGGCATCTGGGTGGCTCAGTCAATTAAGTGTCTGATTCAGTTCAGGTCATGATCTCCCAGTTCACAAGTTCGATCCCCTTGCTGACAGCTCAGAGCCTGGAGCCTGCTTCAGATTTTGTGTCTCCCTCTCTCTCTGCTCCTCCTCCGCTCATGCTCTCTCTCTCTCTTTCTCTCTCTATCTCTCTCTAAGATAAATAAACATTAAGAAAAGTTTTTTTTAATGATTAAAGAAGTCATCCATCTGAAAACCTAGAACTGTCTTTAGCAAATAGACAAAATTTTTAGCCTCTTATATGTTAGTAGATATTTTACATGCATATGTTTTAAAAATCTTAATTTATAATTCATATAAGTATCACTCAATACGTGATAAATCTGCAGCACAAAGAATGTAAAACATTGTCAATGTAACAGAGTTACTAACTGGCAGATTCACAAGAAAAAAAATAGATCCACAATACAAAAAAAGACAGAAATAAGTGACACACATAGTGGGCATCGTAACCTATATGCTCACAACTCTAGCCACTTTAAGAGATTAAGTATCACTACCAGGAAAATAGTGGGCAAACAAAGAGCAAAACTTCTTCAAATATCAAAAAAATCTCATTGTGGTTTTGATGTGTATCTAGCTAAATATTACCAGCTTTTAATTCAACTTACATTTTTTAAATTGAGGCCTTTGTCTCAGAAAACCTGACAAAATGAAGTATAGGCATCACTGGATTTTTTTATAAATAAGCAAAAGAAAAATATTATGTAATCACTTCTGATATTTTGTATCACACCATTCATAAAATTACTTAAATGAAGTTTAATCTTCAAGTCTTTTGGAATAAATATGCAATTTAGATATAAAATTTAGATAGATCATATAAGATTTTAGATATAAAAATTCAGTGTTTTAGATGAAATTATGTATTTTTTTATCAAGTTTATCAAAATCATTTAATTTAGTTCATTATGTTTAGGCTAATAATTTCTCCTGTAGTCTTAGAAAGAATGATTATAACCATTTTCAATTACACAATTTCAAAAACACAGTAATTGTTTCAACAGTTGAAACTAAAAATTCCTTTAGGGCACCTGGGCAGCTCACTACGTTAAACATCTGACCAGCTCAGGTCGTGATCTCACGGTTTGGGAGTTCAAGCCCCACGTGGGGCTCTGCACTGACAGTATGGTGCCTACACGGGATTTTCTCTCCTCCTCTCTCTCAGTCCCTCTCCCACTCATGCTCTGTCAAAATAAATAAAATTAAACATGAAAAAAAAAAAAACAAACCCTAAGTTCCCCTCACAGGAGTAGGAAGCTAGGACATCTCTAAGTGTGTCACCAGTCTTATATGATGATTATCACAGTCATATCCTCTAACACTGTTAGGACAAATGCTAATCATACCAACAGACTGTTAGAGAAGCTACTATTCTAGTAACACATTGAATACAAAGTTCTAAAGGAGATATATCAATTCCTCAAGCTAGACAGTTTTATCAGTCACACACAACTTAAACTCAGGGAAAAGGTAAGGTCTACTCAGGAGGCATTGGTGTCAAATATTATGCTCTGAGTCAAAATATAAAAGGATCAGGTTTTCATTGGTAAATGGCTATACAAAGCTTTCAGAAGGAGGCATTAACAATAGACACTGAGATATCTTATAGCAGAAGTATCCAGGAAGTAACGATTTTTTCTTACATAGTTATCTTATATTCATAATATAAAAGGAGCATTTTCTTTTTTTTAATTTATTTCTGACAGAGAGAGAGAGAGAGCGAGAGCATGAGCAGGGGAGGGTCAGAAAGAGAGGGAGACACAGAATCTGAAACAGGCTCCAGGCTCTGAGCTGTCAGCACAGAGCCCAACGTGCGGCTCGAACCCACAAACCGTGAGAGCATGACCTGAGCCGAAATCAGATGCTAAACCAACTGATCCACCCAGGTGCCCCAAAAGGAGCATTTTCAAATATACACTCGTATCTTAAAAGAAAATACATCCTTCCTCAGAGAACTTCTCTACTTCAGCTGACACACACAGTTAATTTTATAATTCCTAACTGTTTCTGGATCTCTTTCTTCAATTTTATGACTAATTATGCAGGCTTCATAATTTATGCTTTTTTTTTCATTATTTATTTTTAGAGAAAGAGAAGGAGATGGCAGGGAGAGAGAGGCAGAGAGAGAAGAAAGAGAGGAAATCTCAAGCAGGCTTCACACTCAATGCAGACCCCAATGTAGACCCCATCATGGGGTCCAATCCCACGACCCTGGGATTATGAAATGAGCTGAAATCAAGAGTCGAATGCTCAACCGAGCCACCCAGGCACCCCATGCTTATTTCTAACAACAATAGCAGCAACAACAACAGCAACAACAACAAACACTGCGATATTCTTAATTACATTTATAACATTTTTTGCTAATTTTAATTTACAGAGATCTATCATAGTTTCCTGTATACCCACTACTCTCCTTCTGCCAGTTCATACTGTTCATTGCTTCCACAGTATCTGTCATAAAGTAAAAGTAAATTCACAATAAAAAGAGCTGGTTTTACTATGTGGTAGGCCTGCTTTATAAGCTCTTTACATACAGTGACTAATCTAATCCTCACAGCATCATGAAAGTAACTATCATTACTGCCCTGATTTTAAGATGTAGCAATAGAAGCTGAGGAATTTATTTATTAATTGGCAGGGCCTGGACTAGAAATCGAGCCTGTTTAATGTCAAAGCACATGCTCTTAACCACTTCATTCTGCCCTCTACTTTCTTTGACTGGCTTAATGTTGTTTATATTTCAAGGCTCAAACCAAAAGCAAATATTTCAATAAAGCTTTTTAAAATCATGTAATCAGTCAAAACAAAGCTTCCTTCTCTCTTCTCATGATATGTAGCTATTCTTCTCTGACCCCTTACACTTACTAACTAGTTGCTATATACCAGGCACTGCTTCCTTTATACATGCATCACCACACAAATGATACAGGTGATAGAGTCTTCTCCATTCCATAAACGTTAAGAAATGAAGGCCAATGACATTTAAAAAGTCACAGGAAATCACAGGGTCACTGAGCACTCAACCCAGCAGCTGTATTCACATCAGAGCATACAACATTCTACTGCCACTTGGAGAAAATAGATGGGGGCTCATATCCGTGTCTCCTTATTAGATTATCAGATTCATGGCCTTTGGTGGGTTACAGCACCTCTTAGCTTCAGTTTCTTCACTGGTAACATAAATATAAAAATAGTTGTTTACCTCACAGTATTGCTTAGAGAACTAAATAACACAAGTACCTGCTTGCTGAATAAATTTTAGCTGATACTATGATTACTATCACATGACCTTGTCATCCTCTAGAGGAAAAGCTTTGAAAGTAACCTATATACTCAAAGATGTTGCATTAAATGTCTGAACGGTTTTAGCCTTCACTATTTGTAAATGTATGAGAGAAAGTCCACTGAAACATATTGCATCCAGCAGATATGTTTACATATCTCATATCCAAAATCCTCTTAGGGTTTAGATTCTGGAGCCTTCACAACAAAGAGGTTTTCTCTTTTAAATATTACCATGTGAAGATACTTTGTTAATATCACAGCTTACTATTTAGCCACTCTTAACTCATAGGAAGTTTGGGCCAAAGACCATCTCTTAATTTCTTATTCTTTTTTTTTTTTTTTTTTTGTTTGTTNATATACTTAAAGGTTGACATTGCCTTTTTCTTCAGGCTGACTAATCTCAATTTCTTTGGGAATTTCACCTGTATCATCCTTTCTAATAATTTTGGTCACTTTTAAGATGCCTACCTCTAATAAATAGCACTTATATTGGATTAAATATTATAAACTGTATTCAAAGTTATCTTAGAAATATTTATAATCTTTAGCATTATAACATGGAAGTATATAGCTCCCAAGGCCACCTCGGGTGTAGAATATTTCATTCTGGCATCGCTCTCAGGCATCTCCCGTTATGTCCTACCTCTCATACATTTTGTTGAAAGACTGAAAGTGGGTATTTCCCCCCTCCTATGATACGAGAGTACAAGTAGGCCATTCTTTAAGATATTTCTCCCATAGAGAAATACAAATCAAAACCATACTAAGATACCACCTCATGCCAGTCAGAGTGGCTAAAATGAACAAATCAGGAGACTACAGATGCTGGCGAGATGTGGAGGGAGAAACGGGCACCCTCCTACACTGTTGGTGGGAATATAAACTGGTGCAGCCCCTCTGGAAAATAGTGTGGAGGTTCCTCCAAAAATTAACAATAGAACTCCCCTATGACCCAGCAATAGCATCGCTAGGAACTTACCCAAGGAACGCAGGAGTGCTGATGCATAGGGACACATGAACCCCAGTGTTCATAGCAGTACTTTCAATGATACCCAAATCATGGAAAGAGCCTAAATGTCCATCAACTGATGAATGGATCAAGAAGATGTGGTTTGTATATATAATGGAATACTACATGGCAATGAGAAAGAATGAAATCTGGCCATTTGTAATGTGGATAGAACTCGAGGGAGTTATGCTAAGTGAAATAATTCAGGCAAAGAAAGACAGATACCATATGTTTTCACTCTTATGTGGATCAGGAGAAACTTAACAGAAGACCATGGGGCGGGGGACGGAGGGAAAACAGTTAAGGAGAGGGAGGGAGGCAAACCATAAGAGACTCTTAAATACTGAGAACAAACTGAGGGTTGATAGCGGGTGGGGGAGAAGGAAAAATGGGTGATGGGCATGGAGGAGGGCACTTGTTGGGAGGTCCACTGGGTGTTATATGGAAACCAACTTGACAATAAACTATATTTAAAAAAAAGAGATTTCTCCCATAGAAATCCAATCAAGATAGAAACCCAATAATACAGAAAAAGATTAATCAGTATTATATATAATACTATGTACATTAATGAAAATAATAACAGGATAAGAGTGAATACTAAGAACTGATATTTATTAAGTGATTTAAAATTTATTCATTCAATAAATACTTAACTAATTCAACAAATGTATTGAGCCTCTCCTATCTGCTAAGCATTTTTTCTAGGTGCTAGGAACAAAGCAATGAACAAAACAAATATTCTTGGCTTTGAAGACTTAGATAACAGAAGGTGCTAAGTACAATATGTAGTGTTTCACAGTATGCACTAATAACAAAACTATGTAAGGATTTAAAAGTCTTACATAGTATGACAAAAGAACTTTTCACTGAGAGGGTGACATTTTAGTAAAAAAAAACTAAAAGAACCAAGGTAGCAAGGTATGTGGATGATCTTGAGTAAGAACATTCCAAGCAGAGGGGACAAGTGCAAAGGCAAGCAGATTTAAGGAATTTATATAGCAGAAAGGAGGCTAACAGGTTGGAGTCGAGAAAGAGAAAAACAAAAAAATGATAGAAGGGATCAGACAGCTAAGGGAGCTAAATCCTTATTTTGGTACAAGGAACAGATTACAGGGGCCAGTTGGACTAGTTAGAAACACAGGGTAATAATCCAGGTGAGTGAGGACGCATTTTACTTACTAGGCAGTGACTAGGTAAGCAGTGAGAAGAGGTGAAATTCTCCATGTATGTAAGGTAGAACCCATAGGATGTGTTGGTGAATTTAATTGAAGACGTGAGAGAAAAAGAAGTCAATGTTTTCTACATTTGCAACTGAAAGGAACTGCAATTTTTTGAGGCTATAAAAGCTTCAGAAAACCTTTCAGGATGTGTGAGAGAGAGGGTAGAAATTTAGCATTAGACATATTAAGTTGGAGGTATTGATTACACGTCCTAGTGCAGATGTCTGACAAAGTATCTACATACGTCAGCCCAGAATTGTTTTAAATATTTTGGTAAAATAAAAATTGGGGAGGAATTGTCACTTAGATAATATTTAATGTCAAATTAGAAGAGATCACCGAAGAAGAGAACACAGGCAGAAGACAGAAAAATAGCAAAGAGCGAGCTCTGGGCATCTCCAAGATTGAGGACAATAGAGAAGAACTACTGAAGAAAATGAAGAGAGATGCCAGAAAGATACAAGGAAAACTAGAAAGTGGTATGTCCTACAAGAAAGTGGAAAAAACGTTTCAAGGAAGAGAGATGACTTGTATCAAAGACTGCTGAAAGATCAAGAGAAAACTCAGAATTGATCTCTTGATCTCATAGCATGAACACTGAAAAGAACAATTTTGATAGGACGGTCAGGATTAAAGCTAATGGTTAAGAGAGGATGGAAAGAGGAAAATTCTGTGAGCACCTTTCACCTTCATGCCGGCGTATAACTATGAGAAAATCAAAGCTAAGTAAATTCCCCATAACTTAATCACCCCGTTTCTAAGGTCTGTACCTGAACCACTGGCAATACTATAACTTCCTTCACATGTCATATGTAAGTGACTGTTCCTAGTTTCTATTACAGTAACTTTTTTCATAGAAATGCTCCAATTTATATGTAATTAATATTTTCTCCATGAATTCTTGATTTTTGCCTTTCTTCCCAAAGAGACAAGGTGTTTATTGGTTTTTGGCAACTTTCATGTGTCTGAAAACTGTGATATTTGTATATTTTTATCAAGAGACTCCCCACTCATGAATGTCAAATAGCCGCACAAAAATAAAAAATGTGGCTTTTGATGTCTAATTGAAACCATCCCCAGTATGAAAAGTGTAAAATATTCTTAAAAAGTACTTACAATACAACATAAAGGAAGCAGGATACCAACCTAGATAGATATAGACACAGATGATACAGATGATAGATATAGGTTTAGATATAAATATAGACATAGATTTATATTTAGATATAGATAGATATAACATTATTATAAGTGTTTTAAAACAAATATAAAAATGGTAAAATACTATTAAATACTTTTAAAGTTTGGTGTCCTTATAAATGAAAAGCTCTTATCTTCTTCTTTTTTGTATTCCTTAACAAACACACATTAATGATTAAGGAAAAATATCAACATGTGATGTTATCATTCAATATAACAAAAAATTTAACTGTACTATTTAATTCTAATTATACTGCAATTCTTGCCTGTAAATTCTTTTTCTTATTCCAAACTATTTTAATGATCATATACAAACAAAACATATTGATCTTTAAAAACCAATTTAATTTAGGACATTTGTACTGTAAAATCAGAAAATGTAATCATTTGATAAAAGAAGGCTATGCATTAACATGATAAAATAAGCTTTAAAATTTGCTAAGCTGGTGGATAATGAACTGAATTTGTAATGACAGGTTTTAAAATTAATGTCACTTCACTGACTAATTCAATCCTCTTTGCACATATAATCTGACCAACATTTTACTGAAAAAAAAAATACAAAGCACTATATTGTGTCAGTAAATTGTATCACTAAGCTGTCAAATACCTAAGAGTAGGATGAGATACAGCCTCAAAGTGTTCTATGAGGAAAAAATACCTAATGTCTCAACTGGTTGTGTCAAACAGAAAACAAAACAAAACAAACAAACAAACAAAAACCTTTGCAGGACAAGACTTCACAGACATGACTTCTTAATTAGTTATTTTTTTACACGAATCTTTTTCCTGCTGACGGTAAATAAAAAGACGGATTTGCAAGAAGTTTTGTTTATGGAGTGAAACTGCAAGGAAAATTTTAATGTTTGTTTTTCATTTAAAATGAGGCCAAGCAAAGAAAATTAAGAAGCAAAAACTGAAGAAGCTATTTAATATAATGACCTTGTCGAATATCCCATGGAATGAATTGTGTTTGCTTCACTAGAGTATTACAAAATGCTCACAAAAATAAAATAAAAACTGTGATTAGTATAATGGAAATTAAAAAAACTATTGTAGATGGTCATTAGTTACATAACTATTTTTTTTCCTCTTTAAGGAAAAAATAATCTTGGATTCTTCCTCTTAATATGTGGAATCATTTTTACTGCATTAACAGAAACAATGTTCCATTTCACTAATGAACTACCAGAAGACAGTGCATTTGAAGTAGTCTAAGTGTTCTGAAAAGAATTTCACATAACATATTTCTTTTTTCTTAATTTTTTTTTTTTTTAATTTCTGAGAGAGACCTGAGCCAAAGTCGGGCGCTTAAGTGACTGAGCCACCCAGGCGCCCCTCACGTAACATATTTCTTAAATCCTTAAATGCACTCTCTTCCAATATAATTGTTTGGAATGCAGAAATCTATAACTAGACAACAGGGAGAATACATACTAGAGGCAAGCAATTTGAGCAGGGGCATAAGCTTTTATGTTCTTAAAATCTTAGAAAAAATAAAGGAATTTACCACAAATAAGAGAAATAAAATTGTGGTCAAATTCATATAATCTTCTCTCTCCACTGGTCATAAATACATTTTATAAATAAGGTTCTAGGGTTTAAGTTTTCCTACAGAAATAGCTTCCACATACATATCTGTATGGATTGAATAATTAATAAATTTTTAGATTGTTATTATTACTAAATCTTCATAAAAAGAAACCAAGTTAATAAAAACATTATTATTATTATTATTATTGCTAAATCTTTAATTAATAAAAGGAAACAAATTAACTAATAGATTCCGGATTGTACTTCCAAACTTGAATACTACCATGAACATTGTATCTGCAGCCAAAAGACTATACTTGAAATAATTTATTCCTCCTACATTTAATCATCATTTATTGAAAACCTGCCATTTCTTTTCTTCTCTGCCAGATACATAATTCCCATAAGAAGGTTCACATATCTGTACTCGGAAGTGAAATGGTCAGCAACTACATACTATCCATACACATATGTGTTGACGGAATAGTGGGTCAATGTGTGCTGGGATTGCCAAGGCAGATTTTGTCTAAATAGACATGGCCACGAAGGGCTCAGTCACAAACTCTCCACAAATGAAAAATGCCCAATTTTCACATCACTAATTTTAGAAAGATGGGTAAAATGGAGGTTTCCATATTTTCACATGTGCCTTCACCTGAGAACTAGAAAATGCTCTTAAACCAAGTACAGTATCTGCTTATACATAACAGCAACACGCTCAATTTCTGTGGCATGGATAGTGCATTATCATCATTTAAGGATGAGAAACTATTTAAAAAGATAGCCTATGGATACAAGTATATATTTTGAGAGTGAAATATAGGTCTCAGAGGAAAACTTTTTAGAAGAGGCTTAAAGTAAAATTAACACAATATGAACAATTAATAATATAATACACAGTTGTGGCATCTGTTTATAGCTGATGAAAATACTTCATTTCACTTGATGCTCACCACATTTCTGAGCAATAAATAGATTTCATTTTGCCAAATTTAAAGATGAGAATGTCAAACCTTAGTTGCATCTCAGCTAATATCACCCATCAGGCAGTAAAAGAATTGGCTTTAGAAAAGAGGTCTCTATATTCCTATTTTCGTAAAATAAATCTAGTCTTTATATTTCTACTTTTAAATAAAAGGGCCAAGGACAAATTATTCTGGTCCACTGACCTTAAATATTCCGATCAATTTAGACTGTGACTGAAGGAAAAGTTGAAACCAGAGACTGACCTGCTCCAGCAAATATAAACTGAAAGGAGAAAAGAGGCCATAAAACTATACCACTGTTCAAACCAAGGCAGAACAGAGAACTCAAGGTGAACACTAGAAGCTTTTTAAAGAGTCTTAGCAAGGTCATGCTGATAAATTGAAATGAATAAGACTTGGAAGCAATAATAAATCATACTAATTTCTTCAGAACCCACTGTCCTGGCCTCTCTGAACCCAGAGGTAATGGGCAGATTATTCACATTCCTGATTAATAATTTTTAAAATTTTTATATATCTTACAATAGCTTATTGAGTCAGAGTTCAAAGTCTGTATTCCATTTGGGTCACTACAGCATCAAAAAAAAAAAAGTCTTATCATCTACGTGTAATAGAGGGCTTCATACGAAGTATATAATATATGCCATTGTGCCCCATTTCCCGAATAAACAACCTCAACCATTAAAGTTTCTTCTCAAATAAACCCTTCCTTTATTCCTATAATTGTTTGTATTGCTCTTAACAGAATCTTTCCTTAAACAATTCTGTTCCTGTAAGTGCATTTCATATTGTAATGTAATTAACTTAGAACTTCCAGGTATTTGGAATAAACTGTTTGATAGAAGCAGCATAGTTTAGTGATTAAAAGCATGAGCAGTGCAGCTCAACTGCCAAGGATTCCATCCCTGATCCTCCAATCACTGGTTGTGAGACGGAAGGCAAGCCACTTAACTTCTTTACACTTCAGTTTGTTCCCCTATGTAAAGGGAATGTATCATTACCCGTGCATCATAGGGTGGTGGTGAGGATTAAGAGTTAACACAAGTCAATCACTTAGAGTACACAAGGCACACAGTAAACAATCAATTGGTATTACAATAAATTGTATACTATACATTTCTAGAGAAAAGAAGAGAAACACAAATGCAAAGTATGGACGGGTAAATGTTCTTCCACGAAAATGAAAATGACACTATTAAATCCACTCATGGTATTAGAAAAGTGGGAAATAGTAGCGGTTAACTTTACTGCTTTAAAAGAATGAATTCCAACAAGAAAAGTAAATAGAAAAATGCAAAGCATGCATTTATAGCCATCATCTGCACCACATAAAAACTACTAAAAACCTTCACTCTTTCTGTCATCTCTTTTGGAGGGTGAGTGGAAGCTGAAGTATTTTGAAATAATTACTCTTAGAATGACCTTTCACTCATATACTTCAGTATTTATATCTAAAAATAAGAATATTTTCTGTTTAGCCATTATTCTGTTTTTACACCTGATTTAAGGAGTTAATATCACCCACTACCCAGTTTGTTGTTTTACTGCTGATTTTTTTCAAAAAGGATCCAGTAAAGGTTTATATCCAGTATTTAAATATGGTTTCTTTTTTTAAGCTTATTTTTATTTATTTTGAGAGAGAGAGAGAGAGAGAGAGAGAGTCAGTCTGTCAGTCAGCGGAGGAGGGCCTGAGAGACAGAATCCCAAGCAGGCTCCTATATGTCAGCACAGAGCCTTGGCAGAGCCCAATGCAGGGCTGAAACTCACAAACCATGACACCATGACCAGAGCTGAAATCAAGAGTCAGACGTTTAACCAACTGATTAACCAATTTCTCCTTCCAACCCTGTGCCTTTGACAACCACAAATCTATTCTATCTATGATCTTGCTTTTTCTTTAATTGTTTTTAATTCTACAGATAAGTAAGATCATATGATATTTGTTCTTCTCTGACTTCTTCACTTAGCATAATGATCAAGGTCCATCCATATTATCACAAATGGCAAGATTTCCTTTTCTTAAATGTCTGAGTAATATTCTATTTACCTTTATCTATTTATCCATTGATGGGCACTTGGGTTGTTTCCTTTCTTAGCTATTGTAAATAATGTTGTGAAAAACATAGGGATGCATATATCTTTTTGAGTTACTGTTTTCATTTTCTTTGGATAAATATTCCGAACTGGAATTGCTGGATCACATAGTAGTTCTATTTTTAATTTTTTGAGGAGGCTCCATACTGTTTTCCATACTGACTGCACCAATATACATATCCAACAACAGTGCATAAGGGCTCCCTTTTCTCCACATTCTCACCAATATTTGTTATATCTTGTCTTTTTGATAATAGCCAATCTAACAAGTGTGAGGCAATATCTCATTATGGTTTATATTTGTATTTCAGAAATGGATTCTTTAGTACAGAGTGAAGAAAAGATAATAAAGCTGCTTTCTCCAAGGTTAGAGTGACTTATCTATTACTTTTGATGATAAAACCACAAAACATCCAGGAAACCTTAGACATTTTAGGCAACCCCATCAACAAATATTGAGTACCTACTCTCAGCACAAATAGTAGGCTATTCCAGAAGCAACTGTCCTTTCCTTTCTTTTAGGTAATTCTCAAAGACTATAAATTAATTAATCTTCTCTCCAGTTTATTTTAGTAGTATTCTCAACTTTGAAAGGTCTTTATGTTGGAAAATATAATAGGAACAGAAGGGACATGTGAGAGGAGAGGACCCTTTATAATCTTTCTCAAATCAATATCTTGGCCATATCATCACCGCCTATCTTTTACTCTCTTTGCTTTCTATTTTTTTAATTTTTTAAAATTTTTCTAATATTTTTAATGTTAAATTGTGGAGGAGGTTCACCTGAGTAGCTCAGCTAGTTAAACGGTGGACTCTTGATTTCAGCTCAGTTCATGATCACAGTTCAGGTTACGATCTCATGGTCCTGAGACAGAATCTGTGTTGGGCTCACACTGAGTGTGGAGCCTGCTTCGGATTCTCTCTCTTGCTCTCTCTGACCCTCCAGTGTGTGTTCTTTCTCTCTCCCTTTCTTGAAAAAAAAATGTGGAGGAAAGGAATCCTCATATCGATAGAACACATTTCTAAATACCAAACCTGTTATTATTAGCAAGTTTTACTACTTCATAAGATTCAAAATGTTCTGTTATATTTAAAAACTTCATTGTTATTTTACACATGATAACTAGGAATATCATAAAAATTATATTTACTTATCATTCAAACCATAATCAGTTCTTACAGAAATAAGATAAGTATGTTGAGGCAGCTAAATGTATATATCTTAAATAGCTTATATTCCCAACCCTTTTACCTTCAGTTCAAAATTCTTTTTTGAAATTATACTAAGAATGGTTAAAATAATAGTTTTTACGTTTTAAGCCTAGATTTTTTCTTTTACTCTCATTTGTATTATTACTTTGCCATAACTGCAGATTTCCACATTCCTTACGACAAATTTAGCTAACTGGTGCAGTAGGAGACAAAGGAATAATTTATTTAAAGAATTAACCACTGAATATTAAAATGCAGATTTATCAGGTTGCCAGGTCTTCCAGTTTATGAAACAATGTCTAATAAAGCAGCAGTCATGATTTACTAAGGTTTTAAAATTCATTATTATATCTACCATATTTTACACTTTTGACTAGTCCTTTTCTCACATTGAAGCCTTCTGTATCATAGAAATTTATTTTTGCTCATTAGATAAACTTAATTCTGTCTTGTAAAAGTTTAATTGGAGAATTATGTGTCCACGTTCCAAAGAATATAAGTTTTGTTAATGTATTTTAAGAATATACATTTATTCTGGCAATACTACCAGGATACTCATTTGAACATGCCATGTTTTTTTTCCCACAGCTCTGCTTTATAATAATAAAGAATATTTATTACATGATCTCATTGAAGTACCCAGCAAAGAATAATTACAGAATGTTAAAAAGAGAAAGCTATGGCGTTTTTGAATAAAAAAGAAAAAGATTAACTAATATCTTGATACACGTTCAAAACTTACCCTCCTGGCAATTTCAAATAATATAACATAAATAGATGCAAAGTGGAGAGCCAAGTGCATTGGAAAATAACTGTATTATGATCATTTTGATTAAAACTACTCCTATGTGAATATGAGAATAAAGAATGTCCTATCTCCAGGTTTTCAAGTTTGATTTCCTTTGGCTTCTTTTTGGTAATCATTATTTTCTATTTTTTAAATAATATTTACTATCTTTACATATTGAGAAAAAGTGCAAAAATTATCTAACAGTATTCTCTTCTGGTTTTAGATGATGGGGAAACATTAAAAAGTCAGCTTCTCTGTCTTTAAGAAATGATAGACAAGAAATAATCCATTGGGGTAGAAATAGAATATATAGAATAGATATAGAATAGTCTCTTTTGATCACTACAGAATAAAGATATAAATTTCCTAATAGTATTTGTAACAAGTACCGCAAGCTGATTTTTTTCACCATGGTAAAATAAATGCAATTTCTCCATATAGAATATATACAAAATAAGGGTTCATTTAAAAAAAATAGCATGGATCAAACAGGTAAATTCCTTCTCTTTTGATTCCGGTTTTGAGCACAGTACAAAACTTCAACATTTCTTTCCCTCACAGAATATGAAAGATCTTTGAGTATATAACTTAATAAAAAGCAAATGTCTGTGATAGGCCCTTTTATTTGAATGGATTCATTACTTTCACTAGGACTTTAAATATGAATCAAGGGGTTTAAACACAGGCATCTTTTGCACTGGCTTTCTTTATTTCTGGTGAAGTCAGGCATCATACTGTAGGACTTACAGTTCAAAACACCATTCTGATTAGTTGTGAGTTATACACTGAAAACCAAAATGGTGTATTAATAACACACTGGGCTCTACTGTTTTGATAATGCATTAAGTGATACCTGCTGGCCTGAAAGAGCTAACGCACCTTCCTATAGCTGTAAGAAGTGACTTAGCCACCGGGGGGAAAAAAATTAATATACCTTCCCACCAGGTAGCAGGAAACCAAAAAAAAAAAAAAAAAGAGCTGTATCTATTTTTTTTCTTTACAAACCTGTAAGTTTTCACTTTGATGTAATGAAAAGCATATAAAGAATTTAAACACAATTTTCATTACCAATCTAGGGAAGTTTCACATATTAATGGAAAATCTTCAAGTTTCTTGTACATTCACATATGTCATTTTGGGTGATCTGAAAGTTGTATTATAACATCCCGGACAGTTACAGGACAGAGAATAGTAGGAGCACAGATTATGGTATCTACAGACATCTACACAAAGTTGTCATGCCCCCAAATGTTTATTCTCTTCCTTAGGCTAAACAGTCTTCCTACATTTCTTTGTATAATATGGTCTGGAACTTCTTCGCCATCATTAATTCTTTGTTATCAAGACTTCTAAGAATGGCTGTTATTCTTAAGTTTCCTTCTGTTCAATACTAAGCATAACTGCTTTATTCTGGATAAGATTAATTTTCATTAATGACACCACCACAATGTCAAACTGTGGTAAGGTAACTGAAACCTTAAACTTCCAACGTGATGCCCATGGTTAAAATGACTTTGGTTCTTTGCTTATGCAAACCTGCCACTTCTGACAGAGCAAATGCATAGGAAATGCAATATACTATTAAACTCCACTCATTTGTATATAGCTATTTCAGCTGGTACAGTAAGTTCCTTGCAGGCACACAAGCACCTGAGCCGGGCATACAGTAAGCCCTCTATCAGATCTGCCAAATGAATAAAACCCCCTCAGTCTTATCTATATGAGCAAGAACCCACCTCATCTCAATATAGTAATTCCTCAGATGATTTCTTGAATCACAGAAATCAGATGCCATAAACCTCTTCTTCAACTCATGCAAATTTTATAGCCCAAAGAGAACAATCTTGGAATTTATTTCTGAAATGTACTATTTTGCTACCAAGTAAGTGTCCTCTGCAAATAAAGAGAAATTACATTTGATGTCGTTCTTCAAGTCATTAGTAAAATGTTGAACGTTTTTTAGGAGGACAAGAGAGACACAAAAGTGTAGTCTGCCACAGAAAACTTCCTGTCAGAAAGTATCAATAATGACAATCCTCTAGGTAGAGTTCGTGAATCTATTAATGATACTAACAACCGTACTTAGACCACAGTTTTTATTCCTGGCCATGCAATAAACAGAGATTTCCCAATGTGATCACATGGGCTTTTTGTTTGACTTAGAAAATGTTTCCTATAAAACAAAAATCAATAAATTAAACGAGAACTCAATCAACATCACAGCTGATAAAACAATTAATTTTTAGAAATAACAAAATATGTAATTATTTAATCATAACAGTTATCAAAATTAAACATAATTTAATTGCTTATTCAGAGTCATTAATTATGTAGAGTTGAAAAATTACACTATTGAAGCAATCATTTAATCATTACAGCCAGAAAAATGTCTAAGTACTAATTCATTATTTCTGCTATGCTCGTGGGAAATTATATCCCATATTTATAAGAAAACTAACAAAATTATTTAAAAATGCATAACTAATAACACTGGCATAAACCTTTAATACGCTAAATTAATAGATGAAAAAGGTCAAATTAAGAAATATTTTCTCAAAAGATAAATTTAAGACAATGAAATGAGCAAACAAAAAAAGGGATGTATACAATTTATAGAGTTCTAACTCACATGTAGTACACTTAATTAAAAGCTAAATCTCTTTATTACTTAATGACCAGAAAAGGCTAAACTATTCTTCTCACCAATTTCATGTTGCTTTAACTTGTAAAAGAAACTTAAAAAAAAATGCTTTATAGCTCTGACTTTTATGATGCCAGGAAATACCTACTAAATTTGAAAACTCTCTTCAAGGGAACAGTAGACAGAAGCAGGACTTTTGGCTGACCTTTTAGGGGACATTATTCAAGGATTCATATGCTGCAGAATTACAATTAGCCTCTGACAGTGACTTTTGTTAATCAAGTTTGCATTTCCTTTGAACTTTACAATCCTGTACTTTTCGTGCATCTGTTTAGCTTGCACTTACTCAAGCAACCTATCAGAATCACTAGATTATGCAAAGCAACTATTGGCAATTCTTATATATACATGCATTTCAGAAAAATGCATCTTTTTCATTTAAGTGACTTTGAAGGAAGGTCTTAAAGAAACCTTCATTTTCCCTGAGTGATGACTGTGGAATAAGGCATTACTTGCCATGCTGTAGTTAATAAATCATAGGAATTGTTTCTCTCTCTATCTCTCTCTCTCTCTCGCATATAGCATATAAAATACTGCTGATCTCAAAGAATTCTTCTTAAAGAAGGACCACTGTCAATGCACTATTTTATTTGTGGGTGATATGTAGCATAAAGCCATCTCACTGAATTATGGAGATACTGAAGTGTATCTATCCTAGACATTCTTGGTGACTGAACAAGAATATAAAGTCAATTACAGAATCATGAAATCAAAGATCAAAAATAGATAATGCCAAAGATAAACTGGACCAGCATTTTCCAAAGTGTGTTTAACTGAACCCAAATTTTGCAAATATGAATTAAGTATATGAAGCTCCATAGTCAAATAGGTTGAGAAATGCTAGGATAAACAATGTTAAATTTTTTCTCTCCCTATAGGAATTCTCAGACTTTAAGATGTTATTATGCACTGTAAATTTGTAAGGGGAAATAATATGCTGTGTTTGCCAAACTCATTTGACTGTGAGATTCTTTTTTTTATGTAACATTTGGGTCTAGCATCTATTATATTTTAGAAAATGATAATCTAGTCCAAACATTACAATTTATATAGTCTAGATTAGTGAAGTGACTTGCCAAGGTTACAGTACTAGTCAGCAAGAGAACAAGGATCTAACATTGATAAAAAATATCAATGCATTAAAAGTATTGATGGTATGAGGGTATCTGAGAAGGAGAGGAGAGGAGGGAGAGGACTGCAGGGGATAAGAGGAGACTGTAGTCAGAAAGGTAGGTCTAATTTTTGTGGTTTTGAAAGTTGAAATATCTGGTGATGGTAAGACACAGGATAATCACAGCAGAGGGGTAAAGTACTAAGAAATGGTTAAACCTCAAAACTGAGAGGTGGTAAAAGGCACCTGGGTGGCTCAGTCCATTTAGCATCAGACTCCTGATTTTGGCTCAGGTCGTAATCTCATGGTTCATGAGATGGAGGCCCGCATTGACCTTTGTGCTGACAGCACAGAGCCTGCTTGGAATTCTCTCTCTCCCTCTCTCTCTGCCTCTCCTCTGCTCACACTCATGTGCGTTTTCATTCTCTCTCTCTCTCAAAATAAATATTTAAAGAAAAAACTGAGAGGTGTTTAAATCAGAACTGTTTGAAGTTACTGAAAACAAGGTTAAGGATTTGGTGAGACTGACCCTTGAAATGTTCCCTGAATGAAAAAATGAGGAGATCTATCATTTCAGCAATAAGAAAGGAGGTGGTAAAGCCCAGACAAGAATTTCCAAAAAAAATGGCTTATCATAAACAGAAGATAAATATGAAATAGAAAATGTTCACCAAGAAGACGGTGGTCCCTTTTATCCTCACACTGAGCTGTGTGGGGTGTGTCAGGTATGGAGGCCCAAGACATATTCTCCTCTGGGTTTGCACAGATATATACAAATTAGAAAATAAATTTTACATATACATGGCATTTCTCTAGAGAGAGAGTTTAAGTTTTCATTATCACTATTAAATATTTATATATTCAATAGTTTATCATTGGTTATCCTGATAATGCAAGTGAAGTTACACAATAAGTTAATAGTCATGAATTAATAATTTTGGTCAACTGACAGGCTCCAGAGGTTTGGCCCCAATTTTCACTTTAAGCCAAATCTATAAAGTGCCTATAACAGGGCACCTGGGTGGCTCAGTCGGTTAAGTGTCCGACTTCAGCTCAGGTCATGATCTCATATGGTTCGTGAGTTTGAGCCCCGTATCGGCTCTGTGTTGACAGCTCAGAGCCTGGAGCCTGCTTTGGATTCTGTGTCTCCCTCTCTCTCTGCCCCTCCCCTGCTCATGCGCTCTGTCGCGCGCTCTTTCTCTCAGAAATAAATAAAAAAATTTTTTTAATAAAATAAAAAAAATAAAGTGCCTATAACAAATAAGAAATAATACTCTAGACTCCAAGAAACGAACTGGATTGTATCCCTTCAAGCATCATAAAAACCCTTTAGCAGCAGCATGGGAATGCCATAATAGGCATATTTAATCCTACAGTAGGGAATGCAATTGGTACAATCTATGTGGGAAATAATTTGGCAAAGGGCATCAATCCATTATAATATGGCTACTATTTAACCCAATATTTATATAACTTCTAATATGCCCCAATTAATACAGAGATAATTTTATGTGAAAGATACTTCTTACCTTATTATTTAGGATTGCCAAAAATGGAGACATATTAAGTATCAAAATAAAGACAAAGTATCATAATAATGCTATCTGATAAACAGGGTAATCAGCATATTGGTGTTTCAATGTTTCTAATGATGCTGGTATAAATGCCTATGTTATAATACCAAATAGGAAATTCAAAGATAAAATTGTGAGGTATTAACAGAGTAAAAATAGTGCACAGAAAAAAAGATACTGGAAATAAATGTATCACAATAACAATAATTCTTGGTTCTAGATGGTAGGAATATAAATCTTTTCTATTTTTTAACACTTCATAATTCTAAAATTTTTACAATGAATACTCATTGTATAATCAGAAACAAAAGTATTTACCCTAAAATACCAAGATCCTAGTTTTAAAATAAGCATGTATAAGAAAAACCTCTACTTTAGAGTGGTTTGTAATGTTAAGAAAAACATTATTTATTTCATAATTCTCCCTATAATTCCACTTTTGCAATTATACTTTCCCAAAATAATCACACCAAGACACCAGTAAGTATGCCCATGTCTGCCTTAGTCATATTAAAAGCAGGAAAAACTTAAAACAACCCAGAAGTCCAAGTATATATAAGTATATATAAGACGGGGTATATGTATAAAAGACTACTATAAAACTGATAAAAGAAACCTATAAACACTAACAGGACTATTTCTAAGATAAGTTTTGAAGTGACAAAAACATCTGAGGGAACATTCTGCAGAACAGCTGTGTTTTAATTTTCAAACAAATGAGTATTTTATGTGCTTTATATGTAGATACCATATTTATGCACAGAGATCGCATTTACAAATACACTATCCCACATAGGACTCAGAGAAAAGTCTACAAAAGTACATATTAAATCATTTACCTTATTAACTATGGGCAACAGGATGGGGCTGGAGATTTTTACTTTGATGCATTTGTATACTTTTTTTTCTAAGAATTCATAAATTGCTATAGTAATAATATATTCAAATAAAATTTAATCAAGGAAAATATTAATATTCCCATGTTAACAAATATCTCCATGCATTAATAGTTTTGAAAATAAGAAATATAGCTATTCCTCAAAATTCCATTGATTTCAATAAATTATATATTTAATAACACAGCTTTACATAATACAAGAATAAAAGACCACCACTCATTATACCAAACAGGAAACAAAATATATATATTTTAAAAATCTCCATGTTATTTTGCTAAAGTTACACCTCAGAGAGTGCATTTAAAACAAACTATTTTAAATGAATTGTTATTAAAATCATTTTTGGCCTCAAAGTTACTATGGTTCCTCAAACTAATCTAACTGCCAGCACTGACACCCCATCCCACCCCCCATGCACCCCGACACAATTCAAAAAAGAGAGAGGAAAAAAAAACGTCAAAAAACAACAAATGTAAAGAAAGTCCTTTGGCTCCTGATGTATCATTATTTATTATTGCTGATGTTGCTAAATCCTAGTGAAAAACAACTTCATAAAAAAGTCTTTAAAGGAGAAAGTTCAACATAATTCTCCAGATGAGTAGTAATATTCCAGACAGAGCAAAATAAATACAGTAAGAAAGATGAACTAGTGTAAATTGCGTTTAGTCAAACTGGACAAGAGCATTGTTCAGTCACCACCAGTGACACCATATTAAAGTCTAACCAATGACACACTGAGGTATCCAAATGACACAGTAATTCATTCCACTTTTATTAAGCACTTAGTATGTGCCTGACCTTAAACTGGGGATTCGAAAAAAATAAAGTGATACAGAAAGAGAAGTATGGAATAAATGCCCATCGCACTCTCCCTGACCTCCAAAAGTGAGACAAAAACACTTAGAAATCGTCCATGGCTATAAAAGGACAAGCATGGAAGATATCGTAGGAATGAGGAAGGTGAGAAAGGATTCACTGAGCAGGTGATTTTTTGGACTAGACTTTCAAATGAGGATTAATAGAGCTAGTTGGGCTCCCCTCTGGTGAACAGCAAGCAGTCAGATGTGAGTAGGGCAGAATTACTCCCTAGAGCAGAATGTCCAATTTAGTTTGAATCTGAGTGATGATGGCTCTGATGCATGTCCTGTCTAAAATATAAGCCTAATCACCACATCACAAGTGTCAAAGCAAAACATGACATCTTCAGATGGAGTACTTTATGAAGTGCAGAACAGGCAGACTTAGATACCCCATACTCCATCTCACACTCCTCTTTACATGGCAGCCACGGCCAGTTGAAAACAAAAATCCTTGTTCAGGATATCTGAACAAGGATTCCAATAATGTTGTTTTTCAGTTATTTGACCGAACTGACTGCTTCTATCTGCCTGAAGAGCTCCTGCCAGAGTACCTCCTCTGAGAATAAGCCAGCTGGCAGCAGACTGGCTCCAAAAAACCTGAGCTTCACAAACCCAAGGACCTAGAAATCTGAGATTGTCCCCCTGGGCTCTATCATCATACAGAACCAATTTCAAACTATGGAACCGTCTCTGCCAATTTATACTAATATGCAAAGGGCAAGACAATTTCAGTTAGAAGACTATTTAAATATCTGTGTAGCTATATGTTGTTACTAAAACAAATCCAAAAGAAAAAAATATTTTAAAAATGTAGTATAAAAGAAATCTCTTATTCCCACTAATATTTGAAACACATAAAAAACCTCTTACATGGTGTAAATGATAATCAAATGGATGCTATTCAAAACAATGAATTCAAGCTCTGTGAATTAAGGCACCATAACTTAATTATCAAAAGGACAGGGAGGCCAGGCGTGTATTTCATATCTGAATCAAATAAAACAATCCAATACCAGCTCAATCATTATTCTATATACATTTGCCTCAGCTACTGAAATGAAATATGGTGGCATGGGTGTTTACTTAAAAATCTCTCAGATCTCTTTTAGTATAGATGAAACAGATCTAACTGCATTGTTGAGTTTAACAAACATTGAAATTAAACAAAACTATGCCGAGACCCACAATCAACAAGTCTGTAGACTGTCTACATTTCTTTGACACTCCTGATCACCTAATTAAAGACTTGTGGGAGGTTGAGTATTTATGAAGTATTGTATTAAGGACTCATGCACATGTTTTCACCAAGTCTCAAAATAAATATCTATGAGTTACGACTATTCTTATAAATGTTTAATAGGAAGTACTGAGAAATGAAATATGCTGAGCAAAGACTAGAATAAAGAATAGTTTGAATCAATCACTGTTAGAGTTGGTCTGACTGGAAAGCATTTAAATACTATACTGGTAGGCCTATGAAGAGAATTTTAAAATCTTCCTAATACTACCATCAGGGCCCATTCATGAGAACAGTACCAGAGATTAGGAATTACTGTGCATGTGTGAAACAGGGAATGATCATGAGTCAAGTTTGCTGGCATGAGGAAACAGTGTCACTTGATAAGATTTCATGTAAATTACACTTCCATAATACTGTTTCATTCTTTTAGTTTACCTAAAATTTCTAAGACTAGAGTAATGCATTTACATTCATGTAAAATGCCCATTATAGTTTATACACTCACTTTCACTTAGTAGTTATTCAATGGTTTTTATGATGAATAGAAAATATATGGTGCTATCTGTATAATATTTAAAAATATATACAAAAATTGAATATATATAAGGTGTTCTTCTGGTGATCAAATTTAGAAATGTATAATTAAATCAGCTCAGTTGATGAACAGAGCTGCATAGAGAATGATTTATAACAGTAGATGCCACACATGACAATCTTTCTCAGTGATCTTCAGCTATGGTTTCTGAGCTTCTTGTATGAAAACCAAACTGCTTACTTAACATACAAATCTCTGTGCCACAACACTACCTGATAAATCCAGCCAATCTCTTCTCTCTCACATACATACAAATACCAGTGAATCAGAGGCACACTATATTTTGAGAACTACCTACAAAAATAATGAACAGAAAGGCGTATTCTGCATTGCATGGAAGTCTTGAGGTATTCCTCAGAAGACGTTTTAAAACTCACTATTAAGGGGCACTTGGCTGGCTCAGTTGGTTGACCATGCAACCTTAATCTTGGGGTCATGAGTTCAAGCCCCATGTTAGGCAGAGAGATTACAAAAAAACCTCAGTGTTAGAGAGATCATGATATATATTTTTTTTCTTTTAGAAAGAGAGAGAGCATGTGCAAGTGGGAAGAGCGAGAGAATCTTATGTAGGCTCCATACTCAACACAGAGCCTGATGCAAGGCTCAACCCCAAAACTGTGAAATCATAACCTGAGTCAAAATTAAGAGTCGGAAAATTAATCGATTGAGCTCTTCAGGTGTCCTTCTTTTAATTACAGTACTAAAAGACCTAGGACCTGCCTTGTATCTATCTACATTTATGAAAATATCAGCAGACAGTGCTATCTTTTTAGTGTGTGTATGTGTTTAAATAAGAGTTTTCTTAGGAATTTATGTAGGTCAGTGCTCTGCATAAACAACCAAGGTACAATAATATGAATAGACTTATGTGTCTTAAACCAAAAAAGAATTTCTAAGGAAGCACTGTCACGGTCACACATTAAGTTGATTAGTTAAATGAGAAAACACATATGAAGCAGAGTACTAGGCACGTGTTCAATACTTTAATGTATTAATTGAAGTATCAGCTTACACTGATTTTTTTTTTAAAAGAATGAATGCACCATTTCCATCTAAGTCAAAATTTCAACAAAACAGAAAAGAGGAAATAGGAAGAAAGTAGCTGGAACTTCACAAAGCCTCTGCACATTCCCTAGGAAGGGCTGAGAATGATAAAAGGCAGAGAGACACACAGTATTTCCTTAGTTTGCTGTAATGTCCCAATTGCGTTGCTTTTCGTCATAACTCAGGGTTTTAATTCTGTCTCTAAACTAATGTGTGAAGGTGTGAGGGGAAGAAAACAAACCCATTTAATTTGGGATTGTCATTTATCTGCTGAATATTGTCATTTTTTATTCTCAAAAACACCTCAGAGACCCACAGAAGACAAAATCAACCAGAGGCTCAAAGGAGGTAACTATATAATCATAAAGAGGTCAAAGGCACTTCTTCGTTTGAGAAGACAGTTCAGGGGTAAGAATTCTAAATGATTGCTGTGGACAAAGCAGGAGCTGACAAGGATCAGAGAGGCACTTCTAAAGCAGAAGCCAAGAATAATCAATGTGGCCACCTGCCAGGTAAGGTAACTGCAAGAAAACAAAGGCCAATTCATCCACACCTCTGCAGGTTGAAAATTAGCCTCGAATGTAGCCCACTTTAGCCTAAGAAATGAATCAGATTTTAAAACTAAGAACACCCCTCCTCCTCAAACACATCACATTATGAAAGTATGGAACAGAGTGGGTAACTTGCATGTATCTGCCTCCTCACTTACAGAAAATCCTGTCTTCAAAGCTATTTTTTTAAAGGATTATAAGAAGACTAAGAAATACAAAGCATGCCTTTGTGGCTCAGCACACTGTTTATATCCAGATATCATGAAGCTTTGCATTCAAACCCCAGTCGTAATGGAGTTCCACAGTAGAATGGGTACAGTGAATGCAACCACCATGAATGTTGGCAGATTATTATACAAAGGGCAGTTATCCCACAGAGAGGGCTGGCACATTGACAGGGGACCAACAAACGAATAAACTGAAAGGCATAATGAGCCCAATTTCCACCCTAATACACACACACACACACACACAGGCACACAGTCACTCACTCACTCTGAGGAAAACAAGCCACCAAAATATCCTGCTACCTTCCATGCCCCTTACATTGCTTTTAGAGGGGGAGAATAAAACTGGCAGACCTCAGCAGAGTCCAACCCACAGAATGAAAATAAAACAAAGGAACAGAGACGCAGCTTCACAGACCTTATAGGATTGCGTAGATTTGATTGGATTCCACACCATGGGCATGTTGGAAGGTATTTTCAATCCACATGGAGTAGGGATAACAAACGAATCATTTCCTCAGGTCCAACTCATTTTTGAAATGTAAAAGAAAAACAGATATCCCAAACCAACTGCTCACAAAAGGAGAATTTTCAGAGATTTGAGGGGGAGCTTTTCATTTGGATTTGACTGCCAATATGAAAACGTAGCTTGTGTAGTCTTGCACTGATCTAAATACTATTCACAGTATTTTTATTTTTGAGGTGTACATGTGATATATACATTGTGAAATGATTACCACAATTAAGTTAATTAACACACTCATTTGCACTGTTTTAAATGCAAGTTCAATGTATATATTATGCATTTTATATAGAAGTTCCTATAGAATACATCTTATATTATTATTACTAGTATCTATGATATTTTTCTATCCAACCTATTTTCCACATATATATATATATAATGCCCTTGGTTACTTATTGCTAATCTTACAATAAATAAAATTCTAATTATCAGTGAAAAACATTTAATCACAATTTACATTAGATATTTAGACGTAAACAATAGTTAACTGAACACTCTACTTTCATGCAGTATCAATAATACATCAGGTTGGAACACAAAAGTCCCTTGAGAGTTTGAAATAAAGAATTTACAGGACAGCCACCTGGGTGGCTCATTTGGATAAACATCTGACTTCGGCTCAGGTCATGATCTCACATTTGTGAGTTCAAACCCCACATCAGGCTCTGTGCTGGTAGCTCAGAACCTGGAGCCTGCTTGAGATTCTGTGTTCCCACNATGCTCTTTCTCTGTATGTCAATAATAAGTAAGTGTTAAAAAAATTGAAAAATAATGTTTACAGGAATGAAAAAGTATTTCTCAAAACTGAAATTTGGGAATCAGATGTTTTATACACATGTACACATGCATGGACCATTTTGATCTGCACTTCCACTCTACCTTATGCATTGTCCTAGAAATATATAAACTGTGGGAACTCTGATACATATTTGAACATTGATTTCTTTCAGCCAGTCTTTGCCCATGGCTGCAACTGTCAAATCTCTTGCTTTTCTGCTGGGTAAATTGTTCTAAGTAAAAAAAGAAACTGACATTCCACTCTTTAAAAAATGAAGCTTTTGACATTTCAGGATGTTAATAGATGGATAAACTGCATAACAGGAACATCAGTCCTGAAAGAGAATTTGACCTGAATAGCCATACATTGCACTCATGCATTTATAATTTGCTCTAAGAGATGAATGAGAAAAGATGAAGTAGAACCATTTTTCAAGATGCATGCTGTGATTTCTCATTACAGGGATAATCTTAAACAGTCATGATATTTCTTTAAAAGCTGAATAATTTTAAGAATGAAACAGAATGAAAAGGAATCTATGCATTAAGCACTGCTTTTCTAGATATTGCCCATTTTCATGAGACAAGCTCATCCTCACAACCTGGATATAAATTCTCCATGAAGTGTTTTTAAAATGGGTTTTCTTCAAATAAAAAATAAATAACTGGTTATTAACCCTACACTTTATTACTTTTTAATAAGCTGGTCCTATTATTTTAAGCAAGTTTTCCAAGGAAAAGAAAGTAATTCTATTTTTCATGAATAGTTTATAAGTGTATTATAAAGGAAAGTTATTAATTAAATTTATAGAGATTATAGTTATTTTTTGTGTTTAATGAGGAAGCAAATAGTGTGTCTCCTATATGAATTTAGGAAATTTTATTCAGTATCATAATAGAACACCACCTAACACGAGATTTTGTCCCCATTTAACCTATTAGGATGACAAATCTCTTTCTAAATCCAATTTGATGAACAGAAAAATCCTACCAAAGCTGTCTGCCCAATATAACTCAACGGAATTCAAAATGACATATTTTATGGTCTTGTCAAGAAGGTTTTTAAAAAAATGTAGTATATAAAATTATATTCAGGTTTATTGTTCCTAACCAAAATTAAAAAGATTAACATGGTCAAACCCCGCTAGCAACAGCTTCAGAAGATTTTCCAGAGTTCCAAACTATGGCTCAAGAAACCCTGCTTATGAGGCACATTTCTAGAAAAAGGTCACAGTTTAAGGAAAAGAATGTTTCCCCAAAGGACATTTAACGATAGTGACCACAGTTTTCTCCTTTGAAAACATTAGGTATTTAATTTTAGAATGCTTCCTTTTACTTTCTTTTTGTGCCAACATACACCCTTCTAAACTTTGATAACATAATTAGTATCTCTCCAACACCGAGTATTTTTCCCAGAGCTTCTTTCCTAATTATTCCAGAAAGAGAAAAGCAATTTACAAAATGTTCCAAGGGCAGAACTTCTTTCCCTCCTTCCTAATATTCCAGAAAATCCATTCTAGTCCTCAGATAAAGAAATATATTTAAAGTCTCTGCAAACAACAGAAAATGTTATGTAATTTTTGCAAATGAAATTTTATATTGAATGATGGTTTGGCAATACTAAGATCAGAATGTTCAATAAAATTCAAAGTTTATATAAGAACATATCCAGAATAAACACCATAGAAACGATAGTCTCAAATAAAATTGAGGCAGCTTCTAATTTAGTGCATTCCTAGGGTATTATACTATATATTTTGTGACGTTTTACCTATACCCTGAACAATACAACACTGAAAAAAATAGAATCCCTTTAGTTTTTAATTATAAGGATTCAAAAGTTTCAGAGTTCAAATCATGTCCCCTGAGTCATCACAGTTCTGTGGTAAAGCTTTATAGAACATAGCTAATTATCAGAAAGATACGGTTCTGTCAGCAATATTAGCAAGCTTTCACCAAAGTTAAAATTTTCCCATGTATTCTCTTTCATTTACTATAAAAAGAAGTCCAAAAAAAATCCTCAGTAAGTATTCTCATGTGGTTAGGACTTAGACTCAAACAAGCCATTTTTATCTGTGGTTTGTTGGTAAGGAGACAACTTTTTAAGTCAAGGTAGCCATATGCACCTTGCCTCATTTCCCCATAGCAGAAGAAAAAAATCTCATCATTTTACTTGTTTGTGAGAAGTATCACATAGGTTAGAAGTTCACCCATTAATGCATTATGGATGGATATTCACCATGCCAGCAACCCAATGGTCAGAGCCATCAAAATTCTTTAACCTTGACCTAACATATAATAGTGGTTTTTTTCAAGACAAAAATCCACAAAATGTGAGGTGGCAGCTTTATTTTCATTGAACTTTATTTTATGCACTTTTCAATTAATTACATTAAAAAGTAGAATATTTTTAAAGAATTGTGGAATACTTCAATTTTCCTTACTGCTGTATACAAGTATAAACACTTATTTATAAGCTAAAAGCAAGCTCAGATATATATCATAACAGGAAAGAGCCCTTCACTAATTTAAGGGATATTTTCAGTTATTCTGTCAACCTCTAGCCATTTACTTAATGTTCCGTAGTTCATTTTGGTCATTAGCATTGATCAGCAAAAGAGCTTATATTTCACAGACACATTAAAACCTTAATTATCAACAAACCCCAGCTAAGTTAAATTCTATTTTTATTGTATACAACTTTCAAGGGAAATAGATAGATCACCAGGAAACACACTATAAATTATTATTCTTAAAACGCTGTTACCCAGAGTAGGTCCTGGACTCAGGAGATATGTCACATAATTTCATTCATAACCCACAATTATAATTAGAAACTTCATATTTCAAAAAATGATCCTTGGGCATTAGAAGATCTCATATCAGAGAGGATATATCATTTCTATAATGCCCTACTTAAAAATTAATGTGTGAAAGCATTTAAGAAATATTTGTAATACAAATGAAAAATTGAGGTAACTAGTTCACACTTCATAAATTTGAAGCTCCTTTAAATCAGCATACTTAATTATCCAAAAATTCCATTTCTCGGTGATTTCTTATACTTTTGAATTTTAACTATTTGCATCTTAATAGTGGCACGGGCCCATTAAAGCTTTTCTAAGATTTAACCGACATAGAGTTTTTTATTTTTTCTTTTTTTTTCTTTCCCTGTTTTTACTTAAATACCAGTTAGTTAATATACTGTGTAATATTAGTTTCAGATGTAGAATTTAGTGATTCACCACTTACATACAACATCCAGTGCTAAGTCTGTTTTTAAGTCAATTTATGACGATAGTTCAAAATAGAAATAGAAGTCACTAATAAATCTCTAAGGGTTACTCCCATTCATGGGTGTTAATTCCTATTCCTACTTTACTTGCAAAGTATATGTGATTATCTCCTACTTTGATTAAATTGCTTATTCAAAGCAAATGATTTGATTTTTTTGGAATGAAGCTTTTGCAGAGAGTAAATTTTAATAAAAATTTAGCCTTATTAAACCAAAAAAATGTGTCTACTGCCAAACTTGATGATAGATTTAGAAATCCATGATGGATTTAAAGCCATATAAATATCTCTTTTCTGAAAAGGACATATACTAAGATTTTACAAGCTTCATTTTAATAAAAAGAAGGCCACGACATAATCCAGTGTTTGAATAGTTAGAATTGGTGCAAGGTCAGTTTATTCCAAAATCACTCTCAAGGTTCTTATGTTTCTGGTAGATTCATCAAGAATAGTTCAAACATTGATTAAACTCCAATTTAGGGAAAATACTCTATAATCTCTTATCTACAGAAATAAATATAGTTCCTTATCTTTAGGAAACTTACAGGCTCGAGGGGAACCAAGAACAGGAAACTGAAATATAGTTTGTTAGTAAAGGCCTTAAAAGCAAAATGAACAGGGTGTTCTGGAATTTCAGGGGACGAACGTTTACCCCTACACCTCCAGCTTCAGGGAAAGCTTCCAGAAGGAGAGTATACCTGAACTGAATAATAAAAAGTGGGTTAGATCTACAGAGGTTTAAAAAAAATGGGAGAAAGAAACAAGCCCCCCGAGTATAAGCAGAAAAGAGCATGAAAGCAGAGTTCTCTTGGTAGCTCATTGTTAACAGAAGTGTGAGCAAGAAAGTAATCAGTGAAATATTCTGACAGACAAAAATCAGATCACGAGAGCAGATGATGATGTACAATCTATTATACCATGAAGGCTTTGGGTAGTCTCTTAGCAAACAAATGCGCCCGGTATCAAAACTCTGGGTTAGACAGTAAATGGTGGTAAAAGTCACTTCCCAATTAGTATGTCTGCTCCTATTTGTGGCTGTGATTCTAGAAAGGTTTCAGGACATGAAATGAAAGACTAAAGCTTAAAGGCACTTCACATTTTACTAGGCAGTAGTATAACACAATAAGAAGAAATATCCCCTACTGTCATGCATATCACAGGGAAAAACAGAGTCTCTCAATGGGGGCACCAACAGCAAGTGGGGGGGGGTGAGTTATTTGTTCTAGTAGCCTCAAGTAAGGCATTGCAAAATGTTTTAACATTCCTGTGTCCCAATCACTAAATGCCAGTGGCAACTCCCATTTCAATGTGACAAATGAAAATGTTCTTGTGTGTTTTCAAATGCTCCAGGAAGGTACCATTCTAGTTTAGGATCATTGGCCTGGATGGTAAATACCCATTAAATACATCATCTTCCCAATTAGAAACCGAGTTTATAGAGCACAGGTCTGTATCACGTTAATATACCATATAGTAAAATATATATGATATAATCACAGAAAGATAAGTTGATAATTTTGGTAGAACTAAATTCACATTTCAGTTCTATCATATGTGAACAACATGTTAAGAAAGTTGAGTTCATTTCTCTTAACTTCAGATTCTCCAAACATAAAAAGCAGGCAACAATGCCTACCTTATATAGTTGAAATGCTGAATAAATAAAGAGCACATATAAATAGCCTGATAAATTATAGATGCTCAATACACAGCTCTAGAAATTACAGTTCCAAATGCCTTCTTTTACAGTAGATGAAATTAAACCACATTATCTAAGAGACTTGCGCCAATCCCATAGAACAATGAATGTGCCCCCCTTCTTTTTTTTCTTTTTTTTAATGTTTTATTTACTTCTGAGAGAAAGAGAGACAGCATGAACAGGGGAGGGTCAGAGAGAGAGGGAGACACAGAATATGAAGCAGGCTCCAGGCTCTGAGCTGGCAGTCAGCACAGAGCCCGACGCGGGGCTCAAACCCACAAACCGTGAGATCATGACCTGGGCTGAAGTCGGACGCCTAACCAACTGAGCCACCCAGGCGCCCCAATGTGCCCCCCTTCTTATCAACAGTGCCATGAAAGAGGCTTAAAGTTTATGTTCCTAATTCCACACACCAGGAAAGAAAAGACTGATTTGAAATTATACACATTCAAGTTAGAAAAATGACTACTAAATTCTGTGAGCAATTATACACATTTTTTATATTTACCTGTAATTTATAGCTAGCAATGTCAAGTATTTAAGGCTAAAGTTAGTCTTACGTAGTATATATATCCTTCAAGCCAAAAATTCCATAATGCTTAATAATGGGCTAAATAAAACACTTTAATGCCTGTATAGCAGAACCATCATTAACATGATAGAAAGTTTAAGTGGTGAAATAATTTATAATCAATGATAGACAAATTATTAATAGTCCAGATATTGAGAAAAATTCCTACAAATTGAGCCAAAAGTGACCACAGAAAAATTAACTCATGAAAATTTGAATAGGGTTCCTATCTGTCTCAGTCAGTGGAGCATGCAACTTTTTTTTAATGTTTATTTATTTTGAGAGACAGAGGAAGGGAGGGAGAGAGAGAGAGACAGAGGAGTGGGGAAGAAGCAGAGGGAAGGGGAGAGAAAAAAATCCCAAGCAGTCCCCATGCTGTCAGCGCAGAGCCTGATGTGAGGCTCAAACCCACGAACGATAAGATCATGACCTGAGTTGAAATCAAGAATCAGATGCTTAACTGAACCACCTAGCCACCCCTTAAATAAATTATATGGAAACATAATTGGTCATAGTTTCTGGCTATGATATAGGTTCAAAGTTAAAAGACTGACAACCAAGTACGGTCGGTGTAAGCACCAAGGAAAAGAGCATTCTTTTCAGGTTCTATTGGAAAGAGTGCCTCCTGTAACAACTTTTCTGATAATCAAATTGACTGGACCTGTTAAAACTTACAATATACATCTTTTATCCTGAAATTTTACTTCTAGGTATTTATCCCAGAGTTATAGTAAGACAAACATAAAGATACTTGCAGAAGTATTCTCTGCATCATCACTCCCTCTCTTCAGAAAGCCTGCATACATACTATCTCCACTGCTCCTGCTACGTGCTCCCCCTCTGGTGCTCCTCCTCTGCCCCCAAACATAACTGATTAGAAAAGCAAGAGCCCCTTGACTAGTATCAACCAGATACTGTTTCTCTCCTTGGAATTTGGAAACAACAGTGAAAATTTTAAATAACCTCAGGTTGTGAAGACATACAGTAACGAAACAATCATCTTCCACTAAATAACACCAAGACAAAGACTGCCAGGAGATGCCAATGAGAAGCTAAGACAGTGAAATGTGCCCAAAAGTGACCCCAATTCATTTCTTCTTGATTCCAGGCTCTAAACGAGGCCAAACTCTGCTGAACATCCCTAGGTTCTCTGAAGTACATCTATACCCTGCTAAGCCATCTCTATGTTCTCAGACAGCTTAACTAGCTATATCCTGACACAAAACAATGAATCAGACATAGTTATTCCTCTGTCTTGTTTATGGTATTAGAAAACTGTAAACATTCTCATATGCCCACAATTAGAAAATCAGTTAAATACCTGAATCTTGTAAAATCATAAAAAGAGAACACAGACCTATATATTGTCTTAGAAAATAAGTCATGACATATTGTTGAGTAAAGAAAAACAGTTTACAGAACACAATCAACTTAATATACATGCACAGAGTGATATCTGGAAGAACAGTGATCTATTTTTTTAATTTTTAAGTGTTTTTTTCTTTAAATTATTTCTGAGAGAGAGAGAGAGACAGAGCGAGCGAGCGGAACAGGGGAGAGTCAAAGAGAGAGGGAGACACAGAATCCAAAACAGTCTCCAGATTCTGAGCTAGCTGTCAGCACAGAGCCCAACGTGGGGCTCAAACCCATGAACCATGAGATCATGACCTGAGCCAAAGTCGGATGCTTAACCGACTGAGTTACCCAGGCACACCAACAGTGATCTAAATGTAACAAAATTTGGGGTGCCTGGGTGGCTCAGCAGTTAAGCGTCTGACTTTGGCTTTGATCAGGTTATGATCTCGTGTTTTGTGAGTCTGAGCCCTGTGACAGGCTCTTTCCTGACAATTCAGAGTCTGCTGCCTGCTTCAGATTCTGTGTCTACCTCTCCCACTCTCACTCTATCTCCCTCTCAAAAAATAAATAAACATTAAGAAAATAATAATAATAAATGTAACAAAATTAATTTGTGTAGAAACATCAAGTAATTTATTGTTTTCTACAATTTCCTATATTGTTGGCTTTTCATTGAATATCTCTCTCCTTTTAAATAAATCAGGAAAAAAATCAAATTTCTACACTTAGAATAGAAACAGAAAAGAAGAGAAAGAACAAGAAGAAAAGGCTAAGTGATCAAAGGACTAATTTTTCAGTTCAAACAAAGAATGGTTTGATTCCTAAAGGAAGGAAACTCGGACATTACTATCAGCTTTCAAGACCAGAGACAAGCAATGAAACCATATTGTTGAAGATTTGAGTCTCTAGTAGGCAGGTCTCTTTTTTTTTTTCCTAAGTACATAACTTATTTTGTAAAGTTATTTGAAACCACAACAGGAAGACATGCAAGAGTAGAGGAGTTATTTTACTTAAATACTAAAGGTATAGCTTTTAAATGTATATCCTGTCCCCTAGTTATTCAGAAACAAGATGCGGGGGTGGGGGGAGAAATCTATACACACCAGCCCTTCATCTCTGCTCAATTTAGCTCTTTTGGTGGGCAAAGAACTCTTTATGTCAAACATCCAAAGTATCCAAATTTCAGGCAGCTTGACAGCCCTTTCAACCAGGTCAGTCCTAACAGAGATTGTAATCAAGTCTCCCACTATGAATATCATTCACATCATCAGAGCGGGACTGATCACGGAGTAGGTTGTATCACTGCACACTATTGACTGGGGATCAATTTTCAGCTTGAGGGACTATGAAGAACAGCACACATTAAGGCAGGTAGAGGACCAGGAGATTTCAATATGTAACAAACCAAACCCAATGAGGCCCTCTTTGTATAAAGGCTGAAAACACTAATAATCACAGCAAAATTTAGGATGTTTCTTACTTGGACTCTGCTAACCAGAAAGTACAAACAAGAAATGTTCTCTCTTTATTCGTAAATGATCAAAAAAATTGTTTTTGATTGACTATTGACAGAGTCACAAGGTTCTATAACTAAATAATACTATCCCAAAATAAAATATAATTCAGTCAATATCGGACCAATTAGCTTTCCAATAAGTCGGAATTTCTCTAAATCCAGCATTTTTTTAAAAATGCAATGAAAAAGCACTTGAATGAGAAAGCATGCACTTGTGCAAAAATAGAAAAAGAAAACAAGCTAGGAGCACATTTACAAGGGATGTTTATGTTCTATGCCTCAACCAGCAAAATGAAGAAAAGAGGATGATAGAATTCAAGGTATAGCTTATGCTAGATATAATGTTTTTGAAGACTTGGATGTACTTAGGTTAAAAATAAGGACAATGGAGAAAAAGAGGGAAGCTCTAAGAATATTCCTAACATATGGCATTACATTAACAAATCTATTGGGTGCTTTCACTTTGTGCCATAGTGACTTCTTTTCTGAATCATAGCATGGAGTAAAATAAGTCAAAACAAAGCACAGCATCCCTGTCTTGTTTGAAGTAAAATGTATAGTTTAGTTCACTGAACACCACTATTTTCAATATTAGGAGGTAGTGTATTAAATTTGAGCTCTGATATAACAGTTCACATAACCCCGTATCAAATAAATATGCTTAAAACTATCTAAATATATATTTATACTGTGGACCATAATAACTTTATTTTAGCATCTATGATAGCCCAAAACTACTCAAACGTTAGGGGGTACATTTTCAGCACAGCATGAGCAGATTTAGCCCAGAGATTCCCATTAACATCAATGAGAGTTACATGGTTCAATCTTAACACACACTGTGTGGAAAATTTACCCCAAAGCATCAGTCCAAAAGCTCCCCCAAAGAAAGGAAATTTAAAATTTCCAACACAACTCTGGCTTTTTCCAGTATAATTACCCCTTTACCATTTAAGAGCGAGAGAGATAGCATATGAGCCAGGAAGAGGGGCAGAAGGAGAGACAGAATACTAAGCAGGCTCCATTCTCAGCATGGAACCCCATGTGAGACTCAATCCCAAGTTCTTGGGGTCACAACCTGAGCCAAAATCAAGGTTGGATGCTCAACCAACTGAGCCACCCAGGTGCCTCCCCATTAACCATTCTTAAATTTATAATATAAATTGGTATTCTTTCCCTTAACCTGAGTTGTTTAATCTTCAAACAAACAATGAAATGGTTTAGTAGCAAATATTAATGACAGTTCTGTTCCCTATCAATCTCAAAGAGAAAGAGAAAGTCCTCAAAATATTTTAAAGATTTCACTCAAAAACTTTGCTGTTAGATAGCTAAATAGTTTTGTGCTTACCAAAATATAGTATATTAACTATATAGCTTTCTGTTTACTGTGGATAACCTTCAGTGCAAAGGGAGCATTAAATATTTTTGCATCTTATTTCTTCAACTTTCTGTTTTACATATTTTCCAAAGTTTGGGCTCACAAATTTAAATTTGTGTTTAAATTTAGAGCTTATTGTACAAAAGCAGTTTGTCAAAAAATACCACTCTTGGACAATACCAATACTCACATAATTCTCAAGCTAAATATAGTCTCATATCAAACTTTGAATTCTTTTTTTTAATTACATGTTAACCAGAAAAAACATATAGCAGGATATATAACAACACTACAAAATAATTCTTAATTAGAATTAAATTCTTCTAAATAAAATCTCCTTAATAATGGTTTGTAGATTTTGCCACATACGTAATTTGAACTACTACTAGAAGTAATATTAGTTTGCTAACTAAATTGTTCTTGATTTCTATCTTTAATAATAGTCTTAAAATAATCATTATTATAGTTTATGAAAAATATCTAATAAAACATACCAAATGACCATATACTTCCTTATGTGTCTCAGACAACATTTAAACAAAGTGAATGTATTGCCACATATATAGCTCCTTACTAAAAAGACTGGAGAATTCATCCTCTTACACCCAGCTCATAGCAAATTGTTGCTACTCAAAAATGCTTCCTGTAAGACTTTGTTACATATGCAGCATTTTTTAAATGAACAAAATGTACTTTTTTTACAATGACAAAAACTTTCCACGTATATGAAAATTATGGAGAAAAAGTTACAAGTAAACTTTAACTACAGAAAATAATTTCATGTTTATGGAGATTCAAAATTAAATTTCTTGATTAAAAATAGTTTATAGAGGATATATTTTTTCTGTAACAATGAAAGAAGTTATAAATGTTTATTTTCCTATACTATTCTCAAATAAGTGCCCATTTGAAACCTATATGCAAATCACAGATTTCCTAGAATTCCCTCTGAGACACAGACAAATCAGTCTGTTTCATTACCTGCATGTGGATTCCAATAGGTTATAATGGTTCTGATGTCAGAGGACTCCTTCTGTGTGATAATACATACAAACAATGTGGCCAAAGAGACTTCAAATCCCTCTTAAAACAGTACATATTAACAGCACACAAACACCAGAAATATCTCACTCAAGACAGCGAGTAACCTACAAACCAAGATGTCAGGTTTCATTTAGTTAGGACTATTTATGTTGGAATGAAATATACTTGGTTTCCAGTCCCAGCTGAGGGCCCTACTTCCTTCTCACGTGTACAACCACAGGCAAGCAATTTAACTCTCTAGGTCCCGATTTCTTAATTTCCTATATGCAAGTTATACTTTTTCTTAATTTCCTTATATGGAACTTATACTTTTCAATGTAATAGGTCCTACTATTCCTAAGGGACAAAATTCTCTGCAATATGTCAGTAATCAGTATTTGTTTTCAGGGGCACCCAGATAGCTCAGTCAGTTGAGCATCAGACTTCAGGTCAGGTCATGATCTCACAGTTTGTAAGTTCAAACCCCACACCGGGGCCTGTACTGACAGCTCAGAGCCTGGAGCCTGCTTCAGATTCTCTGTCTCTCTCTCTCTCTACCCCTCCCCTGCTCACGCTCTGTCTCTCTCTCTCAACAATAAACAAACATTAAAAAAATATATATTTGTTTTTACTCACTGACCCCCTTGTCTTCCTATATCACAGTAGTTGAAAATTAACTTTTTACATAATAATTTATTAGAGATAGTTTTACTCCTCTAATTTACTTCATATATCTAGTAACAAAAGACTACCATTAAATTACCAAAAAAGATAAAGAATTTTGTTAGAAAAAAAAGGCTAGAATATAAGATGCAGGGGCACCTGGGTGGCTTAGTCGGTTAAGCGTCCGACTTTCGCTTAGGTCATGATCTCACGGTTCGTGGGTTCGAGCCCCCCGTCGGGCTCTGTGCTGACTGCCAGCTCAGAGCCTGGAACCTGTTTCAGTCTGTGACTCCCTCTCTCTCTGACCCTCCCCTGCTCACGCTGTCTCTCTCTCTCCCTCCTAGAAATAAATAAAACATTAAAAAAAAAAAAAGAATATAAGATGCATAAGGGCAGAATCATTTGTATTTTAATTTGTCCTCAACATCCAGAATTAGTGAACATGCTAAACAAATATCTGTTCAAAGAAAAAGAAAAAGGAAAAGCTAGTTAATTAAATGAGAATTCACATACAATGTTGAAAATGATAGTTTTTTATTGAGCTACTAAAAAAGTTCTTTCTGCTCACATTTCAATAGTACTTCTGCCTTAGTATATGAGTTATGTTAATATCCATATATTGAACTACAACATAAATTAACAGTGCAAAACCTGTTATAAATTTTGTATACAGTATTTTTAAGGGGAGTGCATTCAGTGAAATCATCTGTAAAGTCAGAGTTTCACACAATAAAAACTCTATTAGAACTATGAGAATAAGGTGATTATTTGAAGCTTGCAGAATTTAACATTTTATTTCACATATGGTTTAATGGATTATATTACCCAGGTGCTTGGTTAAATAGCTTCTTCTAACTATGCCAATGTAAGTACTAAATTCACAGCATTTGTCACAGAGAGGAATTGTAAGAACTAAGAAAAATGCAAAGACACTTAATATGCAGTCATTGCTATCAAAATCTTAAATCTAAAAAATGCACACCAAAGTGTTCTATAAATATTTTCAAATCCAGTATAAAACAGATATATCACCTATGCTGTTTCCATACTTGTGTGCTGAGCTGCCAGGTCCTAACAGGTGAAATATTTGGGAGATTACTTCTCATTTCCAACAATAAAAGTTATAAACACACACGAATCTAGGCCTCAAGTTGAATCTGTAATCCAATCTTGTTTTGCTTCTGATTTTCTGAGATGATTTAATGTTTGATTATAGGGCTATATATTCTTAAAAATAATAAGCCTACCTTACTATCTCTTTTTCTAAAACTCCCACCTCCTCCTTCAAATCAGGAGAACATCAGAACACAATCAAACCCTCCCTCAAACACTCTTATTTTAATATATATTCATTAACCTTTCTGGTGATGCTTTATCTCTTCCCGTTTCCATGCATGAAATATCTTTTATTTAATAGGTACTTGTGTATATAAAGAATATGTCACAGTGTCTCCAGATTGCAAGATAATGCAAAATAGGAAAAATGATTTATGCTGGGTTGCACAAAACCTAAGGCAAAGCTGTGGAACAAACTGATTATTATTAGATCTATCTCCTTCCCCCTAATCAATTTACATTACTTTATGTATTTATTTATTTTGAGAGAGAGTGGGTGCATGCATACGAGCACAGGAGAAGCTGCAAGGGGAGAGGGAGAACCCTAAGCAGGCTCCACACTCAGTGCAGAGCCTGCAGTGGGGCTCGATCTCACCCTGAGACATGGCCTGAGTTGAAATCAAGAGTCGGATGCTTAACCGACCAAGCCACCCAGGCACCCCTCATTACTTTTAATTCTCTTAAACAGCTACAGTTGAAATCTATGATCAAAAAGTAACAGACAAATGAGTAGATGTCTTGATATGTGCTAGCCACACTTCTAGGTACTTTACTCAAAAACTATGAGTTCAATTTACAGATGAGAAAAGTGGGGCAAAATGAAGTCACCTGCCAGGAGCTCAGTTAAAAGGAAGAAGAGCTGGGCTGCCAATTCAGGAGGTTTCACTTAAAGTTCTGGTCACAACAATTAGCACACGCTTCTTGACCACAAAGATCAGTTAATGAGGTAGGCAGAAGAATCCGCTCCCCACCTAACATGTCCCTGCCCTAAATCTCAGAACTTGTAAATATCTTATATTACATAGCAAAGGGAAAATAAGGTTCCAAATGGATTTAAGGATGCTAACCTTTAGATCCTTACATGAGGAGACTGTCAGGATTATCTTAGTAGACCAATAAGGACCAAATTCAGTCTTTGGCAGAGGAGAAATGATTCTAGAAAGCACATGCACATATCTTAGCACTTTCATATTTAAAATTTAAGAGAATTATACAGACATGAACCACTTACCATATGCAATTGCTGGGGATCTGCATTTATCACTTAATGACGTAATTAATTAATTATTTATATGACACTTGATAGTTTTTACACAACACTTTCAAACGCATTACAAAAAAAAATTGTTACTCCTATTTTATATATGGCCAAATTCGAACCCAGTTGGATATACTAATTCTCCCAATACATAAGTCTCATAAATGGCAAACCAGGACTGAATTTACACACTTTGATTCTAAATTTTATAGGCTTTTCATGTTCAGAACTGCTCATCAAATGGCACATATGGGAGAAGGGAGGGAAACTTCTAAACCAGAAAAACACAAGAAAGTCACTTTGCAAGAATTAGTCAGATATTCCCATCTTTTTTTACCTAACTATAAACATGAAAGTATACCCAAGATTCATAACCAGAATTAAAGATAAAGAAAATCTTTAAATATCTTGGACATATACAACAGAAAGGAATATTGTTGTACATATTTTTATCAAATTACTTAGCAATTTATTCCAAGTGATTGCAGAGAGGTCCAAAATTTTCTTTCCCCGTAATGAAACAAAAGTAAAAGATTGCATTTTCCTTGACTGGTGTTTTTGGAGTTTCCAAAAATGCCACATTTCTATCTAAAATTTTGCTGAGATTTTTTTACCAACAAATAACCCCGGGGGCGCCTGGGTGGCTCAGTCGGTTAAGCGTCTGACTTCGGCTCAGGTCATGATCTCATGGTTCGTGGGTTCGAGCCCCACGTTGGGCTCTGTGCTGACGGCTAGCTCAGAGCCTGGAGCCTGTTTCATATTCTGTGTCTCCCTCAATCTCTGAGCCTCCCCTGATCATGCCGTCTCTCTGTCTCTCTCTCTCTCTCAGAAATAAATTTAAAATATTTTAAAAAATAAAAACACATGCTTGGCTTTATAAATAAATAAATGGATGGATGGATGGATGGATGGATAAATACATACATACATACATACATACATACATAAAATAACCCCAGAAAGGAAGTATAAAGTTGTTTCAGTGCTTGTTCTAAAACCAGGCAACCTGGTTCTTAATTACACCATTTACCAGTTGTCATGTGGACAAGTTATTTAATATCTCTAAAGTTTCTGTTTTCTTTTAACTAAAAGGAACATAATAATGTAAGACTGATATCATAATTAGAGAAGTAATTTATAGAACCTAAATTTATAGAATTTAGAACTGCTAAATAAAGAGGAGATTTCACTAGCACTGTGACTGTCAACATAATAATCCTATTTAAAATATCTTCAATTCTCTGGAATAATAAATTTGCCAAGGAAAACAACTTCGAAAATTTAACTGAAGGAGTTTTCATATTCGGACAATCTTAGAGGTGTCGTAACTGGGTCAGAGTGTGGTGTGCACTACAGTTTTAATTGTATGTATTGGATGGTGCAAAGCTACTATCCTGACGAAGCTCCCTGATGACACTGAACCTGAAGACTATGTGGAACACCTTTGTCATTCTGTGAACTAGCAGGAGACAACCCCACAGAAGAGAGTGACAACACTGCAGTACACAGTGTGTGTGTTGTGAGTTCTTCCAGAAAGGCGTGGTAGCTCAAATCGTGAGCACTATAATGATATACGCTACTTCACAGTCACAAGTTCTTTTGAGCATTACCTCAATTGATCCTCTAAACAATCTTGACATGACAGCAAGGGAAACACAACAGCCCTTTAGCTGCTGGGTCATCAGAGTTCTGAAATGGTAAAAACTTGGCCCATTAGCAAACTCAGCGTCTCCTTGTCCAGTGTTGCTTGTAATAATCTTTTTCCACAGTAGATTAAATTTTAAAAAATCATTTATTTCACTAATATCCTATTTATCTTCTTTTTAGAAGGTCCCCAAATAATAGCTCTCTTTTTGAGGTTTTACATCAGGGTGAAGAGTAAAAACGATTTTCAGAAGATATTTTGCTACTAAACCTGTTAGCATGACAGGCTGGAGGCTGACCTAGCCCCTGAATACTCTATAAGGAGAGAAGCTGCAATCTTCACTTTGCCTTTTCTTTCTCCAACCAAAAAACATGGCCAGGAAACAAGCTACTTCGCTCTCCACTAATATGCATTCACATTTCACAATTCATACTTACTGTGCCCTTCAAAAAAGTACCAAACCCAATGCATAAAGAAAAGCCTACTAATGTCTCCCTTATGCAAGAAGAAAAAAAAACAAGTTAATAGCTTTTGATGTAGACAGATCCATTTCCAGCCCTCCTATAAACCCCTTAAGGATCCTGGCAGCACATAATGAATGTACTCTAACCACTCTTTGAATAATGACATGGCAAAAGCCTTTGCGAGGTTCATATTAATCTTTGGGTCAAAGTGCCTTCAATCTACTAGCGCACTTGCAAATGGTTCCACCACAAATCTGCTATATATTTTAAAAAGTTAAAATAATTGCTACTTCTTTAGTGGTACCAGCAGCTTAGAGAGTAGTCTGCCAGATCCTCTCTTGAATTTAGCTCTAAGAAATACACTAATATGGTTAAAAAAAACATACATTCCAGTTCAAGCCACATGGTTGATAACAAAACAATCACACAACCAGAAAGCGACCACAGTTTTCAGAGCAGTAAGGGAATTAATTTTTTAAAATGTTTACTTACTTTTGAGAGAGAAAGACAGAGAGAGAGAGAGAGAGAGAGAGCGTGCAAGCAAGTGGGGGAGGGGCAGAAAGAGAGGGAGACAGAATCTGAAGCAGGCTCCAGGCTCTGAGCTGTCAGCACAGAGCCCAACTTAGGGCTCAAACTAAGGAACCATGAGATTATGACCTGAGCCGAAGTTGGATGCTTAATTGACTAAGCCACCCAGGTGCCCCTTCAGAGGTGTAAGGGAATTAGGAAGTCAACAGTGTTTTCATTTCTACAAGTTTCAGGGTTTCATACTTTTCCAGGTAACAAAATACTCCCAAAAGTTAAGTCTCAATTCCTTAAGAAAAACACTTAAAAACAAATCCATTTACACTTTAAAATTTTTGTATTATCAGGAATTTAACAACTAATTATCTTTAACAAAATTTATCTTGGGTATGAGACATTAGAGACATGGCTTACGCCTGGGTGGCTCAGTCGGTTAAGCATTCGACTTCGGCTCCGGTCATGATCTCGCATGATCTCGCGGTTCGTGGGTTCGAGCCCCGCATCGGGCTCTGTGCTGACTGCCAGCTCAGAGCCTGGAGCCTGTTTCAGTCTGTGACTCCCTCTCTCTCTGACCCTCCCCTGCTCACGCTGTCTCTCTCTCTCTCTCTCTCAAAATAAATAAAACATTAAAAAAAAAAGAGAGAAATGGCCTAAAACTGTCTACTTCCTTATTCCTAGTTCAAAAGGAAGGAGGGAAGGGGCAGTGGGAAGAGGGACAGAGAAAGAGCGGGAGGCACCACATTGTATATCAGACACTGGATACACTCACAGAAAAATGGACGCAAATCGTTAAAATGATCCCAAGGTGAACAGTCCTATACACATAAGAATGACACAGAACCAGAAGGAATAATGCCAATTCACACCCTGAATCAAACTAACTCTTTTCATAGTTCACTACGATAATTCTAGAAACTTACCATTATCTTTCACCTGGAAAACTGTGAAAGCATTGTAGTCTCCTGCCTTTTACGCTTACCCCCAACTCACCCCCAGTTCATTATCCATCTAGTAACCATAATGATGTTTTACAATGTAAATGAGATCTATCATCCCTCCTTCTAACTATATAAATGTATTTAAAAGTATAAGAAAATCCAAATTTCTTACTCAGGCAATTTAGGACCCTATGTAATTCAGACCTAGCCTATCTTTCTAACTTTATACTTTATCCCACTTGGCCTGCCATACTAAATGCCAACCAAATTGGCCTTTTCTTCCACTGGAATAAACCAAATTTGTTTCAAGACTCTTGCATTCACTTTCNCTTCTCATTTGGGTTTCATCCTAAATCTTACTCCTTAATGGAACCTAGGTGAGCATTCCCAGACTACCCTTTACCTGGTACTGTTTGGATTTTTTATTGTACTTAGCACTACCAGAAAACATCCTATTCAATAAGTTATGTATAATTGTTTTTTCATAGTCCACCCCTCCCATCCCCACTCCCTGCCAAATAGAATGAAATTTCCTGAGAGCAGAGATAAATTTTCATTCACTGTTATGTCTCAATGCCTCAGTTCTGACACATAGTAAATACTCTCAATAAGTAACTACAAATGAAATAATAAAGTATGATACTGCAGAACTGTATTTTTACACATGATATGTTTTGGAAAATAGGGAGAAACAGGACAAACTTATTCCATAAGTTAAGTGGACAGTGTACTTGCTAAAATGTAGTATCATCTTGAGGACTCATTACTAAGACGGAGGGCAATCTAAAAATGGTTTTATGGAATTTTAGAAAACAGCAGTCAAAAGGCCCATAAAGTCAATCAAGTCAGGATCCTATTTTGTTTGGTCCTTGGTCTTCTTCCACAATTTCCAGAAGTTGCTGGAAAGAAGAGGAAGGGTCCTGTTAAATCTATATAACCAAGACTTAAAACCAAGCCCATCCTGGTTCCTTGCCTTCACAGTCCCTTCTTCAGGATTACTTGAACTATATGTATTTTAGGCTTATACTGAATTACTTTTTATTTATCTTTTAAAAATTTTGATTTCCAGGGGCCACTGGGTGTCTCAGTTGGTAAAGCGTCCAACTTCGGCTCATGTCATGATCTTGCAATTCGTGGGTTTGAGCCCTGCATCAAGTTCTGTGCTCACAGCTCAGAGCCTGGAGCTTGTTTCAGATTCTGTGCCTCACTCGCTCTCTGCCCCTCCCCAACTTGGGCTCTGTCTCTCTCTGTCTCAAAAATAAACAAACATGAAAAAAAAATTTTTTTTAAACTCCAGTATAGCTAACATACAGTATTATATCAGTTTTAGGTTTACAATACAGTGATTCAACTCTTCTATGCATTACTCAGTACTCATCAAGATTGAACTCCACTTTTTTAAAAATTTTTTAAAATGTTTTTATTTATTTCTGAGAGAGAGAGAGAGAGAGAGAGAGAGTGAGCAGTGGAGGGTCAGAGAAAGAGGGAGACACAGAATCTGAAGCAGGCTCCAGGCTATGGGCTAGCTGTCAGCAAAGAACCCAACACGGGGCTCGAACCCGCGAACCGCGAGATCATGACCTGAGCCGAAGTCGGGCGCTTAACCGACAAAGCCACCCAGGAGCCCTGATTGAACTCCACTTTCTAACTCTGTCTTTGGAGGTTCAGTCCCAAACGTCATGGGAAATGGCTTTATGCAGAGCCCTTGCCTAATATCCTGAGGGTCACCACAAGGGTATTTGTAGCTAGTTTAGAACTTTTACTCAATTCTTTGGTGGTTTGGGGTGACCTATAAAGCAGTTATTAATTCTGTGTCTTGGAGTTGGGGTAGAGAATCAAACACTGTCCACAGTCAACCATGGACCAGAAATCAAATAAGAAGTAAGGCTGTAAATCCAGGAACAAGGCACCTGTGAGTTACCTGTGAGGTAAGAACTGATCTTGAGAAGGCAGACCTGATTCTTAACAATCTCAGAAAGTGTTAGCTCTGTTTTGAACACTCCTCCTTTTCCACACCTTCCCCAGGCCTCTCTTCAAACTTTCACTATCCCATACCCGTCAAATCTCAACTTAAGGAGCCTTTCCTTAGGTAGACTCTCCTGATACCATATCAAGCTCCCAGGTATGTATTTGTCCTTAAAAACATTAATTACAAGTTCTTATATTAGTAGCTACCTAATAAGTACCCAATGACTGAATTAATGAGTGATGAAGATGATTAGGTTAATAGACTCCATTTCCAACAAAGCATGAAAAATGGGAAGGCTAAGCAGAATACTACTGACATTTGGCAATGAATGTTTTTGTTGGTTTTGTTTGTTTTGCCACGGGAGGCTTCCCTGTGCTTTCCAGAATGTTTAGCATCATCCCTGACCTCTTCTTACTGGATCCCAGTGATACACATTGCCTCCCCACCTCACCCATAACAACCAAGAAATGTTTGCAGACATTGACTAATATCTTCTGGAAAGCAAAACCATCCCCAGGTGAGAACCACCAGATTTGAATAAACTGGAATCTGCTGGAAAATTAATTCTTTGCAAGGAGCTAACAGTATAGGAAAGTCCTCACCTCCAGCAAGTGGAAACGGTAAAGTGTCCAAGAGATTACTACATGGCAAAAGGAGGAAATGCTCAGAAAATACAAAGTTAGTGTGTGCTCGGGGTGGCTTCATGCTCAGTAGAGAAAAAGACACATGTATCTGTTAGAGTAAGGAGAAATGGCTTGTATTTAAATTATTTTTAACTAATTGACTTCAATTTTAGAGAAGTTTACCCAAAAAAATTGAGCAGAAACTATACAGTTCCCTTATAACTACTTCACCCCATTACCCAAAATACATGCAATTTCCCCTACTAGTACATCCTATACTAGTGTGATATACTTGTTGCAGTTAATGAGCAAATATTAATTATTAACTATAGGCCATAGTTGACATTATGGTTCATTCTGTGTATTGTGCATTCTACAGGTTTTAACAAGTTTATGGGAACATATATCAACACTATAGTGGACTACAGAATAGTTTCACTGCCCTCAAATCCATCTGTGTTCCACCTTTCCTTCCTTCTCCAATTCTCATGAGTCCTTGGCAACCACTGATCTTTTTACTGTCTCTCAAATTTGCCCTTTTCAAAAATATCACACAGTTGGGCTCTTTGCATCTCCAGCCATGGTAATGAGAGGAATTGCCACCATGTCCGCCCCCCTGCAATGGATGGTCTTGTGCAATTGCTCCAGCTTCCTGATCAAGGGGTACAAGCAGATATACAGCACCAAACACAACAGCCTGGAAGGCACACATCCCCTTCTCCTGCAAGGGGCAGACAGCAAAGGTGTAGTGGTGGTCACAAAGCAGAGACGAGGACAGCAAAAACCTTCCACCTCCTACAAGTAGACCACCATCAGTAAGAATGCCTGGGCCACCCTCACCATCATCAGGCTTATGAACTTAGTACTGCCCAGATCTCCACACGTCTGCCATTCACAGAGTCAGCATCATCTTGAACCACCAGAAGCCTGTGATGGCAGAGGCAGCTGCCCACCCAACCAAGAGCTTCTGAGCACCTGCCCCTTACCTTCAAGGCAATAAAGATGTCAACCACCACCACCACCAAAAAATAAAAAATAAAGATCATATAGGTTGAGTACAGAATCAGACTAGCTTCTTCACTGAGAAATATACATCTAAGACTCCTCCATGTCTTTTAAGACCCTAATAGCTCATTTCTTTTTATCTATGAATAATAGAATAATATACCATTGTCTGAATATACCACAGTCTGTTTATCCATACACCTATCGAAGGACATCTTCCAAATTTTTGTGGTTATGAAGTTTCTATAAACCTTCGTGTACAGATTTTTGTGTAGATCTATGTCTTCAACTCATTTGGATAAACACCAATGAGTATCATTGCTAAATTATGTGTAAGAGTATTGTTTTTCTATTTAATTCTTTCAATGTTTGTTTATTTCTGAGAGAGAAAGAGAGAGTGTATGAATGTGAGTGGGTGGGGGGCAGGAGAGGGCAGAGACAGGGAGACATAGAAGCCAAAGTAGGTTCCAGGCTCTAAGCTCTCAGGACAGAGCCTGACACAGGCTCAAACTCATGAACCACAAGATCATGACCTGAGTCAAAGTCAGATGTTTAACTGAGCCACCCAGGTACCTCAAGAGTATCATTTTTCAAAGATTGCAATACTGGGGTGCTTGACTGGCTCAGTTGGAGAGCATGAGACTCTTGATTGTGGGCTTCTGAATCTGAGCCCCAAGATGGTGTAGAGATTATTAAAAATAAATAAACAAAACTTTTAAAAAATAAAGTAAACCCCTTAAAAACAAAAGCAAAACCTGTCCTACTGTCTTCCAAAGTGGCTGTATCACTCACTATATGTTCTCATCAGCAATGAATGGGAGTTCCTGTTGCTCCATATCCTTGCCAACATTGACTGGTGGCAGTGTTTTGGATTTTAGTCATTCTAATAAGTGTGCAGTGGTATCTCATTTTGATGTTGTGCATATTTTCATATCCTTCTTTGCCATCTGCATATCCTCCTTTGTAAATTATCTGTTCAGATCCTTTGCCCACTTTTTAAGTGCATTGTTTTTGATTTCTATATCCTTTAAGAATTCCTTGTATACACTGGATACCAATCTTTCATTAGATTGGTGTTTTGCAGAATTTCTCCAAGATAGTAACTTCTCTTTTCATTCCTCTTAACAGTCTCTTTCACAGAGCAGAAAATTTTAATTTTAATCAAGTCCTATTTTCAGTGCTTTCTTTCATACACTGTCTCTTACTTGTTACGTAAAGAGTCTGTACCACACTCAAGTTTACCCAGACTTCATCCTACATTGTCTTCTAGGAGTTTTCTAGTTTTGAGTTTTGCATTAGGTCTTTGATCCATTTACTGAGTTAATTTTGTGTGAAAGACTTAAGAGTTTCTTGCTTCGTATGTTTTACATGGGGATAGCCAGTTGTTGCAATACTATTTATTGAAAAGACTCTGCTTCACTAAGTTGCCTTTGCTCCTTTGTGTAATATAAGTTGATTTTACTGGTGAAGGTATATTTCTGGACTCTTTTCTGTTCCATTATCTTTTAACAAACAAATTATTTTTTCACCAACACCATACTGTCTTAATTACTGTAGTTTTATAGTAAATCTTGAAGTCTGATAGTGTCATTCTCTCAGCTTTGTTCTTCTCTTTCTATATTTCTAATGTTTTATGAACACTAAGACACCTAAAGTTATCTAGGTGTGCATAATATGACTTGCAAGTGGCTCTCAGGGCAAAAGCATAGGTTTTGTTAAATCAGTTAATAGGAGCACTAGCTATGGGCAGACAATGGAGCTCATTCACTACATTATACAATGTGGGCAGACATGGTCCTCAAAATATAGTTTCTGCTCTTCTAAGTCTCTTTGTTCTACCACAGTGACATTAGGGGCCATATATTCTAGAAAGAATAGCAACCTGCGTCTACAAATCTTGATACCGGATAGAAGCAAGAAACAAATCTTTATTGCATTAAAATTTACTTTTAACTGCAATATAACCTATATTTTCCTGTACAATACTCTAGAAATAGTAGTTGTTTTCTGGTTTTGTTTTTGTTTATTGTTTTCGTGTTCTGTTTTGCTTTTCTCAGTATTATTCAACAGCCAGGGTAAAAGGCTCAGAAAACAGAAAATGTACCTAAAGTAGAAATTTGGCACAAAGTAGCATGTCCTTACTTAAGATCTGGATATCCTTCATCCTTTTTCTATCAAAATAATATATGACATCTAAGATATTAACTATTCATCTGAAGTCACAACCTAGACTAGAATATACCCATTCCACTCTTTCTAACTCCTGTGGAACATGCATAATTTATTTAGAAGCATTAAATTTGTAGGGTCCACAAGCACTCAGCCTGAGGTGATTCAATTATCTTCCCCTGAAGTGGGACAAGTAAAAAGCAGCAGATGAAAGAAAAGGGAACAAAGGAACTCTAAAAAAAATAAGCTGATCTTAGAGGACATGGAAAAAGCATTTCTTAGAAAGTAGTAATTGTAATGAGATGCTCATCATTTTCACATGCTATCTTTATTCCAAAAGAGCTCAAAGGATTTTGGATTTGATCTTGCAATTTCAATACATGTGTGACTGCTTGAGAAAACTAATAATTCTCACAAGATATTCTCTTTGAAGGCACCAAAGTGAAGGATATAATTATATGTCCGGTTGGACTGATCACTTGACTACACCCTGGAATAACCCATGCCCTTGGCAAAGAATGGAAAATCGGTATTCTTCATTGAGAGAAAGCAGATTCTTCCTTTAACCACCCATTGTATAAAGTCAGGAGAGATGGCAAAACTATCTGTACATATATTAGAAGCCGATACTGTTGGTGTAGTTTACAAAGTGCGTAAGCACTCTATTCTATAAACACGTCATTTAATAAGTAATCTTTGAATGGTTAATTAATATAAGAGTTGGTCCATTTTTTTTCTATTTATTAGGTTTTATCCAGGAGAAAGAAAGCCTCTACTTTTCTAAGAGCTCTCATAATCTGCACATAATATTAGAATCTGGGCAGTGAGACTATCTAGAATGTTTTCTAGACCTTAGCCTTTCCATGACTTTTTGAAACTCAGGAAGCAGAAGACCCTTTAACAGTATATTCCATTCATATCTAATGTTTAAAGGTTAAACAGTATATATACATTCAGCACACAATTTGTGCCAAATGCCATAAAATAATAACTCAGATCCCAAAATGAGTTCCTGATATATGTAAAGTTGCTTGCAAAGGAGAAAAACAGATAAATTAGCATAACTCCTTCTTTCCTCAATATCCTTGGCAGCAAAGAACAAAACCCCCTACTGGTAAAAATCTGCTCCATCTGCCATCATATTGCAAGAACAGCTTGCTTTCTTGAAAAGATGATTTATGGGACAACCAAATCAGATCTTTCATTTTGGGGTGTGGAAGACTGTGGTAGTGAGGTTTCTGTGGAGAATGTCCATCTATTGTAGGTCCAATGGCATAAATGCCTAAAAAGCAATATTCTGAACTAAAAAAATTACCAGCAACCTATCTTCTCTTTCCTTTGAACCTCTTTAAAGCATGAGGTTGTTATTCTTATCTAACGACATTGGTATGTGTACATGATTTATTAAGAAAATTGTGCACAGAAGGATGAGATTTTTTAGCACGATAAATGATCATTGCTACACTGCAATATGGAACTGTTATGGTGGAGAAAATCTCTTGCTAATCTTCACATATAGACAATGAGTAGATAAGATGCTAGTAACATACCCCAACAGGGACTCTTCTATATTTTAATCTGTAGATATCAAAGGGGCTGGGGGTAAATGATTTGACTCAAGTCCCCACTATAAAACTATAGAGTCAAATTAGAGTACCAGAAGTGTTGACCTGAGATACTGAATCACATAGTAGACCAAACTGTCTCTTACTTTACTGAATTCAAATAGGTTTCCAGAAAAGTAATCAACAGATATGAGTTTCTTTCTTCCTCCACATTTTTCCCCTCTAGAAAATCAATTAGAAATGAGCAACATTTAAAGCTTTACATTTTCATGACTCAAAATAAATTCTGATCTCTTGAGATTTTCTTTGAAGCCACATAATTTGAAGGAGTATTCTTGTGTCTACATATGAAGCAAAAGTATAACTGAAGAATATTTTACTTTATTATAGAAAAAGGAAACATAAAATAGAAGGGCAAAATGGTATTGTCTTCCACTATGTTATCTTTTTAAATAAGATAGTAAACTATAATACTCTTATCAATTCAATAATGTTGATTGTACAAATTCCTCCTTCCTTGGCTTCATGACCTTCAAGCTATAACTTAATGATAAGAGGAAGATTTCAGACACCCTTTTAAGACAAGCCAAATGTTCAGAACTATTATTCCATTCAGTTTTACATATGCATTTTCATTTTTCTACTTTATGACTCCATTAATCTCTCATTTTCAACAGCCTCCATTTTTAATTAAAGTACAAGTTTTGCAGACCTTATTTTTATTGCCGCCTGATACCTTCACGAATGGTTTTTATTTTATTGTGAATCTCAAATGCAGTTATGGTGCCAGGTTGGATTAACACACTAGCAGCAGTCTTAAGTAAGTGAATGGGTTAAGCAGATTTAAGTGTCCCCTGTGGAAGTCTTAAAAATTCTAGAGCATCAATACGCAATAATGTTAAGGTCACTCACACTGAAATCTCAAGGTATATGAAAGCCATGAGCAGCAATAAACATACATGAGCCCCTTTCTCTCTCCTTCTCATGACACCTTCTTGGACATTGCAGATATTCTGCCATAATCTTTCCACACTTAGGAGCAGATCAGAGAGGAGGTCCTGTTCTCTCTATCCCATAGTTGTTCCCCTCAAAGGAGTGGAATAATTGGTACAAAGACAGTTTTTAGTGAATCGTACTCAACTGGAGCAGAGTTTATATGCCAGAGTCCTTTCCATTTTTTATGGGCCCTTTTCCTTTTTCACAGACCTGCATGCCCAGGAGTATCTTTTCCTTCCCACTACACTTCACTAGAACAAGTCTTATGCTAGCCTTCAGGAAGATCTAGCTTCTCCAGCTTCTGACTCTACAAGTATGTAGGTAAGACCAGTTCACGGGGATGTAGCTGGAAATCTTTCTTTTTCATTGAAGCTACATTATTTAAATTAGCTTTGATGATTCTAAAAGTAACAGTTTGATCTTAATATCTAATTAATTAAGGAATGAAACAGAAGGGTATGATTAATTTGTACTAAACATTCAACCAATGGGATAAAAAAATTAAATTGCTAATTATCTAGTGCCTGGACTATAGAACTTACGTTTCAGTACAATATGTTGTATACCTTAGTTGTGCTCTGATTTTTAAAAACACATTAGGTTTATATACAAAATATATCTTTTCATCCACATTGTTTCCATATTTTTATAAACACTTGTATTATTGTTCCTTCATATTCCTTATTCATTGATATCTTTAATTCATAAACTTATTTGTTATAGAATGAGTAACTCATCATAAACGGTTTCGTCAAAACAAAAATCAGTAACATTAGAACATTAAAATAATAGTATAATAGTTTTACAAAAAGCACAGTCTTTAAAGACCACTGTTTAAATTCCAACTCCAAGATCTGGTGGATATGTGAATTTGTGCAAGTCACTTAATATCTCTAATCCCTAGTTTCCTGATCTGTGAAATAGAAATGACAATATTGTCTCATAAATTTGAATGTGAGATTGAAAACAATACCTCAGAATGGTGTTAGGCAATTAATAAATGATCAAGAGCTTTTAGATATTGTCAGTATCATGGTGATCATTTTTATTATGACATTAATTTCCAAAAAGTACATTTCCAGGCTTATAGCAGTAGAAGAATATTCTTTAAACCATGATTCTGGTTTTTCATTCTCACCTTGCCCACTAATTGTTTGACATCGGGTAAGTCATCTTTTCATTTTGAGCCTCAGTTCCTGCATCTAGAAAATGATGCTTTAGAAACAGCAGATTTTTTGTACATGGGAATTTAATAACGGATATGTAGTGGTTAGCACAGAATTAGCATTAAACAAATATTATTTCCCTTCCTTCCTTCACTTGACCAAAGGAATGTGTGCATTTTTTTTTTCTTTATAGCAAAAGATTGCCAGTGGTAGTTGTAGTCTTTGGGCTTCATCTGTTTTATTTTGGGGTTTTTTTTTTTGTAAATTTTTTAATGTTTTATTTATTTTTGAGAGACAGAGGAAGCATGAGCAGGAGAGGGTCAGAGAGAGAGGGAGATACAGAATCCAAAGCAGGCTCCAGGCTCTGAGCTAGCTGTCAGCACAGAGCCTGACGCGGGGCTCAAACCCATGAACCGTGAGATCATGATCTGAGCTGAAGTAGGACACTTAACGCACTGAGCCACCCAGGCGACCCATGGGCTTCATCTGTTATAAAGACAGAATTCCTTTGCCCTTTAAAATAAACTTCTAGGGGTACCTAGGTGGCTTGGTCAGTTGAGCGTCCAACTCTTGATTTCAGTTCAGGTCATGATCTGTCTTTCTTGCCCTCAAAAATAAGCAAACAAACAAAAAAAGAACATTCTCACCACCACCACCACCACCACCAACAACAACAACAACAACAACCCCCCAGCAAGTATCCTGAGAGCCCTTCCCAGTCGATTTCTCATACTTCCCTCTTTTCCCCATTTTCTAGAATTTTACTTTTTAAATTTACTTTGAGAGAGAAGCAGAGAGAGAGAGAGAGAGAGAGAGCAAGGCAGAGAAGAGGAGAATCCCAAGCAGGCTCCACACTGTCAGCACAGAGATTGATGCAGAGCTTGAACTTCGGAACTGTGAGATCATGACCTAAGCTGAAGTCAGATGCTTAACCAACTGAGCCATGCAGGCTCCCTGAGAATGTTCTAAATCTTATTTTAGGTCTAGCTACACAGTTGTATGTAACTGTCAAAAATGATTGAAGAGAATACTTAAGAGGTATACATATTATTTAATGTTAATCAAGTCTCAATATTTTTAAACTCAAGCTAATCTGAGAGTTAGAAAAACAAAAGCCTTTACGAAAATATATTGTCCATCTTCTTTCCAGGAACTGTTACTAAATAATCATAGGAAAAAAGTTTGAAATAGTAGGCAATATTTAAAAACTAGTAAAGATCACAAGGAAACCTAGATATCCTACTTCTCTTTAAAAATCAGAAGACCCAGTAAGAGTGAATCTATATTTCCTCAAGGTTAACAGTCACTAAAATTGAATAAAAGCTAACCATTTAGAAAAAGTTTGCCCCAGACCCTCCCAAACTAGTGTTTTCTTAAGTCTACCACCCATATTTAAGAAAAGAGAAATCTCACTGATACTGTAACCCATTTTACAATACCATATGTAACATGGTTTTGGTACTTCAAACTGAAACTCTCCTTAGAAGGGATACAAGATGCTACATGAGTCCTGTATGGATACAATAATGTAGAAATTCTAATACATATGTCCTACTACTGAAAGCCCAAACGTAGTCTAAACTTCATTTTTCAAAGAAAGATACTCAAAACTGAAATATTCTAAGAAAACTATATCTTATTTATTATAGACTTAAAATGGTTGAAAAAAATCATTTACAACATCTGTTGTTTCAACGAATTAAGGGCCTTCAATTCTTCCATTCTTGCAAATGGTTTATGCAAGGCACAAGGCTTAGACTGATAAGAAACACTAGCTTTTTAAAGTTCTCAACAATATAATCTGATCTTCATAATTTAATAAATCTTGTCTCATATTTTAATGAGTTACAAATATAACCCAGAACTCTTTCTTTGCCTAAATTTGTGCAGTAGTACGCAAAGACTCAGGACTCTAAGACAGGTATCACCAATGTGCTACACTGTCAAAAGTGATTCACTTCTAGGACTGGCAGAATCACTTCAGGTGACTCTTAAGATGAGAAGGACCTTCTTTGTCAAAGGTTCATATGTTCTGGGATTTCAGTAAGCAGTCACTGTATTAGTAATACTCATTTATGAGATTTAAATCATGAGAAGGCACCCAGGAGAAGTTATACCAGGGCCATTTGGAGCTGATTAAAACCGACACAACAGAACATGGAAACATGTTATTATAAGAAAGCCACACATACACCCACAACACACACATAACATACACAATTAACTTCTCCTAAATGAAAATCTGAGAATTATAACAATAAACAAAATATAAGGAATAATAAGCATATAAAAGCTAAAAATTATTCATATGCTATAAAACTGAATGGGAATGCACAGAGTAAAATATCTCAGGTTATTAAGCTTAAAAGAACTTTTTTTTTTAAAGGGCCTCCTCATTCCCTTGTTGCCATTTAAGAGCTGGTTTTTCAATGACATAAACCACAGGCAGAGTGGGGTATTCAATCACTGTATCCAATAACATGAACAACGAAGCCGGAACCGTCATGACCTGAAGTGCACAGAGGGGATTCCATCTCAACAGTACACTGGGTATTCCTTTGAGAGCTGCACAACTATTGGATTAAAATCAAATGTATTTTCCTACACAATGAGAAATAAGGATGGAGTCAGTTACCTGAAGGCAAACCCAATCACATAATGGAGTCTTTACCACTACGAACGCAGCAGAAGAGCAAGGCAGGAGGGCCAGTGCACAGATACTCTACAATTATCAGCAGCGGCTCCACAAACAACATTGTAGCTCTCAATTACCTGGAGGGACTGTCACATCTGTGCACAGCAGCCACAGCTGCTACTACCCCCGGCATAGAACCAACGTGTTCACACCCTTGAAAAAACAACCTATCGATTATCATCTACTAATGCTGAACACAATGACAGGAAGAGTGCCAAGACTCTGGGTTGTGTCTAAATACGTGTCTTTACATTGTGATTTCTGCAATGTTTAATATATCTTTATCTTTTTTGTCAGATGTATGTTTATATAACCATCCAATACTAGTATGCATTCTTTAGTATTTATTAAATGAGAAAAACAAATAATAGATACAAAGTAGACTGCGGAACTATTCATAAAATTCACCACTATGTTTAAGAATCGCTTATTTCAGGGACGCCTGGGTGGCTCAGTCAGTTAAGCATCTGACTCTGGATTTCAGCTCGGGTCATAATCTCACGGTTGGTGGGTTTAAGCTCTGCATCGGTCTCTGTGTTGACAGCAAGGAGCCCACTTGGGATTCTCCCTCTCTCTATGTCTCTTCCCCACTCACTGTCTTTCTCTCTCTTAATAAACTTTTTAAAAATTATTTATTTCAAAACTCTGAGAAAGAAAGCCGTACTAACTTTAAAAATGCTATATTTGAGACACTTATTGCTGCCACCTGAAATGTAAAAGAAACATGCATCTATTTAATTGGTCTTCAGTACAAAAGTATAAAACTCCCCAAGCAATCAAAGAAAATGACAGATTCAGTCCTGTAACAGTACTTTCCCAGAAACAGATTATGTCACACCTACTCTCAGCTGAAAAATCACAGGACCATTCAATGTTAAATTCACTAGTGAGGAAAAAAGATAAGAAAAATTCAAATCTATCAGTATCTCCTTACTAACTGTTAGTAAGGAGTACTAACAGTTACCTTTAGGTACTAAAGTACTGTTACCTTTAGGTAACATCTTCCATGAGCAGGGTACTGTTATAAATATTTCACATGCACTAAATTATTAATTCCTAAAACAACCTATAAGAAAGACACTATTTTTTTAGTTTATTTATTTTGTGAGAGATAGAGAGAAAGAGGGAAAGGGAGGGGCAGAGAGAGAGGAAGAGAGAATTCTAAGCAGGCTCTTCACTGTCAGCACAGAGCCCACCACGGGGCTCCATCTCATGAACAATGACATCATGACTGGAGCAGAAATCAAGAGTTGGTTGTTTAACTGACTGAGCCACATACGCACTTCAAGACACTATTATTATTCCCAGTTTTCAGATGACGAAACTGAGTTACTGGAAAATGAGGTGACTTTTTCCCCCTAAGACCACACATCTAGGAAAGGCTAAAGGTTGGCTACAGAAGGCATTCCATCTCCCAGGTTCTGACAGTCTACTACACAAGTAGTATCTAAGCTATTCTCCCAAGAAGCAAATGTTTGGTATGTTATCTCCATGAAGAAAAGTTATAGGGGCACCTTGGTAGTTCAACTGGTTAAGCGTCCGACTTTAGCTCAGGTCATGATTTCACAGTTGGTCAGTCCTAGCCCCACGCTGGGCTCTGTGCTGACAGCTCAGAGCCTGGAGCCTGCTTTGGATTCTGTGTCTCCCTCTCTCTGCCCCTCTCCTGCTCAGGCTGTCTCAAAAATAAACATTAAAAAAATAATTAAATCTTTAAGAAATAGTTATAAATCTGGATGTTATAAAATAATCTAGCTTATTTTTTAAAATTTATTAGAATGTATACATACTAAGGAATGTGATTCCTTTTATAAATTATCTTTAAAAAATTTATGCAATGCAGCAAACTTTTTATTAATTTAAAAAGAGATACCCTGGGACTCCTCTTTGAATTTAGTACCTCTGTTACAATTTATTTTTGTACCTGTTAATCACTAATGTTTTGGAGTTCCAGTGAACTCCAAAATACATCTGAAAAGTCAAAATGTATTTTGAGCAAAGCCCCGTGAGTGAAGTGATAGGAAGAAATAGTTCATGTAGTTTTTGGCAAAATGGTAGTACTTACATTCTTATTCATTACTGATTATAAAGACAATTCCAGTGAGAAGTTTCAAAAATGATTCAGCAATATCATCACCACTAGAATGTGTACATTTTTCCAAAATGACTACTTTAAAAGATTGCCTTATTTGCATTAATTGCACTAATTACGAAAGTTTGGTTTTAAAAATCACATTACCTTGTAGTTCTATGTCATAATCTAACATAAATAATGAATTTGGATTTTTATGATATTTAAAAAATATGAATATGCATTATGACATATATTAAGTTTTGGAGCCTGAATAATTAAAAAATCCACAATATTTCAGAGGTGAAATTAAATCTTTTTAAAAATATTGATGACTGGGGGCAACTGGATGGCCCTGTCGGTTAAGCATCCCAACTTCGGCTCAAGTCAGGATCTCATGATTTGTGGGTTCGAACCCCACATCAGTCTCTGTGCTAACAGCTCAGGCCTGGATTCTGCTTCAGATTCTGTGTGCCCCTCTCTCCCTTTCCCTCCCCCGCTTGCACTCTGTCTCTCTCTGTCTCTCAAAAACAAATAAACCTTTAAAAAAATTTTAAAAATCCATGACTGAAGGAATTTGTTTTCAGCACTCAACAAAAATTTTAAAAAAGAAAAAGACTGTTCAAAAAGAATAAGTGATTCTCAGTTCCACAAATTGTTCAAATTTTAATAAAAATTCCCAATTCCTACAGATTCTGAAACACCTGCTTCGAAATGTCCAGTAAGTAGCTTTCACTTAACCATCTTTAGCTCGGGGCAAATTCTCACTCTCCCAACAAATGAGTAGCTCTTAACACATCACCCTCATCTTACTATACCTTCAGTGCTTCTCTCATCATTCTCTTCCCACTACTACCTATTATCACCCTTGAAATAAAATCCTCCTACTGCAGGAAAGGAAGATTCATCCAATATGGTCTCAGGCACAATCTTCTGCCAATTGTTTCCCTCTCAATTTATGTCTGCAGTAATATCATGCACTCGTGAGTCTCAAGTACCTCAAAGAAAATTTCTTTAGAGCACAGATCATGATAGAATCTTTATAATGTAATCTAAGACTCAAGCAGATAATTCTTCGCCAGTATTTAATAAATATCTTCAAACTCATTTCTAGGCATTTATTTCTTGCCTTTGCCAATCTTGATCTGTATGTTTCCGAAGGTCAAACCCTGGACTTTCCTTCTTTTAAATAAAACACACGTGCGCGCGCGCGCACACACACACACACACACTTTAGTGATAAGCTCTAAGTAAATAAATTCATTACGTAGGTATCTGCTGAACTACTTATAGATAACATAGATAACATTTTTTTTTTACTATTTTCCTGCTGTTATTGGTTTTATTATTGCAGATTTGTCCTCACCAAGAGACAAAATAAGATTTGTTCTTACTCCTAATACTCAAAGAAATCTCTTTCCTACCAAAAATTCCTTATTTGGTTATTTCACCACTAGGGGAGTAAAACGAGGCAAAGCAACAGTTATCTGTTGGCCCTTTTGGGGGGGAAAGAGAAATTTTTACACCAGTTAAGATGGTTGTAAGTGAATTTAAAATATTGACACAAGATTGGCAGCTGCTCAGAGTCTGCCTGAAAGGTTTACTACTGGCAGGAACTCCCAGCAGCTGCTTGTTTGAAACGTGAGAAAACATTTGGACAGTTAGGATAGCCTGATTTTCCCCCTTAAAATCTGTTTGGCAAAACTTCCTGGCAGTTCATATGATCTTGTGAAAGGCTTTTTAGAAAAAGTGTTCACATCTCGACACAAAACTTGTTCTGCCAGTGTAGACAGCATTTTAAAAAGCAGTATTTTAAACTCACAATCTTTTTATTGGTAGCTAATATTTTTCCTTTAGCCAATACACATGTAAAATGGATAGCAAGGCCTATTTCTATAAGAAAATGATTGAATGATGCATAGTGCAAATTTAAGAGATTACCTGAGTCCTCCTTGAAAGTTAACTTTCCTATACCAAGTTGAGATTACACCAGAGACCATGATGCACATCTTCATCAGTGAGTCCAAACTCTTTATTAAGAAACTACTCTAACAATGCTATGATTTGCAGAACTCGTTCTTAAGCATTAAGGTCAATCTTCAGGAACAGTTCAAACATCTTAACTTAATTCTGTGACAGTCAATGGCAAAAACCAGCATGAGCCTTCTCATTCATCCATGTCCTCTACATAAAATAACCACTGCCCAGGGATGTGTAATTTGTGTACTCAACTTTTATAATAGTTTTCTGAGCATTTCCTTTCCTTAATGGGTGTTCCTCTCTCACTTTAACTGCTTTCCTCTCATCCACTTTCAAGTATGTCATGGCCTCAGCATTGCTACCCCTTATCTAAGGCAGAGCAATTTAAAGGATACTGATTTATGATGGCTATGTAATTTACACACTCTGCAATTTTCCTGTATAATGTATTCAAAGAATAGACTGTACATTAGGTGTGGCATTCATTAAGCTGGCCCATTCCAGTTTCATATTAATCCTGTATCAGATATGTTTGGAAGTGTCACGCATTTAGAGTATGTACAGTCATTTAGCAGATTATGTAAAGTATATGTGAAATCATAGGAACCCTTTAGACACATTTGCATTGAAACACTGAATGAAGGCCATGACACCAGTAAGATGGGATTACAAGGAGATAAAATACTGCCACTGTATATGAGAATGAGTTACTCAGGGAATATGACTTTTAAGAAGCTGATAAATTTCAACTACATTTTTTCTTTCATTAACATAAACATAAGAAAATTGTATGACCTATCCATTATTAATAAATGTAAGCTAAATATAGTCTTAAATCTATAAAAAAAAAAAAATCTTCTTTTCAACATTCTGCTATGCTTATCTGAAAAAAAGAAACCTGGATCACAATATTTGATGTTAAATAAGACAACTGAAAACTTGAAAGTTCAGTAATAATAATAACAATAATGGATACCATACACATTTTCTACTATCAACGTAATATTCTTGGTAACCTTTTAAGAAACCATCTCTATTATTTTGGATTTGCTAATGAGCAGGGAATTGTTAATTATTAAGCTTTTGTCAATAACTGAGAAAATATAAAACATAAACCTCAAAGGGGATTATCCAGACTCTTAACACTAGCCCTCATGTACATCAAAGAAAAGAAAATGAGTCTTCAGGTCACCTCACATAAGCATCTTCTTTCATCTAACCAAAACTGAAGTCAAATTCATATAAAGCTCCTCATTTGTTCAAGTCCATACTCCAAAAGTAAAGCAAATCTTTTCAAAGATGTAAAGTGTTCAGCAGAAGGTGGCATCATTGTGCATAGATTGATGCCTCTAATTCCATATGTGACTTAAAAGCAAATTGCCAGCAAAGTGACAACCTGAGTCAGCATTTCATCTCATTTCCTTTATTTTTAGAATGAGAAGGAAATTAAGTGAAGATGCAGACAAAAACACGGGCTTTCGTTTAAGACATCCGTAGATGAGAACATGATCAAGGGCCTTTAAAATAATGAGAACCTGACATCACACAAATGAATTCTATGAAAGGGTCCCTGACACAGGCTCACGATGATGCTGTACAAATTAGTGTTTATATTTATGCTTTGACTGCAATACATAGAGTGTTAATTCAATGTTCTGAACAGTGCTGTGCCATGGAATGCCATAGAAATAAGGGGCAGAAGAAAGGCAAGGCGAATGGTGTGGGAGAAGTATGGAGGAGAACACTCAAGTTGTTAACTTAAAATATTATTTTCTACTTTAATCACAAATATATTGTATCACATATTCGAAAGCTGGCTAAAGGTTCAAAGGGCAATGTGCTTATTGTTTCTAATGTAGAAAAGACTCATGCTAATTCTGTGTATTAAAATTATTTCAAAATTTATAATAATTCAAATAGTCACAGAGTTTTCATTGCTCTCTCACTGAACTACAAAACAAAAGCTGACATCAATTAAGTTATGGTAGCCTGCAATAAATCATTTGAAGTAATTTATTTGGAAAGGGAACCCTTTATAACCTTTTCTATTTTTAAAATGTATCAATCTAATCAATTTAATTTTCAGCACAGATATTGCTTTTCCCTCTCTGTCAAAATGTACAATGGGATTTCTGCTAAATAGAAGTAATTAATTTTTAACTACAGAGGTAAAGAACTCTGCTATTTAAGGATTTAATTTTATTATTATTTTTAATGTAGCAATGTCCTGATGATTATTATTTGGCTGAGTGAATTGAAGTGAGGCTCCCTGGGCAGCTGCTGACATAATGACTGATTGTGTGCAGAGCTGAGAATGTGAATGATAAATTTTGAAAGGCTCTGGAATTTGTGAATAACAAAAGTAGCTACAGTTTCTAAAATCTAACCATTTGTTCTTGGCAACAAAAGAAGACTCAAAGGCTTTTGTTTAATGAAATGATTCAAAAACAGGATACACTGGAATTAAGGGTTATCTCTACCAGCACAATTCAGCAAGCAGCTTGTGTGCCCAAGTAGATGGATCACAAATGTAGGCTGGTTAACATGATATAAATGGAATTAGTCTGATTCTATTTCCCTTAATATTATTATGATAGGCTCATGACAGCTTTCTTAAGGTCTTCATGCTTTTGTGCAAGGAAAAAAAAAAGCACATAGAAATAGGAACCATTAAATAACTTTTGCATGGACAGGCTAATGATTAACTCAAGAATATTCAATCATTAAAATACACTCAGGGGTACCTGGGTGGCTCAGTCGGTTAAGTGTCTGACTCTGTTTCAGTTCTGGTCATGATTTCATGGTTCATGAGATCAAGCCCTGCATTGGGCTCTGCACTGACAGCACTGAGTCTGCTTAGGAATCTCTCTCTACCTCTCTCTCTCTCGCTCTGCCTCTGCCCTGCTTGTGTGCTCTCTCTCAAAATAAATTTTAAAACATTTTTTAAAAAACCATACACTCAAATTAGTTTGTAATGAAAGTGTCATAAATTTTAAAAAAAATATTTTTTTTTAAAAAAAGAACTGAAATCCTTAGGTATAATATGTACTAGCTATGTGATCTCGAGGTGCTGTTTCTTCTCAGAAACATACATGTTTCTTCTCAGTTTCCATACATGTAAAATGACTATCTGGAGAATTAAACAACCCTCTCCAAGTAAAACACAAAACAGAAAGCCTGACAAATGATAAGCGTATTAATGTTGGTCTCTGGTAGCGGAGGTGGTGATGGTCACACTGGTAAAAGTGCCATTCCAGAAGGTATCTTGTTTAAGCCTCATAAGAATCTCTCGAGATAATTAAAACAAACCCTTGAAGGGAGCAGAATATGTCACCCTAAAATATGACTGTAGGAGTTTAGGACATCTCACTCCAAAATATGCTGCTTTGGAATACTAATTATTTTGAGCTGTAGGCACATGAAAAACAGCAAATGCAGGGAGAGGCTTTCTCTGAACTCCAGTGGTATACCCAAAGGCAGATTCTCCAGAAGGAACTCCTTGTCCCCTCCTGGAGAGTTCCATCAACTAGGGAAGACTGACCATTATCACAAGAGAGAAAGTGAAAGGTGGACACCACACCCAGACAAACTGTCACAAACTATCACCTCTCCCAACTATTCTTCTAAGGGCCCATTCACCTCTCCTAAAAATCTTACTCTTCCTTTGCCCTGTGGTCCTTCTAGCTGGATTTAGAATCAAACTGACATGAGACAGATTAATAGGAGAAAATCAAACGCAATAGGTATACATGCGAGGAATTCATACAGACGTGAAGTTCCAAAGGTAATGAGGTAACATGACCTTATATGAGCTAAGGAGAGGGGCAGGGTCTGAAGATACATAGAGAAACCTCATTAGCAAGACGGTGAAAGGAGATGTTTGGAAAAACAAGGTTGACTATTATGCAGATAAGGTTCCCAGGCAAAGGGGAGTATCCATTAATAGCTCTCTTTCTGGTACAGGCTCTCCTTTTCAATGTAAATTTAGGCAGTTGAGGGGGAGGCAAAGAGCGTTTCCTGCATCTGCTGGGTTTTGATTACTTTTAACTCAAAACAATCTTGATGTCAAAGTGGCCCATCTTAGGGCAGCCTGCCCTAGACTCCTACACCGCTAATGAGTCCTACACCCCTCTAATCTCTCTATTCAGATAGTACTGAATTAGCTCTCTCAGGAAGTTATTCATTCTTCCCTTGGTATTGCCCATGTATAAATAAGGTAAATAAATAAATAAATAAATAAATAAATAAATAAATAAATAAGATGGGAATTTAGTGAGATCTGTGACACCCAAAAGCCCACCTTTTCCCCAGGATACCCTTGTGTCTTCAATTAAAGGGATATGACACAAATTTTAAAAGGAAGGAAAAAAAATCTTTTGTTAGGAATAAAAACTAAAAGCTTAAAAAAACCTTCATAAAAATAAAAAATTAGGATTTATAAAAATTCAAGGTAGAAATGAAAAATGTGACAAATTTTTATTATCCCTATTAATAAATTAGAAATTAACTTAAATATTTTTGTTTATTCCACAGCTTTTCAAAGTACATATAAACATTCCTATTCCTCTGACAAAGGCTTATTTCACATATATTATATAAGGCATAGAGCCAAACTTGGAAATTGATTAGGTAGCAGTATATTCAAATTANACACACACACACACAGCCTCTCCTTTCCAAAAACACCTCTGGGATCTCTTCTGTAATGGTTTTCAATACAGCCACTCAGAGATCAAAATTATCCATCTTATCTAGGTAGTAAAACAGAATAGCTTTAAAAATAAACTGTTAGCTATGCAATCAAAAAGTATGACAGATAACATTAGTTTCAAAAACAGACTCAATAATTACGAATAAGAAATCAATAATAATTTGATGCAATTCTCAATTACAGAGCTATTCACTGATCTATTGTTTTGATGTTGTTTATAGTTTCTTAAGGAGGTATAGGGAGAATGCTAACTACTGTAAAAGTGGTATTTCCTTCTGAAATACCTTGGTGATAGTTTTCAAATAGTGTCAGTATCCTAAATATACCATAATGTGTTTGTAATTGCATAGATTTAATTAAACTTTGAAGTAATGAGTCAAAGAATAGATGTAAAATTATATATTTGAGCACTGCAACTTTCACAAAGTAATATTTCATAAACATAATTCAACAAGTTTTGCTTTGTGAAAAGGAAGCTACTTACTTTCAAAAATATAGGTACACAAAATCTTATAATGATAATATATTTTGGAAATATGAGAGACAGTGTCTTAACTTCCAAATGAAGTTTCAAATAAAGACTTTTGCTATTTACACTTTCTCTGTTTTGATGTGAAGTGATCTTGGTTTTCTGGAAAAAGAAGACCAAATAAATCCCTTAATTCTAATCCAGTGTGTAATCATCCTTACTGTGGATAGATCTTAAATCCTTAAGCAATTTATCTATCAAAATATAAAGCAAGGCACTAACTTCCAACTGCTGATTTTTATTTCATATGTCTGCTGAATTTATAAACCTGCTGAAAGGCAAACCATGTCCTCAAAAGCTCCCTCGTGGCTAGGTTTGCAGGCATTTACCAGGAAAGAGCAGTTGAGTTTGTCTTTGGTTCCAGCCCCAGACTTTCAGTCAACCTCAGATTTGGGGGAGTGGGGGGGAAGAAAAGTAAAAAAATCACTTTACCTTCTCTATCTTTTCCTGTGGCTCTCAACCTGTCATGTTCTGGTTCTGATCTTTCATTGCTGCACTCTGACAGAAGTCTACTTCATCACATAATTTGTCAACTAGTTTTTGAAACCTCTATTCATTATATGGCAATCAAATGTTTAACAGGGAACTTGGTGAGATCTGAAAATAGATTTGGTGAGGCATCTGAGTGGCTCAGTTGGTTAAGCATCCTACTCTTGATTTCAGCTCAGGTCATGATCTCATGTTCCGTGGGATGGAGCCCCAAATCGGCATCCGTGCTGACAGTGTAGAGCCTGCTTGGGATTCTCTCTCCCTCTCTCTCTGTCTCTCCCCAGCTGATGCACGTGCTCTCTCTCTCTCTCTCAAAATAAATAAATATTTTAAAAATACCTCATCTCTTTTTAAAAAAATAGATTTAGCAGAATCATAGCATTATTAACTTTATGTTCAGTCACAAAAATTTCAGTAAATTTATTATTTGCTATATATTTGAGGCCTATTTTATGAATCAAAAATAAAGCATGTATATATTCATATATACACATATATACTTACAAATATGTTTATTGTTTATTTATTTTTTAATTTGAAAAACACAAAAGGGGCCTAGATTGAGACTTAGGTAGACATTAATATTAGACATTGTCTGATAACACCAAATACTAGCTGCACAGAAAAGGAAATGAGATGAACAGAGTTATGGTGCATATTTTTCTGTATTCAGAGAGATTAAGACACCTCTCATTAAAGGCTAGAATATATTTTACATGACACTTTATGAACCATATTTCAACAAATATAAAATGCCTCTGATTGTAAGACAGAACATACTTTTATGTATTGTTAAGGGAAAAATATGTTGCCAATTAAACTGATGGACTATTATGATGCATCCAATTTCAGATACACTAAAATATAAATACAATGTAGATCCTGAAATGGATAAATTATAATATGTTCCAGTCATTATCTGTTTTATTCTTAAAAATCATAAGAGAGCTTTCCATATCCACAAAGTGGGGAAACTGCTGGAAAGAAATTTACTTGCTCTTAACACAACTAGGAAGGTCACGGCTAGGAGTTAAAATTAATCCCACGTCGGCTGACCCCTTGCCAATGCTTACTGCTTCTTAGATCTGAATTATTAACAGACTTGAAATCAGATTCACCTATTTAAAACTTAGTAAACAAAGATTTGGGACCAACAGAATGTTTCTCTATCCACTTTCTTTAAGGACTATCAACCGATATGGCATTAATCAGAACATTCTTATTGGAATCGAATAATTTCTGATTAACAAATACCATGGTGATATAAAAAACGTAGGTAAAGTGTTTGCTAACATTATATTCAGAACAACCGTGTATATCATAACAAGTAAAATAAGTCAGTAAATCTGAATTCTTAGTACCTCAGCTCTTTATTTACTTCCATTTACAGGAACAAGGAGTTTTAACATCACTATGAAGAAATGGAAATAAATCCATTTTAGAAATGACAGAACAACTGCCTTAAATCATATGGTTTGCAGGTGAAATCAAAAAGGCTTTATTCAACATATTTAATACAAATCTAGCAGAAATTATGTTTGATGCAGACCCCTACCAAAGTGCTATGGTAACAGTGGTTTAAAGGACAAAAGAGAAAAGGGAGCACAATTATTCTCTCCACTCCAATTATCTGCACTCTTCCTTCTGATGAGTCAGCTCTATGGCTCTTTTCCCCTCAATACTACCAGTACTTGAGTTTGACTTTGTGGTGTCTTCTATTTCACAGAACCTCCAGCTGCTACACAATGTGTCTCAGCAGTTAACCAACTCTGTTTCTTGTTCATGGCTGCTCGGCTGAGGCAAGTGCTCAGTGTCTGATAACCAGCTATAGATGGGATGGAAACAGAGGAAGCCAAGAAAATGGTTCACCTGAGTAGCCTGTGATGTTCCCCTAATACTGTTCCACCGGAGCCTCAAACTGGACAGGTGATCTTAGGAAATTACAGGCCAGAAGACATAGTGAAGCCATTCAGGTACACATTTTGTTAAAATTATTCTTGGTTTGTTGGTCAAGAAGGTTCTATTTGCCTTCCCAGCGGTGCAATCTGAAGACAGGGGAGTGTTCTGGGAATGGGCATAAAGAGACCATAAAAAAGCATCTAAAACTCTCAATCTTTGTAAACCAGATTATTTCCTGCCTTCCAGCTACCCTCAGCTTTCAGGATTTTCTCTTTGACTTAGGCCTCTAACTTTTGTATTTAACAAAATACCCCCAGGCAGACCCTCTGTTATTTATGTTATTCACTCCAACACCACCATGCAAGGGATGTATAACATAGTCAAGAATGACTATGTTGCAGGCTATCTTGAAATTCATGGGGTTTTTTTTTTTTTTTTACATGTTCAAATTATGGATACACAGTTACACATATACGCACAGGCATGTTTTTACATAAACAAAATATAATTACAAACATGTGCACGCTTGCCATCTAGTTAAACCATAATCTGATTCCCAAATCTTAGCAGTGCTTTCCAGATAAGCCATGGTAAATGTTACTAGTCTTATAACTATAACCTCAAAACTCCCAGAGACTGTTTTATGTTATTATATTTTTTGTCATCAAATTTAGAAGACTTTCTCACTGAAATAAACAAACTAGATTAAATTTACTTTCTTTCCCAGAATGATATTTTATACTTCAGCTATAATGAAAAATGAGTATATTTCAGCAAACCTTAAGGTCATTTTAATTATGAAGAGATTTTGGCCTCCCTATAAGTCATACCTATTTATTTACTGAGGTTTGTGCTGACTTCGGTATTAATTGTGGCTTTATACTTTTGACCGTACAAATTTATACCAGTCAACAGACACTGAAGAAACACCATTCCCATCTCATTTATACAACTCTGACAGGTGTAATATTTGCTCCTCCTCTCTCAGTTGCATGATTTAAAAACTAATGGTAATAAAAACTACCTCTTTTTTTATATCAGAGCTTAAAACTGATGTTTCAACAAAGCAGTGTACTTCCAACTACCAAAAATTATCATACTATAAAACATAAAGAACTACCCTAAAAAATGCAGATTAGATATAAAAGAAACAAAATCTTCTCCTAAATAATTTGAAAATAGTCATTATGTTATTCTCATTTTAAATTCCTGTCTCAACAGTAGTCATTTTTTTTAATATACTGATAATGTTATAAGGACATAAACATCTTCCATGAGAAGTTATTGTGTGGCCTCTGTAGTAAGCCATTCATTCCTTTACTCAAATACACACACACACACACACACACACACACACTTTTTAACTCAGATGAAATACTAACCCTTTGAAATTCAAAATAAATATAGCAGTTTCTATTTACAAAGAAATATAATGGCTGGGGCAAAGATCCTTTTTTTAATTAATTTTTTTAAGTTACTTATTTAGCTTTGAGAAAGAGCATAAGCAGGGAGGGGCAGAGAAAGAGAAAGAGAGAGAGAGAGAGAGAGAGAGAGAGAATCTCAAGCAGCCTCCACACTGTCAGCACAGAGCCTGATGCGGGGCTTGAACCTACTAACTTGAACCTGACCTTCAACCAAGAGTCGGACACTTAACCAACTGAGCCACCGGGAGCCACCAATTTCTAACTTCTTTCCGTCAAGATCAGTATTTTCACTAGTGACCCTAAGTGACTTAAAGAAAAGTAGCAGTCCATTCTTAAGATATCATTTTTTAAAGTTCATTCATTTATTAAACTTTTCATTTATAATATGTTGTGCTTATAATATATTCTGGTTTTTATATGTATAAGTACAACTTCTGTAACTAAAACAATAATAATGTGCTACAGATTTACAACTGAGGAACATGAAATTAATCAATGGTCAACTTGGTCAAGGCCCAATTCGTTGTAAATAAAATCATACCAGGATAAAAATGACTTAAATATAGTCCTATATTCCTTAACATTGTATGTGTGTGTGCACAAACAGATGAGATAAATAACAAGAGAGACAAAATATGTCAATAAGCTTTTAATGATATGACAAGGCCATCTAATTACAATACTGAGTTTCATAATTAACTATTTAAGTTTTTGTTAGCCAAACTAACTGGGTATCCTGATAATATGAAGGACAACTCCAAGAGGTCATCTATGACCAATTAATCTCAGATAAGCTTCATAAATATTACAAACGTTGTGGCTGATCAGAATGGGCACATTCAAGAAACGTGCGAATAATGTAATTTGATGACCATATACAATTATGGAAACTACAAGTGTTCAAATCCTTTTATAAGCAGATCTAATATTTAATGGCCAAATGAAGATGCACAGTACTTTGGTAACTAAAATGGAGGTAAGTTTTGTTTGTCTTCCATTTTTCAAAATATAAGTCTAAGTATCACTTCTACAAGTTTTACAAATTAAATGATAGTGATAGGAGGTAACAGTTACTAAGCGCTTACCATATTTTAAGCACTATGTTAAGTGCTTATATGGATAATTTCATTTAATCTTCATAACAGCCATTTAACAGTAAAGAAACCCAAAGAACAAAGAGCTAAAGTAAGTGGCCCAGGGTCACTGAGCTCATAAGCAGTAAGCTGAGTTATTAGCCCTGACATTTTGTCTTCAGTACCCTTTACTATCTCCTAACATTATATTGGAATTATGAAATTGGGCTTTATTCTTTTTTAAAAATCTAGTCTGAACAAAAATAACAGTCATGGAGACAATCTTTGGTATATCAACATACAAATATTTGCTTGGCTCAAAAGTTTGAAAAAACTGATTTAGAAGTTCTGATTCTAACCGCATGAGAAAAAAACTGTTATGTTAGAACTTACCTCTAAATGGATATCTTAGTATAACTTATGATCATGCCCTAAAGATAATTACTGTCGTAATATATATCCCTATAATTTACTATTCAGCATGTTAACATTCTTCTACTGTTGGAAGTGACCAATGAAACAAAATTATCTATTTCATAATTACTTAAGTCTGTTATATAATACGTATCCCAACAGACACAAAGTGAGAGAAAGAGAAACAAGGCATGAAATGCAATCATTTCTCTGAGAAGCTGCTAATATTTTCATGGGTGAAAATACACATGAAGTATTTCTTCCTAACTACGCTGATCATGTAATTAAAATAGAAAGATATAGAAAGCTGTGCCCATTTAAGTATGAAAGGAGAAAAGGTTGACAAATAGGAAGTGAAAGAAAAAAACATGATGGGGTTATCTTAAATTACTAGAATTCCTTTGTTGGACTACATCATAAAAATGTATCCTTGCATAATACATGGAAGTATATACACATCTCTAGATGCATGTAATATTCTTTGGGTGTATTGTGCACATATATGTATAATTTTACTTTAATTTTTTCCACTATTTATTCATTTTGACACAACCTGTTTTCACTATTGGTGCCCTGATTGAAGAAGCATACAAATATAACAAGTTTAGCATCATGGGCTTTTATTATATAAAATACTTCATTAAAATGGCACTCTCCTAAAAATTGAGAACGACTGAAAAAGCACAAGAACTAAACCAGAAAAGGTGGATCTCATTACGAACTCTTCAGTACGGGCCTGGCCTCTTACTTCCATGTCTCTACACAAAACAGAAGGAGCTGTCTCTTTCTAACTTTCAGCAGTAGTTGGAGAGACTGGCCACCCAACTATTTTCAGTCACATTCTACCTGGCACAATCCCCACTATAGGTACTGGAAACCTACTTACTTACTCATCTGCCCTACAGATAGGAATTATTACATACCCTAGTTCTAGCTAATGATATGGAAAGGGAGCTTGCTGGGTGAATTCAGAAAAATATTTGTTAAATCCACCATACATCTGCATTTGAATCCTGTTATGTCAGGACCCGATGCCAAGATATCTAAAAACTGTCCCCTTACCTAGAGTTAACAAACTACACAGCAAGGATGTTGAAGAGACTGGGTCCTTGATGATTCAGTTGCAAGGCCAAACAGGTAGCCCTTCGTTTTGGAATTCATATTAAGTAAGCAAATACCCTCTTTTTATATGTATTTATTTTGAGAGTGAGAGAGAGAGTGTGTGTGAGCAGGGAAGGGTCAGAGAGAGAGAGAGAAAGAGACAGAGAATTCCAAGCAAACTCTGTGCTGTCAGTGGAAAGCTTGACGCAAGTCTTGATCCCACAAACCATGAGACCATGACCTGAGCCAAAATTAGGGGTCAAACACTTAACCAATCAGGTGCTCCTACAAGTGTTATTTTATTTATGGCCACTGCTAGCTTGGTCTTCTGGTGTGAAGAGCCAAAAGACCCTAAATGATTCAAGCAAAGAGAACGATTTACTTGGTGAAATAAATATATCTTAGGGACCAGGTAAAAAAAAAAGTCCTTTGGTTAGGGGAGGGACATGGCAGCTGGAAAGCACAGAGAAAGGTTTTCTCCCAGCAAAACCCACTCACACTATTAATGACAGAAAACTGAGAAAATGATCCTCTCCAGAGTAGTTCTGTGTTTGGGGGAGGTCTAATAGAATTATATTATATTCTGCTCTAGTTTTAGTGTTCTACTTACTTTTCCCAATACACTGGATAGGTGAAATCATAGTAACAACAACAACAAATGAGTCCTAAAAATAAGTGGGAGAGTGTGCATGTCGGTGTCCAAAAGTATAAAAACTTATGCTAAGCCCTCTCAACCATCTATGAGCTCCAAAAAATGAAGCACAATTGGCATCACAATGAACATCTATTAGCTGCCACCCCTTCATCCATTATCTTTTTTTAAATAGTACCCCAAATTTCCTAAAAATGAGAAATTGGTCTCATATCCATCTAGATATCAGCCAATTAATACGTGCCATCTCCTTGCCATAAAGATGGATTAGGATAGGTACACTCTCCAAATCAAGCCAGTCTGAGCAAATGGCATTAATCATAAGACATTTATAAAACAGTTCAGGAAGCCAACTTTCCTTTTTCCTATCAGAATTTTTAAGGAAAAAGCATGTAGTCCTTTGTGGCCACTATCTTTCAATCACTAAATTAGAGAGCGAACACTGAGGAAGCAGGACCAAGAAATGAAGAAAGACGACTCTGGTCCTGATCATACCTTATGATTCATATTTAATGAATCAGTCAGTTAAGCGTCTGACTTCGGCTCAGTTGGTTAAGCGTCCAACTTCAGCCCAGGTCATGATCTCAAAGTTCGTGGGTTTGAGCCCCACGTCAGGCCCTGTGCTGACAGCTCAGAGCCTGGATCCTGCTTCAGACTCTCTGTCTCCCTCTCTCTCTGCCCTTCCCCCACTCGCACTCTGTCTCTCTCTCTCTCTCAAAAATAAATAAACATTTAAAAAAATTGCAACTTATTAGTTATGTCAATGCATTCACATATTTTATTAAGTCATCTAGGTCAGATTTTCATCATCACTGTATAACTATAGTATTTCAAATCTTACTTCAACCATTTAACAAATATTAAATAATTCGTTCTAGCTTACTAAAATTATACATCAAACGATAGATATTTCTAAAGGAGAACAAGTTTTTCCACCAGGGTATCTCAGTGGATTGAGTATCTGACTCTTGACTTTAGCACAGGTCATGATCCCAGGGTTGTGGGATCCAACCCTGTGTCAAGGTCCACGCTTAGCATAGAACCTACTTAAGATTCTGTCTCTTTCCCTCTGTCTCTCTCCCTCTGTCTCTGTCTCTCTCTCCCCTCCTTCCCCACTTGCTCTCTCTCTCTCAAATAAACAAAAAAATTTTTTTTAATGTTAACTCAATTATAGCCCATATTTCTATGCTCCTGGTTACCATTCATGAACCTGCTTACAGAATTCATTTATAGCTTAGTTAATGTACATGAAGCAGTAACACTTATTCAAATAATTATTTCCTACAATGCAGAAAGAAGTAGTAAGTTAAAATACCTCCCTTAAAGTGGGAATTTTTTTTTGTCTTTTTGGGTAAATTTTTTAGTGTTTCAAGAGCACATTAAAGTAATCCTCACTAGACAGGTATAATATGTTAAAGTGGAAATATCAATATATTGGAACAGGATGTGTCATCTTAAATGTCATCATCAAACATATTTATACTCTTGGTGCAAGACCACAGCACTGAGGAAGATTACATTAGTAGACGTCTGTTACTAAAATCCTAAGATGTCGAAGGGGCAAAGGGTCATCAAAGTGAAACTTCTGTACTAGTAGACTTCTACATTATGAATACAGTAACTATAAACATTTTGTATATGAACTGTGTTAATTTTAGTGTGTGCAAATGTATTTTCTACTCACATACAGAGTATACAGTCTCCTCTACGTACTGAAATTTCTACTATAGATAGCCTCAGGTTTGTCAGGGATGTTGAATCATTAAACATGAGTCAAGTGAAAGTAAAACTGGATGCTGTTTTTCATCTTAATAATTTGAAAGTGGCTGTTGACCTTTATAATTATTAAAGAATATAGATGTCCTATTTATGAAAAACAAGAGGATAAAATTTGAAATAAAGAAAATGAAACTAGTGACCTCTACTTAAAAAATTATTGATTTTATACCTTTAAAAGAAATATTATTACCAACATTATACATCTAGAAAGTGGGGGGGTGTAGATATGGGGGGTGTTGTTTTGTTTTGTTTTACCCCTTTACTTACCTTATTCAAATTAGGACCTCTAGAAAGAACATATTGCAAAAAAAAAAAAAATCAGTGAATATATGAATTTACGTAAGAATTTACAACCATCCACTAAGTTTATCTGGATACACAAAAGAGGGTAAAATTAATGTCAGGCTGAATTATTATATTTAACTATTTGCATAGTTCCCAATTCACTGGGTGATCATATATAATTCACCAATGTGCCTTAGTAACATGGATACCATCTTGAAGTATCAGACTGAATTTATCTTCTCTCATTTAATGACTTCTGTCATCATCTCAAATGCTCTAAAATATTCTGGAAAAAAAACTTATCAATTTTACTTCCAAAACAAGTAGACTGTCAAAAAAGACTGTCAAAATCAAACCTTCTTTAAAAATCTCATTGCCAATGCCAACTAGCTTTCATGACAAAGTGAAAATCTTAATTGTTGGGGGGAAAAAAACACTAAACAAGTGACTCCATACTCTAACCAAAAAACAAACTCTATTATTTTCTAAGGATGACATGAATTTGGCATTATAATCCACGTGAAATATTCTATGGGTTCAAATATCTGTGCCAAAAAGATAAATCAAGTTTCAAATAATGGTATTTTAAAAAATACACTATATATCCCCATGCCAAGAAACTGTGAAATAGTTGACCACAAAGAGGATTAATTTTACAGCAGAATAAATCAAAGTATTTTAATATATTTAAGATCTGGTTTCATTTTTTAAAGGATTCTGAGAGAATTAAATACCCTTCTGCAGTTCTCCTATGCATGAGCTGGAGAAAAAAATAAATGGGAAAAGGAAAAGTAAAGCAGAAGTCAAAACTGGCAAGCAAAAGCAACAGAATGTTTAAAAATTTCCTAAGGGGGACTACTCTCCTCTCTATTCTTTTTTGGTACTATGTAAAATGAATTTAAGTTCACTGGAATGCAGGGAGAACAAAGCATTTCACAAAATCTACAACAATTTCTAGCATAATGCCAAGTTCCCAGTTGGGTTCCTTTAAACCCCTATCTAAAACGAGAATAGGTTAAAAGTGAGGTTAGAAAACATATGTTTTCCTTTGTTTACAACAATGAATGACTGTCCTGCTTTACTACCCCTAGAGCACAGAGTTTTTACCAAGTGGCACAAAACTGCGCTGGGCAAGGCACTAACATTGGAATTTGCAAAGTGTGACTGTGGAACAATGCTGCCCAGGGAAAACTAAAACCCATGAGGGTCAAGTAAATGGATTCATCAGCAACCTCGGTGCATAGTTGAGAAAACCGGAAAAAAGTACAGATAAACATTTATGTTTTGAAAGTATATTTCTCAAGATCATAAAAGTAACCTATTTCTAGGAAACAACAAGCAAATTATAAGAAACAGACACATCTACCCCTTAGTCTGTCTCTCATATATGTATGTATGACTTGAAACTCAGCAATATCCCAGAAATGAGAACTAAAACCATGTTATTTGCTCTCCCATTTTGACAAACATTGTGTATTTTTATATTGGAAGATAAATCTTTTTTTTTTTTTTTTAAAGAAAATGTTGATCTAATCAATACAGGTGGTAAAACCTTGTGTTATAACTAAAAGCTAGAGATATGGTCTTTTAATGTGTGTTATCCCAGCTGGTTAAAGCATTATACCAAATAAAGCCAAGGTCATATTTCTCTCTTTTTCTACAGGATTAAGTAATTCTTCTTTCATCACCAGAAACCATACCCAACTATCTGTAGCCAAGCATCCACAAACACAGTTTGGATATTAAGATCATCAGGTTATTCTAGAAAGATTAAACAAAACTATGGATAAAATGCACAAAAAAAAAAGAAAAGAAGGGAAGGACAGTTTAAGTGAGATTAAGAAAGGAGGAAGAAAGAAAAGAAGGGAGGAAAGGAAGCATGAGCAATCTCTTGATTAATTCACAACATGCCCTGATATCTTTTCTAATTTGATATCCCACCCCACTCCACCCCAATATGATCCAATTTCATCATCTGTTTCTGTGTTTTAAGGAAAGCACACAATTCTTTTAAGGAGAAGAGTTCTACTGCACAATACAATAAATGAATGTACCAATGCAAAATTTAAGATACATTCCCCCAAATTTTAATTCAGAGGAATTAGTGATGGAATTCTAAAATTCCCATAGTAATTAAACCAAAATATTTTTTAAATATAAACTTTCCTTAGTACCTAAAAATTTTATTAATAAACTTTAAAACTCTGCATAGTTTTAGACAGAAAGAAGATGTGTCTCTGGACCCATCATTCCCATGTAGCTCAAAATTGATATGCGGTGAGATGTCTTGGCAAAGAGTAGGCACTAATTTCACTTAAGTTTGCCATGTAATTTTCCGTACCTATCTGTGCAGACTTCAGCCTCTTAGGTTAGGTTAATATGAAAAAAAAAAAAAAAAAAAAAAAACCTGCCCATTTTTCATTGTAGAAGGCTTAAAAGCAGTGGAATAACCTGATACAGAAGAAAAGTGAGTTGTCTCAGTGATTAAGGAAGTTGGTTATACATTTTAAATCAGTTAATACTCTATATATGTGTTATAATGTTATGGTGAGTTGTTACTTCTGGAGAATGGGGGAGTTTTACATCTGGGGAATGCTGTCACAGAAAAATATGGCTGTTCAAGCAGTTGCTTGCAGGAAATGTGGAGTTCCAGACTCTAAGCATCATCTCACACTAATTTAGAGGCCACAGAAAGACATTAAAATGGGCAAGTTTTTTATCAATGATAAACATCCAGAATGTATTGAGTTCATGTATATACTGGGGACAAGACCACAGTCTTGTGACTGTGGACGCGAACTGGTATGGTTATAGAGCTGACAAGTCTAAAGGGAGGGAGATCTCTGGAGTACGGACCTGAACACTATGAATCATCTCAAGGTCAGGAGACATTCAGGACTCTGGGTGTGTCCCTCTCAGAAGCAAACCAGAATTTAGAGGCAGTGACGTGCTAGAACTATCCCACCTGGTAGAGAGGAAGCTGTCCTAGGTATTTGGGAACAGGTAGGTACTAGAAGACCCTGAGGAAATAAATGCAAGCCTTTGAGACCTGAGATTCTTTAACATTTGTTAATTACCAGGGTTTTTTTTTCTCCTTTATTATCCTTGAACTTTGCCAGTAAAGTCTGAACCATTAGAGTCTAATCTCTACTGTACTTAGGAAAACCATACCATTTCTGAAAGTTAGTTGTAAATAGGGAGAACAGGATTTCTTGCATCTTCTAGGCCACGGGTGACAGTATTTGTGAACAGCACAGTTGAGGGTACAAACCTCATGAAAATGGTCAGTGCCTGAGGCAGCTGATGCAAACAGAAAAAAAGAAAGGAAGAAAGAAAAAGAAAAGGTAAAGAAAGAAAAAGCAGGAATTGAAGAACCTGAAGGGCCTATTCATGAGCACAGTTGAAAATAATTTCAGTTCTCCTGAAAATCTTTCAGTTCTCCTGAAAATCTTTCAGTTTTTATGGGCAATTTCTGTGGAAGCTAAGTTTTAACCATCAAGCCAATGGTAGCTATAGTTATAAGTGCAACAGCTAATAATTCCAATACGTTCAAGCAATATGTTTGTCACTTGCAAAGAAAACATAAACACAAAGGAAACAGAATAATACTTTTATTTTTCCAATTCTAGTGGGCACTGTGTGATACAATTATCGGTAGCCTTATTGAAGACCCCTAACAAAGTGTGATTAGCTACTTTGCTAAATAATCTTTTACTGTGATTCCTTAATATTTGTTCTCTTTGGCATAATAATGTATTACTAAGGAACAGGGCAGATTTTAAAAAAAAGTAGGTTGACCATGATTACACAGAAGAGACTTGGGATGCCGGGGTGCCTCAGTTAGTTAAGCATCCAGCTCTTGGTTTTGGCTCAGGTCATGATCTTGCGGGTTGTAGTTGCGAGCCCTGCACTGGGCTCTGTGCTAGCAAGGCAGAGCCTTTTTGGGATTCTCTCTCTCTCCCTCTCTCTCTGCCCCTCCCCAACTCACGCTGTGTCTGTGTCTCTCAAAATAAATAAACTTAAAAAAAAGATTTGATCTGGGGCACCTGAGTGGCTCAGTCGCTTAAGCATCTGACTTCGGCTCAGGTCATGATCTCACAGTTTATGAGTTTGAGCCCCGCATCGGGCTCTGTGCTGACAGCTCAGAGCCTGGAGCCTGCTTCAGATTCTGTGCCTCCCCCCTCTCTCTCTGACCCTCCCCTGCTCACGCTGTCTCTCTCTCTTCTTTTCTCTCTCTTTCTCTCTCTCTCTTTCTCTCTCTCTCTGAAATAAATAAAACATTTTAAAAATTTTTTAAAAAGATTTGGTGTAATATGAAAATGTGTGTTTTTTGGCAAGAGGAAGTTCTTCATATCTGAAATCTTTCAATGGATAACAGAAACTCTGGGTCTTCCAAGTAACAGTAAATGAAATAACTACTAGTTGTCACCTCTGGGCAACAATTTCAACTATCTGTTAAATTTAAATCATGAGTATAATGACCAATATTAAATCTCAATTACTGTAGAATTTCAGATTTTTATTTGTATCAATGTTATTTATTTTAAATTTGATACCAATATTCACCCACAATAAATAATTCTAGGCAATGTGTTAGAGAAAAAGATTATAACTACAGGAACTAAAAAAGAAATTACTATGTTAAATATGAAAAGTGTTGGTATCTCTGTAATGCAGCCAAAAATCATCTAAAATATTACTCAAAAAACTCATAAAATCTTAGGAATTCTAAAGCATTATAATCTAACTTCCTATATCCCAAAGCCAGCTTTCCACTAATCTACTGTATCACACATGCAAAAGACCCTTGCACTCTCTTACTATCTTACACGAATATTAAAATGATTACCAATCAATTTAAAAACCAGATGTGGATTTTAAATGTGATGTAAAACTTCATTATACAGTCCAGATTTTGATCTTGTGAAAGTAGCCATTAAACAGAGTATTTAAAATTATGAGACTTACCTTTTTTAATCCTCTTTAACTGAAAAATTCTATTATCAGCTGCCAGTACTTCAGAGAAAGAATGAAGGCATATAAATGGCATTCTTTACAGACTACTCATGAAGCCTGCTACTTATAACTTTAAGATATGCAAATCATTCCCATGCTTCCTCTCAGTGAATGATTAGGAGAGACTTTATTATATTTTCTTTTTTTATAATGTTCCATATTTGGAAGGCAAGAAAATCAGCAGCTTCCACCCTAAAGTCTAGGTAGTAAAAAGAAAAATTTGTACTTTTCATTGGATGTGGTTTCCAAAGTTCGAAGAACGTAAAGACTAAAAGCCAAATGCATTTCCAGCACAGAGAAACAAAAGTAGTAGTCTGGAAGACACAGTCACATTGGTTGCTCTAGAAAGATGATACTGACAATAATAACCGAACAGATTTTCTAAGCCTTGGGAAAAAAAATGTACTTTTTTAATCTAATACTTCCTTTAAACCTTTCCCCCAAGTCAATGTTATGGTTTTGTCATTTAAAAGAAATGGAATGTTGTACACGAAACTGTAATCAGACAACTAACCAATGTTCAGTTAAGGTCAGCCAATGTGCCCAGATCTAAAAATGAAATTACTTTGCCCCATTCTCTCTGGCCTTTGCTTCTTTGGCCTTACAGCATATAGAAGGAATCAAGGGAGAGGATACTTCAGTCTAAAGACTCTGGAGTCTAGGTTCTGTCTTCTTTTCCGTACCTGTTGGTAACTTAATGCTTTATCCAGGAATCGACTCCCCATAGATACTATTAATGATTAACAATTTTACTGTATGTGCCTCCTCTTAACATGTTTAGCTCTCCATTAGAATAATAATTTTATGTGTAAGCAACAGTATTCTTGAGGTGAAAAAAGGTTAGTCCAGAGAAATACTGTCAGATTCATTTTAAAAAAGGAAGTTTATAGGTAAAAAGCATAAAATAGCACTGGATATAACTAAAAATCTAGTTTTGAGCATCATAATTTTACTGGTCTTTGGAATAGTACCCCACTTAGGCAATATAATTCAAATAATCCTATCTGATTCTTAAAAAACTGAAAATAGCTTTATTGCTTTGTCAGATAATAAAGTGGTATTTGCTAATTTTCAAAATTCTAGACATATAAAAAGGCATATATAAAAATTAAAAATATCAGAAACTTCTAGAAGACTTATCTAAATATAGTATCTTTATATACAATATTCCAGACCTTTCTACAATACACCTATCATTATGTTTTACTATAAAAATAGGTCACATAATGTGACTCATCCTTCTTATTCAGTAAAATATTACAGCTATTTTCCAGGTCAGTAAGTGTATGTTTTGCATCAATGTTTCAAATGTTGCAAAGCATTCCACTAAGTGGATATATCACAATATATTTAATTAATCTTTCTGTGAGACAGATAAATTGATTCTGATATCTATCTTGCTGTTAAAATATACATTTTTACATGGACTTCTGTAGTTAACTACTTCCTTTTAAAAATGTATAGGATGTCATCTTAATCATTAAACAGTGACATCTTTTTAATTTAGAAAGCCAATCTATCCTGAAATAATTTTCTCAGAAAAATAATCTCAGATAATAAAAAACTGTAAATTGGGGGGCACCTGGGTGGCTTAGTCGGTTAAGCGTCCGACTTTCGCTTAGGTCATGGTCTCGTGGTTTGTGGGTTCGAGCCCCGCGTCGGGCTCTGTGCTGACTGCCAGCTCAGAGCCTGGAGTCTATTTCAGAGTCTGTGTCTCCCTCTCTCTCTGACCCTCCCCTGCTCACGCTGTCTCTCTCTCCTACAAATAAATAAAAATATTTTTAAAAAATACCTGTAAGTTGGAGGGGGGATTTTAATTTAACATTATCCAATATTTAATCCCCAATAATGTCTCCCAAAGTGACATGCTGTATTTCAGGGCAACACAGAATATTAGGTGTATTGGGGACAGGAAATAACACCTTATACAAAAACCTCTTTTACTTCCGTTAATTTATTCTTTCCCTTAAAAAAGAAATACTTTAAACTGATTTTAAAGAGCAATAAATCAACTGGGTTTATATCTTCTCTAATAGCGTCAGCCCCTCCTGGGGTGAATGTACCACAAAATATTTTATTTCCAACACATTTTATACTTCTGAGCGGCCTTTTACATGTATTACTACATTTAAAAATGCTGAAATATTAATCACCTTCTAGTGGTTACCACACATAAGTATCCTAATTTTCCAGATGAGGAAACTTTGGCCAAATGAGGTTAAGTACCTGTACCATAATCACACAGTTATTAAGAACCAATCTCCTAAATCCAACTGTTTTTTGTCATAGAGCAAGGATGGGGAGTAGGAGTGGGGGGTAATAAAATAAAAAACGGATGGAAAAGGAGGGGAAAATACAGCCGCAGAAACCTGTAAAGTACTCAAACTGAGGACAAACATGGTAAACCCAAACATAGGAGATTATTATTATATTACTCGTGTACATATAGAATCATAGATTTGACCTTCCCTATCAAAGATCCAGCCTTATAAGGATAAAGGGCTAGCTCTAATGTTTTAGTCCTAAGCTTAAAAGTCATCTATTCAAAGGTACTTTTCTTGATCTCACACTCAAAATTTTCATGTTAATTTTTTTTTGTAAAGAAATGTATTCTGAAGGGATGAATGGGAAGATAGTCAGCTGGCTGCTAGGAGAAAATTAATCTTGTTTAGGAAGACAAACATTTTCAGTTAATAAACACAAAACAAAAATAACATTCAGACATGTCAATGAAAATTCAGTTTTTGATAAGAGTAGTTTAGTTACATATAAGTAAGGTAAGTTTCAGAAGTGATACCTCTTTGGCTTTGAGACCCAGTCCACATATATGTATATATATATATTTTTAAGTTTATTTATTTATCTTGAGAGAGAGAGAGAGAGACAGAGAAAGAGAGGGGGAGAGAGAGAGAGAGTGAGCAGGGGAGGGGCAGCGAGAATCCCAGACCCTGACATGGGGGCTTGACACTGGGTTAGATCTCACAGTTGTGAGCCCAAATCAAGAGTCAGATGCTTAACCAACTGAGCCACCCAGGCGCCCCTCCGTAGATCTATATTTTAAAAGGAGCTGCCCCTAAGCTAAAATATTACAACTTCCATTATCAAATAATGCAATATCCTTTTTGAAACCAGTCTAGACAGACACAATCTGCTGGAGTCTGAAATATTTTTCTTTTATGATCATGAACAGACTGGAGCAATCACATTTAAGGCACTAAATTGTAGTCACATAAGAACTTTATTATTAAAGGAGTTTTGTTCAGTATGAATTAAGTGTTGGCATGTCTGTATGCAAACGATACAAAACCTGTGGAATAAACTAGGTTTTGATACTGCACTGTGCTCTTATTTGTCCCTTTTTGTATACATGCTCAAAACTATCTCCAATTAATAAAATGTTTCTTTTTGCCTTTGAAATATCATTGCAATGCATCCTAAGATATTTTGCAATTGATGTCATTTCTTATTTTCAACCCCTAAGACTACCAGAAATACTGTATATTTTAATAGTCTTAGAAAAGCCAAAATTCCATTTGTGACTTGCTGATGAATTATCTTTGCTTATAATTTCCAAACTTTTGATCTGAGGAAAAAAACAACTTTAAACTGCAGCTCCATGTTGGAGGGCAAGAGAAAGGGCAGATGAAAAAGACCATCTTTTCAGAATATAAACATGATCCATGCCATAACCATAAGCAGTCAAAGCCAGATTAAAAAAAAAAAAAGTTTAAAAAAAAGGAAAGGATCAGCTATGTCTCAGTGGAACAATTTCAAATATAAAGATCCAGGGGAAACATTACCCAATTTTACTTTAATCTGTTCTCTTAATTTCCTGACCAGCCCTTTGGAAAGTGTTGACTGCTCACAGTCACAAAGCCTTTCAACTGAGAATTTACCCAGCAGGTATAAATACTTGGCTGGCTTCCCTCAGGGGATTAGGCCTTTACTGCTTCTCCTATAGGTATGAGGGGTCTATCTTTCTTCTGCTGAAGTGTCCCCTCCTGATATTTGCATTGCTTGGTCTAATATGAACAACAGAATTACTTATTTTATAGTGCAGTGGAACTTACAATACATTTTAACATGTATAAATGTATTCCATCCCCACAACAGACTCTGCTGGTACACAGGCTAGATGGCATTATTCCATTTTTATAAATGAGAGAGGTGGATTTCACAAAGGTTAAGAAAGTCGTTTCGAACAACACAGCTGTCTAGGTGTGGCTCTGGGACTGGATTTAAGATCTTGAGACTTCTTTCCAAACATTCTTTCCACAATATCCCTGTGATTTTAGATTCTGGATTCTAGTCAATTCTATGCGAAGATTGACTCTAGATGTTGACTCTAACTAACTGAAACTTTGAACAAAAAATAGTATTTCAGGTCAATAAATATACCATAATCTAATGGGAAGAGGAAAATAAAACCAACATTGGTGTTAGGACTATGCCCTATGCTGGGTACTTTATATGTTACCTGCATTCACCAAAATAAAGCAGCATCAACCATTTACGAGAGTACTTTAATCCATGTGCTATTCTAAGATTCACATACCTAACTCTAGTCCGTATAAGTGGGTCAAGCCTATATTACCATCCATGAAATGTGGAACTTGAGGCTCAAATGACATATTTTTTAAAATGTTAGAGACTGAAATAAAGTCGCTGGCCCTCATAATATTTAAGGGAATATAATGTATATAGTATAAATTCCACCCATAGGTAGCCACAAACCATCAAAAAACACTTGCTGGAAGTCCAGACATTATTTCTGAAAGTAAATACATAAAACCTGAAGGATTTCTTTTCTAATAACTACAGTAAGAAAGAAATAAAAATTTAAAGGTATTTAATACTTTAAAGTTTCTACTTTCTTTCACAATCATTAATTATATGATTTTCACAAAAATATCCATTATGCATATTGGGCATTATATCAGTATTATAGATGAAGTTCACAAGAATTAAAGAAAGTCAAATAATAGGCCTTAAGATTTAAATATCTTTTAGAAAAAAACATTAAAGTACATTTTTCCCCTAAATTTTAGCTGTTCTTACTAATGTATCAGCTTGCAAAAAAAGGGGGGGGGGGGCTGTCTGAGGAAAACAGGCAAACCGACATAAAATGAAGCTTGGTTATACATTACCAACTAAGATGACTAAAATGAATTAGAAATGAACAGCAGGGATTCCAAAATCTGTAACACAAATGATTCTTTTACAAATCTGTGTAAACCTCATGAGAGAACAAAATACTTCACAGCCCAGAAAGCTAGAAATAAAGACTAAATACAATCAAAATCTATAATAAAATCATGACTACTGGGAACAGACATTCACTAAATCCACATATAGCAGAATTGAGCACTATTCTTTTAAGTCAGAAAGAGGTTAATATATAGCATATGAAAAAGATACATTCTCTATACAGCAAGCATTTACATGTATGAACCCAATCATAAGTAGCTTAAAAAACATCTCGACTTGTGGATGACATGCCTTTAATAGGGATAAGTCAGGGTTAAGCTCTAGAGTNACAGCAACATTTTGAAGATGTTGAGAAAATATATAATATATTCCCAGTAGCAAGACTTTTATTTAAATGGATTGCTTTGCTGAATAGGATAATCAACTTCCTTTGTCTAAGAGTCTTTGCCCTCAGGTAACTACTCCTCATTTTGCCAGGATAATTCTCCCATCTTTCTGCTTTTGGCCCACACTCTTATTATCATGCACTCTGATGCCAGCTTATTGTCCTTTCCCTAACATCTGTCTGTGACTTGTGATACAGTCTCAGATCTTATGCTTTAAAAAATAAAAAGCAGAGTCACAAATGTCTACTTCTTTAATCTGTATTTAATGTTCTACTTCTATTTTTAAGAGAACAAATTGACTCAGCAGGGTCTCCCCTGAGGCCAACAGACATCCCTTTTATTTTAGATATGTAAGTAACCAAGTGCCCAGTCTGATCTGTCTAGACATGGTTAACACTCAAGGGCCTGTAGGAACGGGCAGGTTATGTAAATGAGTCAAGTGGACCGGGCAGAAACAATGTGGAGTGGTGGGAGCTATGGTAAACTAAAAAATGCATGCTCCTTCTAAAACAATCTACTTCAAATTTCTGAAGAACATGGAGAGTCAAACTTTGCAGACTGGATAGATCATGCAGGACATTCTGAGATTCCTGGAGAAAAGGAAAGAACCAGAAGCCCAGTGCTTCTCTTAGGATAACACAGTAACAGGACAGTTATTACTCCTTATCAACATCACCTTCTCTAAGCACATCCTATTAAAACAGAAGCAAATACCCTTTGGCTACCACACTAGTTAGATGCTTTTGGAGGTACTTTTTTTAGTTATTACTAAAAGGTACTTTTTTGTTGTTACCAAAGAAGGTGTTAGGGTAGATATAAAAAAAGCACATGGCAGGCACCACTCACTCAAGTCGATAAAGGCAATATTCCTACCCTCGGATAAACTTATAGCACAAAGAGGAGATAGTCATCTGATAATACAAAGGAGTTAAAGTTCAGTACAGCAGGCAATACTGACAGCAAAGAAGTACTACTGTCCTTGCTATATGGACAATATTTCCCATCTGGGAACAGTACAGAAAGGGGACTCTGCCCTCTTACATAAACTCTGAAGGCTGGAACTGTCCCCTGCTGCAATTCTAGATCACTGTTGTCCAGAAAGCAGAGTAAAGCCCAGAAAAAGGAAGTGACTTTCTACATATCACAAAATTAGTACAAAGCCAGGAGCAGATTTCTAAGCTGTTCTTTAATGACCAGCACCCTACCTCTGAAAGCCACAGAAACACGTCAAGGCACGTTATATATCCTAAACATGTTCTTTTTAAAACATTTATTCTGATAAATGTAGTCATTCATTCACTCAGCACATTAACTAAAGAGTTCTAGGCTAGATACTGGGAGTATAAGTTGCTAAACACAGCATAAACTGTCCTGCCCTCACAGAAATTCAGTGTCATGGGGAATTAGATGTTTGCAACATAGGGCCAACATAGTTTCAAGCTCATAACACATTCTTCTCTTCTTGTCTTCCACTAATGGGATACAATTTGGAACTCCTCAATTTCATACTGGAGATGGCAGTCTCTCCCGCGGTTGATATAATAATGTTAACATTTATCATTTTTATATTTGCTCATTAAAGTGTTAGGGATTTTTCATGTTGAAAGGTAGGAAAAAAACTACTCATGCCAGGACTTTGTCATCAAATATTTCTCAGACTTCCACACTTTAGCTAACTTTTTCTTGCCAAAGTTATTCAAAATGCAGCAGCTTCTTCCTCTAATACTGCTACATATGCACTTAAGATTTCTTAATTCTTTGCTCATTTATTATGTTGCATGTAGATTCACCTACAGGATGAAGGAAGGTCATTTTGGCATCCTTTATAATAACCAAGGTTGTAGAAGACAACAGATTATTTACGGAAAATATCAGAATTTTCACAATTTTTCTAACCATTAATATTTACTCTATCAATTTACTTTAAAATGACATTCTTGGGGCGCCTGGGTGGCTTAGTCGGTTAAGCGTCCGACTTTCGCTTAGGTCATGATCTCACGGTTTGTGGGTTCGAGCCCCGCGTCGGGCTCTGTGCTGACTGCCAGCTCAGAGCCTGAAGCCTGTTTCACAGTCTGTGTCTCCCTCTCTCTCTGACCCTCCCCTGTTCACGCTGTCCCTCTCTCTCTCCTAGAAATCAATAAAAAAAAAATATTAAAAAAATAAAATAAAATAAAATGACATTCTTTATGCCTACGAACATATACCTTTGTGGGAATTAAATGCTTATTAAAACGTATACTAGGTAAATAAGAGAATGCATTAAGATCTGCACCAGAACTTCCATTTGGGGAGACAGACGTTCGTAGGAGAAAATGTGCCTTAAAACCTTGTCTTTAATGTTTTTATGATATACAGAATTAGTAAATTTGAACTAGTGTGGAATCTTTTCTCATATGACACATGTTGGAAGGTGGGGATGGGTAACAGACAAAAATTTTACCACAGCTTTTATAAAACTACACCTCCATTTTCTAGTGCAGTTCTGTTTTTTTCTTTGTCTTTTAACAGTGGCTAAAAACAGAGGGAAACAATTAAATGCCACAAAGTATGTCACAAGGCCCTTCGATACAAGCCTACTTCAGGGCAAGTACAGGATCTCTGTACAATTCTGCAGAAATGGCTCAATGGATGGCCATATTCGGGGCAAGGATGGCAACTAAGCCACACTCACCTGAAGTCAAAGACATGAGGCTGGCTTTCTCCATATTCAGGGCAGTGCTAACTGCCCTCTGCTAACTGCAATAAGGCACCATATTACAGTTTCCTTCAAATACCATACTCAGGAAAAGAGAACCTCAGACATGTGACAGTCATCTTAAATATTCATTTTTCCATTCCAAATCAAATAAATTCAACACAGTAAACTAAAATCTGGTCCTGAGTGAGTCAACATGTATCCTCGTCTCAAAAACAACAGCAACAATAAAAATAAGAAAGCTAACACTTAAGCCAGAAACTGTATTAAGCATTCACCTGCTCCTTTTCATTCTATCCCAGAACAAAACAAAACAAAACAAAACAGGGAATAATGATGCCCTGTTTATCAGGAGAATATCAAGACTTAGAAAGTGTAAGTAACTTACTCAAAGTCATACAGCTAGCAAGTAGAAGAAGGAAGCAAATCTAGTTAGACGTTAGAATCTATAGTATAATATACTATATCACCCCCAGAATACCAAATAATAGTTTAAGGGAGATTTTATTTTATCTTCAACTTACTATCTATGTAGAATATACTTTACACACCAATCTGAATGCTCTTCAGCATTTGATTACACAGAATCTCGATAACTTTTACTTTAAATGAAGATTCCTTTTCATAAACATGAAAATAAATTCAATTTGACTGACAATTAAAACCATTCAAGACTTAATTTCCCTCCTAAATATTTCACATGTCAACTGAACAGCAGAATTACTATGTGTTTTAGTTGGCATCTTATCATGGAGTCCTTGCCGAGGCCACCGCAGTATTCCTAACAGCAGTGTTCCGAGCTGTCTGAGGAAATGCTAGAATAGAGCACTTTCCATTTAATGAAAATCATGATTGAATTTTTTCCCTTTAATAAAGATGCTCAATGGGGCACCTGGGTGGCTCAGAGGTTTAAGCATCTGACTTCGGCTCAGGTCACGAGCCCTGCGTCGGTTTCTGTGCTGACAGCCAGCTCAGAGCCTGGAGCCTGTTTCAGATTCTGTGTCTCCCTCTCTCTCTGACCCTCTCCTGCTCACGCTGTCTCTCTCTCTCTCAGAAATAAATTTTTTTAAAAATTTTAATTAAAAAAAAAGGATGCTCAAGAAGTAAAAACTATTCTACAGTCTGCAACATATAAAATACAGTGCTTGCACAAACATTTGATTTACATGAATGCGACATTAATCTTACTAATAAATTACCTTTAATTTCATTTGAAAAATACAGGATTTTACCCTATCTCTGACCTTTTTTAGATTTACTTCCTTTACTTGTTTTTAAAACATATCATTTCTGAACATACTTCATGTTTCTGAATGTAAATTGTTTTCATCAAATATTTAAGTTTGTCATAAAAATCCATAAAATGGACACACAAAAATTTTAAAGTCAGTATCTCAAAACACAGCTTGTTTTAAAATTGTATTAAAGCTCTGCTTTAGCATAAGCACAGATTTTTATGAAAAAGTAAAATGTTATAGTGTCCTATCAGACACCATTTAGTTGTTCTAAATAATCTCCAAATACACAAATTATATGGAATTGACTATGAATTCATTCTATTATCTGAGTACCTCACAAAAATCAAGCACTTAAAAAAAATGTGTTTCACCTCTAATGGTAAATTTAATACATGCTGAAGGGTTCTTTGTTAAACAGACACATCATTTTCTTCCCTCTTGGTTGTATTAAACATCACACAAATGAACAGCAAGAATCTAGAATTAGACAGAACTATATATCAACCATTCATTCTCTAATGAGAATGAACATCTATGAAAAGGAAACCCTTCTACCACTTAGCGCAAACAGAAGAGAGGTTCATGACATCTAAAAATCTACCTCTTCCAATGATAAGTGACGTTTTCCTCTGTCCCAGTTCTGAGAAAGGTCACTTACACATTAATTCTGGGCTGGCCATGAATGCTGCTTCTGAATAATCTGAAGCCTAAAAGCAGTGAATACTCTTCCGTAAATTAGTGAGCTCTAAGACGCAGCTGCCTTCAGCAGAGATCAGAAAAAAAGTAGGCTTCCCTGTTTTCCTTACCCATTTCAGCCCTTAGTAATTTTTTTTCCCTTAAATGCCACAAAAATCAATCTTATAGAGACCCACTTCATACCAATGTGTACATAAAAGTTCTACGTACATAACATAGATTTCATTTTGCAAATTCTCCCCATTTATTTTAAAATCTGAAAGACTGAAAAAAACTTAACAATAGTCTTTACTCTGAGCCTAGGATAATTATATTTCCTAGAGTCACAGTATATAAACTCATGTGAAATGAGGTTTTTTAAAAACTGGGTAGCATTCAATTCTGTCAAATCTTGAAGGGCAAGGACCTTAGACATTCAATGCAATACAATCATGAAGAACAAAGATTTACAACACATATAAATTTCACAATTTCAATTTATCTGCTTGGCTCCTAAGGGCATCTGAGCTTATAGTCTTCACTTAGACTCTAAAGATCTGCATTTGAATACTGGTTCCATTACTTCTTAGTTGAACTCTGAGCATTAATTTTTTTAATGTTTATTATTTATTTTGAGAGAGAGAGCAAGAGCACAAGCAGGGGAGGGGTGGAGAGAGAAAGAGGGAGAGGCAGGGAAGCACAGAATCTAGAGCAGACTCTGAGCTGTCAGCGCAAAGCCCGACACAGGGCCTGAACCCCCTGTGAGATCATGACCTGAGCTTAAGTCGGACTGAACTACCCAGGCACCCCAATTTTATAGAAAATAAACCACTAATACGTATATTTAGCATTTTCTAAGAAACGGTCTCTTACGTTCCTCTCATATAAAAAGCCTTCAATAATGTCTACTAAAAGCTACTGCTTTTCTCTTGCTTCCTTTAACGACAGATTTCCTCAGTTTATTATGAGACACAGTTTTCTAGGAATGAATGTACCACACAAATATTATCATTTCCCATATTCGTAGTCTGAAAGGAATTTGGAAACCACAAGCATCAGGTCTTCCAAAATGAAGTGTTGACATAACTATGGTCAATGAGGGAACTGACCTGAAAAGTCATGAAACGAAAGTTGGGTGTTTCTGACATAGCAAGGACTCCATATTTAAGGAAACACTTTCTCAGAGGCAGGTGTTCAGGACATTCTGCATTTCTTGGCCATTCTTACATTTCATCTGTTTATTGGCAGCGATAATAAAAACATGTTTCTGATAATATTAATTTCCTGATAACCTCTCCAACTGCCTTTGCATTGTGTACCTCTTCCCTCTAATGCAGTGTTACATGCAAAACCACTGTAATTGCCACTCCCTTAAAATGCTTACTTGGGACCTTCATGATTAGACAGATATATGCTTCTAGAAATATCTAATCTCACATAAACATATTTTTTCTTATTAAGAACATTAACTGAAAAGTAATACAAACAATATGATTCTAGTGTGGGAAATATGGGTGCTGATCATGTAAACTTCTCCCAAATTCCCAACCTCTATAGAACTGAATCAGTCATGCAATGACATTCTATGAGTGTTTTAATAAGGCTTCCTTTTATGAAAACACAGAAGTAAACAGAGTCCCTGCATTCAGGAGCCTACAATTTTCAGTTTAGTCTTAGAAGCTGTAACTATTATTCCTGGGCCCCTAACATTTAACCTTTACATATTCTGACCTTTAAATGTGATTGTTATTGCAAGCTCCACAGGTCTAAATTATCTGTACTCTGACAGAAGCAAATTGGGATCTGAAGACAAATTGCTTTACATAAAAAAATTTAAACAATTATTGTGTCTTATAAACAGTAACCAATCTCTTTGACGTGATATTTTGAAGGAAAAAAAAAAAAACCCTGCAAGTTGGAAGAACTGGTTTTTCTGGCAACAATTTGGTATTTAACTTGGGCATGCTACCTAATTTCTTTTGGTCTCAGTTTCTCCATCTGAAAAACAAAGGAGGAGAACTATAGAATTTGTAAAAGTTCTTGCCAGCTCTCAAATCGATCTCATTTAAATCTTTTACTCAGATGAATTAAACGGCAAGTTAATAAAATTATCTATTATATTAAATGTAATGGTCTGAGTAAGGCTTTGCCGAAGAATGACAAAGACTTGCATTTTGGTATAATTTTTAAAATAATGGCTCTAGCCAAATTTAGAGTTAGTTGAATCTGACAGCTTGTTCTGCAAATGACAATACTTGAATAGAGCATTAGGCCATATTTGGAAAGTGCTTGAAGTAGCAAAGCAAAATAGATTTTATTATGGCTTTATTTAATGCCACGCTTCAGAAAAATCACAAATCAGTTTCATTAAATTTAAACACAGATACATTTAAAACTTGGCAAAGGAGACTATGATAATGAAGAATGATGATTTCCCTACCTTTCTGGTATAACCAGTCTGTACACTAGCACAATAAGATTTAATCTATTCAAACTGGAAACAAATGGGCTCTGCACAGAGTTCAAGTGCAGGTAGTTAAATGTCTCAAAATCAGAACTATTGTTCTCAAATTCATTTAGAAATCCCTTCTAAAAAGAACATACACAAGAGACCAGGGAGGACAACGTAAAATGCACTAATAAAGCATATGTGCTTTTAAAAAAGGGAGAAAAAGAATGTCTGAATTCTCATTCCACCTGGATGTTCTAATTAATATTAGTCATAGAGCAGACACTGCACCGACCAGCCAAAAGTTTATAATGAACAGAGAGACATACTGCAGAGTCTCTTATCAGTGTAGCTCCCTTGGGGCCACAAATATTGATCCCTTTCATTGAATAAATACTAAAGTAACAACAGGAATCCATTATGTCTGACCTAACAAGAATTTTTAATTGAACAAGTTACTATCTGAATGCCCAGGAAACAGTGGATATACTGTCACTTACCATTCACTTCCTAAAGCTCTAACTATAAAAGGGCAAATAATTAATGAGTTGACAAAATTATTTGTTTTCCCAAGAGTGCTCTCCAATCTCCAAATAAATGTCCTTAGTCTTATAGAATTAATATAGTTTTTGCCATCGGAAAAACACCATATATTTCCAGTAGTGTAGTAGCAATGTTTCTCAAAAAAATTAACTTGGCCAATTTATAAATGATATATTAGAGGTTTAACATTTAATTTTACATAAGGTCTTTTCCAAATATGTGTCATATTTAAGTATGTCACACACAACTAGAATAAAATGAAAAGGAAGGACATTTCTTTCTCTTAAGAGTAGATTATTAGAACTATAAAGGTACACTACAACTCAATGTTAAATTTTACATAGGCCATTTCCATAGGAAATTAAGGTACATGAGTATATTCCTCAAATCACGGAATCTACCTCAAAATTGGCTGAGTTCAATAAATTCTTATACACTTTATTAGACCCTAGAATAAAACATAACTGATAGCAAGAATATGTAGATTTAGGAAGATTAATCAGGGATATCTATCCTTGAGATGAAGTTTTATACACTGCATCTGAACTGAGGAGGAAAAACGAATTCATGAGAGAAAGGCCACAATTATTTCAAATTGGAATATTAGGTCTGTATCTCTTACATTAAGAATTTGACTTTGCCCACTCAAAATACAAATTACTTTCAAAAGAGTTGAAGCACTATTGATCAAGATATGTTTTCCCCCTTGGGGCCGTGTGGATGACTCAGTTGATTAAGCATCCAACTTGATTTCATGGTTCATGGGTTCCAGCCCCACATCGTATTCCCTCCCTCTCTCTGCCCCTCCCCTACTCATGTGTGTTCTCTCTCTCTCTCAAAAATAAACACTTAAAAATATTTTTTTCTCCCCAAACTATCTATACTTTTTTTCATTTTGATCAGTCAATAAATTGGATTCATAATAAAAACAAAATAAATTTTATGGACTATCTGAAAAGTAGATCCATCTGTTTTAGAAAATCAATCATACATTTACATGGGATCATAAAAAATGGTATATTGGCCAATCTGATGGTTATATATTCTTTTAAATTTTAAGTCAATTATCAAATTTCCCTTGCCAAGATTTTGGACTAAGATCATATACTTCCCCCAAACCTACTTGATTAGGATTTTACATCTCTAAAGCTTTCATCTCTTTGAAGATACATGTGTAGTATTTATTGGATAATTAGAATACTGTAATCAAACTGTGGAAAGAAAATGTGAAGATAACTAAAATACTCCATATCCTATTCCAGTTTAAGACAGACAATAGCTTCTCTGAAATACATACAGAGATTCAGTCCACAGACAGTCTGCCTTTTGATTGAATATCAGCTCACAGTTTTTGTGTGCCAGTACATGAGAGAGAGAAAGAAGGCACTTTTGTTTTTCTTTCTTTCTTTTCTTTTTTAATTGAAGTACAGTTGACACACAATGTTAGTTCCAGATACACTGTTTTTCTTCTTATAGAACTATGATATTAAGAGAAGGACAGCATCCTTATTGACCAAGATAACAATAACCCACTTTGATCTTTCTAGTCTGTGCTGAAACACTGAGGGTAGATTTTAGGTAAGCTAAAACCAAAAGAAGGATAAGGAAATGGGACACTCTGGGTGCAAATGAATCAAATTTGGGCCTCCTCAACTCTCAACGGCTAATGTGACAGTGGAAAATGGGAGTAGAATGCCTGCAGGCAGGCCAGTCTCTGAGATCAGGATCATACAGTGGTGCCACAAGTACTCTTTCTGTGTAACTCTTACTTTAAACATATAAGTCTTGGGGCACCTGGGTGGCTCAGTCAGTTAAGAGTCCAACTTCAGCTCAGGTCATGATCTCCCAGTTCGTGGGTTCAAGCCCTCCATCAGGCTCTGTGCTGACAGCTAGCTCAGAGCCTGGAGCCTGTTTCAGATTCTGTGCCTCCCTCTGTCTCTGACCCTCACGTGCTCAAACTGTCTCTCTCTCAGAAATAAATAAAAAACATTAAAAAATTAAAAAAATAAACATATAAGTCTTTTGGGGGGGAGGGGATGGAGACTTTTATTCATGCTAAGCTGCAGCTGTGACCCTCATGCAAAATAAGAAAATGCTGATTGATGTCTCATAAATATCCCATGCCAAGAATATATTATAGGAGGTGTTTACTTTGCTTTTACAAAAGTTATTATAGATATATTCCAACAGAGTTGAATGCTTAGTTTTCCAACTAGTACTATAGCTGCCTTCATTTATGCAATTTATGTCTGCGTAAGTCTTTTAAACATATTTAAAAAGGCATTTTATGCAACAAGATTACTATTAGAATCAGTATTATAATACTTGAAGAAAATATTGGGGCACCTTGGTGGCTGACTCTTGATTTTGGCTCAGGTCATGATCTCAGGATTCGTGAGATCAAGCCCCATGCCATGCTCTGCACTGGCAGCGTGGAGCCTGCTTGGGATTCTCTCCCTCTCTCTGCCTCTCCTCTACTCACATGCGATCACATACATGCTCTCTCTCAAAATAAATAAATGTTTTAAAATATATATATGATACATCAAAATTAAGAATATTCGCAAGACTATTAAATAGTAAATACTACTAATACTAAAATAGTAAATATTACTAAAATACTAATATTATATACTAAATACTACTAATACTAAAAAATAATTAAAATTAATTTATTAGCAATAATCCTGCACATTTCCATTACTGAAAATACAGCACTAAAAACACTAATTCTCCACTGCATTATTACAATGTTATTATGAATTTATTGTTAAAGAACAAAGGCACTAATATTAGTCCATAGTTTACTTTACTTACCAGACTACTACAATTTGGATCCAAATGATTTTTAAGTCAAATATAAAATTTTTGGATGATTGTTTATACATATCAAACTATCTTCATTTTATAAAGATAAGCATTAAATTCTAAAATAACTAGATTAGAAAAAAGTACTTCCTAAAAATTCTTATCCCTATATTTTTAAAATAGTCTGTAAAAACATATGTACAAGCCTCGACGTAGGATTCACTGCAGAACATCCCTCGTCCACAAATTCTATCAAAAAACATCCAGTTAGTGTTTAGTATATCAAACCAATATGTGACAAATCTTTTCAAACAGAAATAATTTTAAAAATGAATGGCACGTTTCTTAAGAGTCTAGAATCCTTACACTCTAAAAGTCTCCCCAAATAAAAGGGTCATCTCCTTTTTCTGCCTTATGAATATGTATGAGCAACATTTAATCCTCCTAATGTATCCCTAAAGGTATTGAAAAAGGTAACACAGTAGTGAAGCATGGAAAAAGCCTAGAGAATGGAGCTTGGTACTAAGTAGTCCGAAGCCTGAAAGCTCAAGAAATGGAAAACCAAGTCCAGGATCTGAAAGACCCTTTGGATATAGTCGTGCAGGGTGGCTAAGGGGGCATGGAGGAAGAGACCCAGAGAACCTCCCTGAAAATAAAATCACTGTTAGGCTCACTACAGAAATAAAAATAAAAATCTAACCTTAAATGGTACAGGTTACTGTTGAATTTGTTATCAAATTGTAATTGTCTGAATAAAATTTTATAAATATATCAAGACTTAAATATGTAAAATACTAAAGATGCAAAAATTAATATGTTTGAATTCCTTATTAATTTTAAACCACTGTGGATTATTTTCCCAAAATATTTATGTGCATTGATGATTGTGTTTTTTATAAGGACTAAGGAAAAGACGATTTCCAAAATGCAAACTTTGAAGATCATTCTTTTTTTAAATTAATCTCTTAACTTCAAATGAAACTGTATTGAAGGTCAAAAATCTTAGATTGAAGCTAATTTTTCACATTATCTTACTATGTGTGCCAGGACCTCCCACTTACTGGAACTGACTGACCTCCACTATATGTTATATTGCTTTTATTCAAAAGCCAGTTTGATTCAGCACTTTTCATCATGTTCAAGGCTAGTATTTTTCAAAACCTGTCCATTTTAACCAATTATCTCACTTTTTCTTTCCCTAACAAAACTCCTTATGTTACACTTTTTATCTTCTGTTACTTACAGCTTTGGCCCCACAGAGATTAGAGGTTATTTACAACCCATGGTATATCTGCTACATTGGTCAGCCACTATTCAAAGCCACCTTATTAACTGTTCTCCGTTTGTTTAGCCTGAGAAGATAGTGAACTAGTGTTATCAAGGGGTAGACACAAAGCCTAGAAGATACAGCCTAGGACCGTACCGTCCCATACATGCCAGCCCTGCCAAGGAACCAGGAAAAAGTCAGATATTCAAAAACACCTGGGAGATAACCTTTTGAACAGTGAACATGATGAAGAAAGATCATCAGCAAATAATGAAGTTTTACTTATTAAAACCTAGTATCTGTAGCAATGTCATGAATGGTTTTTATCCAGTTGTTCTTTGATAGATTCTAAGTTCCAAGAAATGAAAAAATATTAATCAAGTTGATTCAATAAAAATTAGTTCTAATAGGGGCGCCTGGGTGGCTCAGTCGTTTAAGCGTCTGACTTCGGCTCAGGTCATGATCTCATAGTTCGTGGGTTTGAGCCCCGTGTTGGGCTCTGTGCTTACAGCTAGCTCAGAGCCTGGAGCCTACTTTCGATTCTGTGTCTCCCTCTCTCTCTGTCCCTCCCCTGCTCAAGCTGTGTCTTTCAGAAATAAATAAAACATTAAAAATTTTTTAAAAATAGTTCTAATATTCTGTTTATAAAGATAATATGCACTACTGACCATCCAGATGAGTATGTTTTGAAAGGTTTATGATTTTTCTTTCCACTTTTCCCAGGTAGAGACAGATGGTTGTGAAATTCCACTAAAACTTTTCTGCCTCTTACTAACATAATTAACAATACAATTTTACAGATGACTGGCTGTAGCCCTGAAACAGAAGATGCCCTTTTTTTGACATGGTTAGTTGGACCTATGACCTTGGCCTTCCAAACTTGTATTGGTACTTACTCAAAGGCTCTGGTGTTTTTAAAGAAACCTTTTTCTTTCCCCTCGCCATGTATATGCTTTCAACATAATGTATTTTTTCCCTCTCCCATTCTGGAAAGCATAAAAGATAAACAACAAAATTTCAGTACAGCAGTACTGGTCATAGATCAATTACCCTACTTTGGTAATTCTCTATTTCATTAGATAAAAGTATGTTTAACCAAGTTTTCAATGTCTTCCAAGTATAATATTTGTCATTATGTATCTATAATTTGACATAAAGAAAGCAAATCTTTGTGTAATTCACACTGGTTTTCCTTTTGTTGAATACACACATCAGTGATTTTTAGAATGGAAGGACGAGAGGGAGAGAAAATTAGAATTTTGATACGATTTAAAAAGACAACATTCTTCAAACTCCTATTATGTGTCTCAAATATATTTTATAATGTCTTTCCAAGTTTATAATCACTCTATGAAAAATCTGAATCCAGATACATAGTCCTTACTATATCTACCCATTTGGAATTCTGTGTATAGAGGACAGTTTAAGGAAAAGGTTAATTAACACAGCTGTGGCCTACATGGAACATTTTCTAGGCTAAGACAATTTCAATTCAGTTCCCCTAGAAATCAGTTGACTGGAATTCTTGGCTTTCTCCCAGGCAGTTTCTTAAAAAGGTTACTAGCTTAATTGAATGAAATCAGTGTCTGCGACCATCAACAATTATCTACAGAGCAATACTTGTTATTAGACTGAATAAAATCAAAGTTAGAAACCAACCACAATTATTTATGGAGCAGTAATTCTCAATATTGGCCAGTTTGACCGCATCTGTAACTATTAATGGAAACTTCCTGAAACCTACTTGTTTATTCTTTTATGCAGACACTATACCGATAAAGATATCAGAAAGTCCATCTCAAAATAATTTTCATGTATTTCTAAAAATGTCAGACTGAACCTGGATCAAATGGGAAAACTCTACCTGAAATAGTTAAATACACATAGCCTATTTTATCGACTACTATGAAGTTCTCTGTTTTATATTTGCTGTTGATCCATTGCTTCCACTTTATGGCCAGTTTCTTCCTATTTCATTACTTATGGCTCCCTGACCCTGGGAACATTTTTGATTCATTTGAGAAATGGGTGCCCACAGTTTTGAAGGACAGGACTTGAAATGACCAAGAAACACAGTCATAATCACATTGCACTGAATGCCTCATTACATGCCTAGGAGCACACCATGTATCATTTAAGGCTTTTTCTAGCACCTCACAGTAGAAAGACACACCATCTAAATGGGAGCAGTGTAGAAGTATTTACTCTTCTTGCAAAATGAAGGGCTAGAATTAAACTTAAAAATTAATAAAGATCAGATTGTCCCATGGTTTTTTTTTTTAATTTTTTTTTAATTTATTTCTAGGAGAGAGAGAGAGAGAGAGACAGCATGAGCAGGGGAGGGTCAGAGAGAGAGGGAGTCACAGACTGAAACAGGCTCCAGGCTCTGAGCTGGCAGTCAGCACAGAGCCTGACACGGGGCTCGAACCCACGAACTGCGAGGTCATGACCTAAGCGAAAGTCGGACGCTTAACCGACTAAGCCACCCAGGCGCCCCTCCATGGTCGTTTTTTAATGTACCAGATATAAAGACAATCTTTTTATCATTTATATTCAATCATGGCTAATATAAAAGGACTAAACCCCAATCAGTAGGCTCCTCTCCCCTAGGAATAGTCATTTTTTCTAATAATAAGAATAATTACTTTAGGCTCCTGGGTGGCCCAGTCGGTTGAGCATCCAACTCCTGATTTCAGCTCCGGTCATGATCCTCAGGGTTTGTGAGTTTGAGCCCCATATCAGGCTCGGTATTGGCAGCACAGGGTCCCAAGCAGACTCCCAATCCAGACACCCCTCAAAAGTTTTTAATTGCCGAAGTGAATTAATACATTATTTTAAGTTATTTCTTTCTGGGAAAACTAGGGTATCTTCACTACAAAACTCAATTTCCATTAAGAAGTATTTTTCATATTGTAAGCCTCATTCCAATTATCACAATTAATAATGTTAATGAAACAGCATATTCTATACTTAGGAAATAATACAGCATAAAACAAATTGGGAATGAAGTGTTTCTGCAATGATTTTACATTTGCTAAACTTTTTAATTTAGCTATTCATCATCTTCCTAATGACTAAATATACCAAGATTACATTTAAAATTTTTCAGATATCTTGGGGCGCCTGGGTGGCTTAGTCGGTTAAGCGTCGCTTAGGTCATGATCTCGCGGTTCGTGGGTTCGAGCCCCACGTCAGGCTCTGTGCTGACTGCCAGCTCAGAGCTTGGAGCCTGTTTCAGTCTGTGACTCCCTCTCTCTCTGACCCTCCCCTGCTCACACTGTCTCTCTCTCTCTCTCCTAGAAATAAATAAAACATTTAAAATAAATAAATAAAATTTTTCAGATATCTCAAATGTGAATTTCATTCCTTTGTACTAGAGTCTAAACTCATCTAACGATGCACAGTTCCTAATCCACCTGAATACTATTTTGTAAATCTTCTCTGGCAATACCATTGAGACCAGAGGTGCTGGTACTTTATCCAGAAATATTGTAAAAGTAATGTAAATAATGTCCTTTTGTGGTTGAGTTTTAGCAGATTTTGAGAGTGGTGGTAGTGCATCACAGGATAAAAATATGAACCAGTTCTTTTTAATTCAAAATAAAAAGGTAAGGTGTCTACGATTCTTGGTAAATTGGTAGCATTGTGCAAACTAGGAGAAAATTAGAGGAGACAGAAGTTTTCAACTCCTATTTTCCTTCTCTTTCCTCAATCAAGGTAAATGCTCTTAATATTGACTCGGATGGAACAAATATGATTAGGAGGAAACTAGGGCCCAAAATAAAGGTCATGGGAGGAAACCAAGGATGAGATTTTTAAATAAGTTCAGGCCTAGACAACAAGCAGCCCGGGTTAGTCAAAGATCTGACTAATAGACTGTTCAGAGAATGTGAAAGCTAAAGTTGCCCAAATTTTTTTAAGACAGTGTAGTCTAGAAATAACACCATGATGAGGTTAACATTTCTTCCCAGTAAAACTGAAATGATAAAATGTTTCCTCAGTACTTACAGAGGAAAGGGGTGATTCCTGAGAAGGTGACCCCAAACTGAACTAATCTTGAAATAGTTACTATTATCAGGGAGAATTCAGATGCTCAGCATATACATGGAATTTCATAAAAGACCTTATTAAAAAGTAAGACACATAATACATAGGAAAGAAAAATGTATAATTACAGTAGATGGATAAATAACCATACAACGTTGATGGCTATAAAATGACCATAGATTTCACAGAATTTATGGCACTGTTAAGAAGTAAAACAATTTTTATAACTTGCATATTGAAGATGGCCCTTATAGAGAAATCTTGGTTCCTTCAATGTGGAATAAGATTGAGAGTGGAAACTTGTAACCATGGCTTGTTGCACCCTTCCTGGATCTCTGCTTTTCCTCTTCAATCTCCTCTTTCCTTAATTTTTCTATCTCTCCTGAAGTCTAACATCTAGACCCACTGAACTCAGTTGCTTGAAAGAAGAATCCTCCTACCTATGGACCCTCATACATTTTGTTTCCTTCTGCCTGAAAGACTTTCCTCCTCACATTTTGCATGGCAAATCCTAGAGCCATTCAGAACTCAATTTAGATGTTACTTCTTTTCAAAGGAGATGCTCTCTTTGACCTCCCTGGCTGGTTCCAAACTCCTTGTAACTACTACACTGAAACACTGTATTATACTTTTGTATCTCTTTAACCACTTGTCTCCTTTATTCAACACTGTGCTTGTAAACCACCTCCTGAAAAAACAAAGATCCCTGATCTGTAGTCCCCAACACCACCACATATCACTTCAGCTGACTTCAAAATACTAATCATTTAAATTCTTTAAAAGACCTTGGTAAATTGGTATTTTTCTCTAAATACAGATGAAGAAACTAGACTTGGTTGCACAGATGACAAAAGTCCTCAATAAGTCTCTTATTCTGCAGTCATAGTCTCTAAGTCATAGTCTGCAGAGAGAGGAGGAGGCACAGAATCTGAAGCAGGCTCCAGGCTCTGAGCTGTCAGCACAGAGCCCAGTGCAGGACTGGAACCCACAGATCGTGTGATCCTGACCTGAGTTGAAGTCAGACACTCTACCGACTGAGCCACCCAGGTGCCACTAAATATTTATTTTATTTTTGAGAGAGAGAGAGAGAGCATTTGCACATGAGCAAGGGAGCAGCAGAGAGAGAGAGAGAAAGAGAGAGAGAGAGAGAGAGAGAGAGAATCCCAAGCAGGCTCCATGCTGTCAGCACAGAGTCCAATGCGGAGCTCATACCCATGAACCATGAGATCATGACCTGAGTCAAAATTCAAGAGTCAAACATTTAATTGACTGAGCCACCCAGGCATCCCTTCATTTACCTTTTTTAATTCTCACAGCTACCCTGAAATACACATTTGTGGATGAAAAAAATAATACTCAGTGACAGTAAATAATGTTTCCAAAATCAGGCAGTGAATATCAAAAATAAGATCAAAACTACATTATCTACACCAAAGCCTTTGTTTTTATCATTACACTCTTTTTTTAAATTTTTTAACATGATTCATTTTTGAGAGACAGAGAGTGAGTGGGATGGGGTAGACAGAGAGGGAGACAGAATCTGAAGCAGGCTCCAGGCTCTGAGCTGTCAGCACAGAGACCAACGCAGGGCTGGAATTCACAAACGGCGAGATCATGACTGGAGCCAAAGTCAGATGCTTAACTGACTGAGCCACCCAGGCCCCCACATTACACTCTACTTCTGACATAAATTGTACAAGACTATGCTGTCTCTGGGCATTTCATTATTGGGAAGTAGATCAAGCAATGACCAGGGGAAAAGCACAGAAATGTACACTTGTGGTTCTTCCTATAAACAGCTGTTGGCTAAATGCTTTGGTAGGAGATACAGCCTTCATCTGTCTCTCATCCATATAGTTTAAACCACCAAACTATTATTAGTTCCAAATACTCTTCAAATGTTTTATATCTTTACAGGTTTAATATTCAGTGAAACCATCTTCAAATATCTGAATTATTCTCATCTCTTCTACTCTGACCTCATATGGGATTAATACTTAGTATGTTCATCATGCGTTTTGACATTTAATCATATACATCTCATAAACACCAATGAAATTTGAAATTCCTTAATTGTAAGAACCATTTTTTACTTCCTTAGGAATCTCTGAAGCCTCTAGCACAGTGTTAGATACCAAGTACTTACTCAAATGGTTCCTAAATCGAATCATAAAGTAATGATTTTTGAAATTGTAGAAAAGAGAGAATTTAATATGTCACTGGCATATATCTTGGTAACCTATTTGAGTCTGCATTGATTTGCATCACTTTATAATAGAATCACATAGATTTCCAACGAAAGTGAGTATTTTAGAATATAAACATGTTCATAGAAAAAAGTAGAAGTGCAAGAGTAAGGTATACAGAGTGAATACTGCCGTTTCTCTCCTTTCTCTCACCGTGTCAGTGACAGAAAAGGACTAACTTGCAGCTCAATGAGACTTCATGCAATACAAACACAGTGAGGATAAAACTGCAAAGACTCTGGGCTGTGAGGAAAATTGCTTTGCTTGGTAGCTTGATTTAGGAAGAACCCTCACCAATTCTGAGTAGTGACAGTCTGCTATTAAATCGCCCATGCCATTTGTCTTGATTAAAAAATAATTAAATATGGTGGCAATGAGAAGATGCTGGTCAGAGATTTTATTGGAATAGATCATGAATTAGCCTTGAGATAAGCTCAACTGATGGAGAGGCCTGTCTGAAGTGATATTAAGAGCTAATGAGGCAAATGTGGGAATGCTTTAAAATCTTGGAAAGACAGGTAAAACCAAATTAGTATCTTCTTATCTTGGATATGGGATTTAGAAAAGCAACATATATGGACTATTTTTATTGCACTTGCAATATTCAAATGTATCTAATTATATTTCCTGAAACTGAGTTACTTTATTTTTATGACATGTATGAATAATATAGGATTACTCCTGAAGTAGTTAACTTACCTACTGCTTATAATCGCATTCATGTTATAGTTTGGGGGGCTACAAGGGACGGGTATCAATAGTAGTACTCGAGGTTTACTCTTCCACTAGTCAGACAACATCTCAAGAATCTCAGTAACAATTCATTGCTTTCAATAAAGTGACTGAGCACTTACTGTATGCCTGATACAGAACCAAGCACTTTATGTGCATTATGTTATTTAATATAACAATCAGAATGCAGGTACTATTTGCATGGCCATTTTATATGGATGGAGATCAGGGAGTTAAAGTAATATCCCCAAAGTCATACATCCTAGAGAAGTAGATCAAAATCATGACCCAAAGGCCCCATGAACCGTTTTATGATGTCACATATGCCACATGTTTACACAACCCAGAAGGTCCTGGTAAGTTTTAAATATTGCAAGAGCAATATGTAGACAGGATTCTGATATAGATGGGGAAGAAATCATCAATACCAAAACTATGGTGGCTTGTATAGCAAAGTGTCTCTTCCTTTGTGGGTTCTCTGATGTAATAAGGAAGAGGGACTTTCTTTTTTTTTTTTTTTTTTTTACTGGAATCCTGACTGCAATTTACCATGAGTCCATGAGTCCATTCAGAGCTAAGAAGTAAGATCCCTTGGGATTACCAGTATTTAGTTTTGATGGGGTAGAAATGTTAATACCCAGCCTAAAGTTTATAAAAATAAATTAGTCCTGGGGGAATCAGGGAACCAGTACCTAAAATAAAGACAGACTTTGAGGGCTCTAACTTGTTCCTTCTCACATAACTCTTATTCTCAGAGAAAAAACAGGCAGCTGGGACAACATGCACATTTCCGCCACAAACTACTATGCCTTTTGTTCAAAAGTGCACGTGCACACATACACGTGCACATACACGTGCGCACACACACATACCTCAATTAAGCAAAATGGATCCCAAAATAGTATCAAGTAAAATAATCCTTTTAAAAAAATTTTTAATGTTTATTTCTTTTTGAGATAGAGCACAAGCAGGGGAGGGACAGAGAGAGGGGAAGACACAGAATCTGAAACAGGCCCCAGGCTCCAAACTGTCAACACAGAGCCCAACACGGGGTTCGAACCCACCAACCACGAGATCATGACCTGAGCCGAAATTGGACACTTAACCGACCGAGTTAACGCAGGTGCCCCTAAAATAATCTTTTATAACTTTATATAAACTGACTACAGAAAACAGTGATAACGTAATATTACAATGTTTTTATTTAAACCCTCAAGACTATTAACCAAATCATACACACCAAAATATTAGCAATAGTAAGTTTCTTTATTTTTCTCCAACTTTTAAAAATAGAACCCACAATATACATTTAAAGTATTCCTGAACTACCTTACTTAGTGTGTCTAATTTAAGTTTAAAGAATGCGGACCTTTTTTAATACACATCTTGTCTATAAATGTAAGAGAATAGGTTTGATGGCCCACAAAATAAAAACCTGCTACCAAAGGATTATAATGGCTTAAAATACCAATAATAAGCAGCACTAATTAGAAACCATGAAAAAATATTAAACTACATTTTGAATAACTGTCTTCCTTTTCCTCTCCAAAATCTGGAAGCAAATGGAATTTGTTATTTCTTCTAGCAGAGTTAAAAATTGGACCAAGATCAGTTTTTTGACTTTGTGATCTATCACAGACTACTATGATATTATTCATAGGAGGGCAAATGTGTCAGGGATAGAATGGGGAATATGGATCTAATAGAAATACTGCATTTCAATCCTTAGAAATTCAAGATATTGGAAAGTGAAGTAAAAGCACTGAATATATTTTACAATGAAACTGACGCTAAGAGCTATGGCCAGGATTTGTCATAGGTTTGTGGAATGTGCATTAAGAATTATTCAGTATGCTTTTGTGTTCAGCTGAGAAATACTGTTTTAAAACTTTCATGTTTGAATTCATGCTAAAATTTGGTTTTATGTGCACCTGTATGTGTGTGTATAAAAGACGTCAAGTACAAAAAATAAGAAAGCAAATCCCAAAAGTTTTAGGATTTTTAACATAAAGATATTAAATTTAGTTTGTTAAAGGTACAGATTCTTTTTCCATAAATACAAATGACAGGATATGACTACAGATAGTCAAATGTACCACAGATTTAACTAGCTTTGCATTTTTAAAATGTGATTCTATCCTGGATGTCCTCAGTCATCCTTAGAGTTTATAAATCCAGTTTGTTCCCAGACTATACTTGATGGAAGGTAAAAATTAACATAAAGTGAATCACTGGGAAAGGAAAAATGTGCTTACTGTGTTTGATTTGGTCTTCATTAACTGACAATGCTTCTTCCCACAAAACAAATAAACAAACAAAAGAAGCTAACCTCTGGAGACTGATCTTGAGAGATATAAATGATGTTCCTGAAAATGTCAAGTCCTTTTACCGGGCTCATACCCAGAAAAAAAAATGTTGGTAATTATTGGTCCCAGCTAAGAGAAAACTCTTGGAGTTTTCGTAAAATCTACTCAGCTTTGCAGAAAAGATAACTTCCCATTTACTTTTAAATTGTCTCCCAGCTAAAGACCAAACAAATGCTGTAGTAATTTAAAGCAACATGCAATAATCACAAACAAGGAAGGAAAAGCCATACATTTTGAGATGAATGGTATAAAAAGGAAAGGATAACTAAAAGGATGATTAAAAGACAGCCAAACATCTAATGTTCGTTTTGTCTCAGAATTCTCTGTCAAAGAGAATGACTGACCACTTGACTGAAAAGAGCAGATGAAAAACTGGTCAGGAAGAAAAGTGAAGCTGATGAAAATGTAGAGAAACACTCACGTGCTGGAGAAGTATTCCCATCTTCTGGATCACACCTGACTAGAGTTTTGTGTTTTGTTGTTGTTTTTGTTGTTGTTTTTCGGTTTTGCTTTGTTTTGTTTTGAGGTAACTTGCAACATAGATCCAACAACTGCAGTAATCTTTGAAGGAACTTAAAAGATTGGAGCGTGGCCAGAAGACCCCAGGCGAACAGACCAATGCATTTAAACTGGCGAAAGAGAATAGTACACTCTTCAACATATCGACAGTAGAGTTTTACAGTATTCTTTAAAAAGCTACCATAACAACTTATTAGGAAATGATGTGTGTGGTGCTAGAAAAGCATTATTGTTTATCAGGGGCTCGCGTGGCTACACTAACCATGGGCTATCTGAAACGAAGTAATGAGTGGTTAAAAGTAAGAGCTCTGTGTTCAACCGCCCAGGACTAATTACCACCCGTGTGATCTGCCGAATAATTTCCACTCCCTATATCTTGGCTTCCCCACTGTAGAACAGTAATAACAGCCCCTCTTCATAACACTGTTGTGAAAAAATAAATGCATTTAATAGATCCCCAGGACAACATAAGACAATAATGCACATCTTCCTCTCAGTAAATCATCAAAAATGGCACCTCTGACTATAACATCATCCTTTGAGAACTTATCAGACACGTATGGCAGGGAGATGCAGAGGATAGAGTTTAACTGGTTACAACAAGGCAACAGGCAAGATCACTCGTGGCAGTTTCATCCATACACTGGAAAACAGACAAAATCAAACTAATGTTTGAAAGAGGAACCTGAAAATCATTTCATACAAGGACCAGCTGAATCATTTCAGGAACTCTAATGCACCAGTGTATGTATACTATAATTTCTGTGCCAGGTGAGCTCCTTCAGAACAGAAGCTCTTTTCTTGGGAATTTTCCACTTTAACATTTCACAGAAGTGAAACAAGTCTGTGTTGAACAACGATGAGGATATCAACCCTGACTGCCAACCACAAATGGATGCAGCCGTCAGGTAATGTCATTCTGATACCAGCTCACAGCCTGTTTTTTAACCTAACGTGTGGTCACTGTATTTACATTACACTTGCAGTTACTTTGTGTACATCATCCATCCCATTCTTCACATTAATGTAAAAAGTATAAGAATGTTAACAGCGATAAGAAGAGGCATATCATAAAGTGCTTGGGTGGCTCAGTCAGTTAAGCGTCCGACTTCAGCTCAGGTCATGATCTTACGGTCCGTGAGTTGGAGTCCCGCATCAGGCTCTGTGCTGACAGCTCAGAGCCCGGAGCCTGCTTCAGTCTATGTCTCCCTCTCTCTCTGCCCCTCCTACACTTGTGTGAATTCTCTCTCTCTCTTTCTCTCTCTCTCTCAAAAATAAATAAACATTAAAAAAAAGAAGAGGCATATCATGACAGTGATGAAAAGATAGTCAGAAGAGGACCACTAGTGCCGAGATTGCACTGAGTCAAGAGCAGGATGACTCTGAGAGACAAAGAATAAATCAGAAAGCAGGAAAAACATTCTGGGCTGATCCACAAGAATGAAACATGACTAGTAAAAAGAGAGAGTTTTGAGTACATGGATTAGCAGAGGGTCAGCATTAATCTAGGATGCCTGTGAACCTGATGTTAGTTCGGGAGACAAGAAATTGTTCAGAAATTTAATAAGCATGGTAACTACCTCTAAGGAACTTTTGTCAAAATCCAGAGATAATTATAGGTACCAGGCAAGTTCACACTCGTACAACATAGTGAGGAGTGGAGGTTCCCCCAAGGGGAGAAGTCTGTTTGGGGGAATGATTCACAACAGAGTATCTATCAGCATGAAGCTGAACAGAATGCCTGGCTTTAAAAGGGAGGTTAAAGAAGGAATAGACCTGATCTTACGGAGTCGCATCACTCATATTCCTTTCTTTTTCTTCTTTTTAAGAGTTTTAAAGTAATTTCAAGCAGCATTAAGAAAGTGGAGTATTTAACAATAAAACCTGGGTTTCTGGTTTCTTGAAAAATAATCTGAGACTCTGGCAAGACTTATGAAATATATACCTAATTCATTAAGGATTTCTGCTTAGCCTTTTGAAGCTTCTGAATTTAGGATCCCACTTTTCAAACTTCTAAAGAACTGGACCACACTTCCACGTGATGGGAGGGAATGGGGGACTGAACAGTAAATCCTTCTTTCACACTTTGACTAAACTCAAAGGTTCTGAATGTAAATATAAACGTAACTGGGCAGACAAAAATGCACAACGAGGTTGAGAAGTGGTTAAAATAGGAAAAGCTAACAGTAGAAAGCTTTCCTTTATCCAACCATTAATATTGCTAATGCTATTTGATTATATAACACTTTGATCAGGGTAATGTTTACACTTAGAATTAAGTAAAGGTAAAAAAAAAATAAAGCTGGAGGCTGTATTTTAGAAAAATCATCAGGATCACAGAACCATAGGGATTTAGAGCTACAAAAGCCTTTGGAGATCATCTGGTTCAATTGAAGAATGAACTAATCTATACGTAAAATTTCAAAGCATTAGAAACTTACTTTAATTATAAAGTACATAATAAGCCTCGCGATGAACTTAGTAATTTATAAATTTACAAGAAGGCTGTGGCTACATTCTAAGTCATGCATATCTACATATATGAGTGAAAATGAACATATAAACAAAGTTGTGTACATGTCACACGTGAGGCCCCTTGCAGCTCCCTCTGCTCTCACCCTGGTGACCCAGTCAGGATGCTTTAATGAATACGCCAGGGGATCCTGCAGCACAATATATTCCCTGGCCTGTTTGGAAATCAGACAACAGTCCCTCTTGGGGTTCAGTCTTTGGTTCAAAGTTTTTCCTCTCTTTTTTCCCAGCAAACGAGAACCATGTTCGCCACTGGAAAAGAAAACGCTGGTTACCTACCTGTAATAAATACACTACACTGATGCCCTAGAGACAATCAAGAAGGCTGGCAATGAATGTCCTACTCATCGTGCAAATACAAAAGTAAATTACCAAATAATAAATGCTGAATCTTTGGAACTTGGAGTAGCCGGCTTAAAAAAAAGTCTGGTGCCTGAGTCAGAATCATTAACAATGTTGCCCTGTCTGCAAGTTTCTGGCAGGTTAATTTTTGATAGCTGGGGAACAGCAAAGCTTCCAACCAATTTTCTAAATCATCTTTAGGCAAACATCCAGGGGCAATCACCTGTAGACTCTGCCTAAAGGCCCAGGTATGTTTTGAGAAAGCAGTCAGATTCCTGAATGATTTACAAAGTTAACTGTCAGGACTGCTCATGTAACCGGCTTAGAAGGAGAAAAAGTAACTAAAAAAAAAAAAAAAAAAAAAAAAAGCATGACACATTTTAACCTCTGTATCCTCACCTCACTCAGAGGAGAAAAGCATCAAGAAAAGGCATATTTAGCAACCAGAATAAAGTATGGCCATTTGGATGTATTTCCTTTTTGCCTTTAATAAGTTTACAATAGCATCATTAACCACTGGGTGCTATCATCCCAGGTTTTGAAATGAGCTATCAGGGCCCATTTAATTTGAGACAACTGAAATACAAATAACGATCAAAAACACAACAATCTGAACAAGTGAGCTATTAGAACTAAGTTTAACGATATGCTGCTGCTTCCAAATAGATAACAGATCAGTATGGAAAATTAATGAGATATTCACATCTGAAGCATAAGTGTAAGTACAGACCTTAGAAAAAAGAATGTTCATTCATTCACTGTCATTAAAAAAATTGAATCACTAACTTGTTGATAATGGATTTTGACCTTTAACACAAACTCATCAAAGTCACTTTCGTTTTTCAAATCTTTTGACAAAATACTATAGTGATAATCTTAATGGTATAATGTTGGCAAATATTATATTGACCTAAGAAGTATTTACTTCCTATTATTCCTTTGGCATTTTAAGAGTGGTTTACAAGCTTTTTTTTTTTCTAATTTAATGAACATTTATATTGGATTTATGGTAAACTTGGTAATTGTACTAAGAGTTTTAAAAATTGGCAATTTCATCTTCATAAAAACCTTAGAAAAACTTCTGTGTAAGAAAAATAATGTATGCCTGCCTGAGAACCACAATGACTTTTAAATCTTTTAAAAGGAAGATTTACCCTAGTGTTTGGAGTGTAAAGATCCAAGATTAGCAGGATTAAAAGCTAAGATTACATTTACAATGATTTTAGGCCACTGATGAAAACGTTTAATGCTTATTGGAGGGTGATAGATTAGAGTAACACTACTTTCGAGAATTATTTACCAAAAAACTATGTTCACATTAAATCATGTTTTACTCCTTGTCATCTTTCGTTCTTCTACAAGGAGAAGTCAGTCACTGAAGATGGCCCCTAGTCCTCTGACATTCCCTCCAACGACACAAAAGGTTTACACCTCCTCCTCTGAAATCTGGGAGGGCTTCTGGGTGCTTTGACTAATAGAATGCGGCATGAGTGACGCTATGTGCCTTCCAAAGTGAGGTCATAAAATGCCATGTAGCTTCCTCCTGGATGCTGGGAACACTCCGCCTCTGGCTGTGTCCCCTCCAAACACAGCTGTCATGCTGGGAGAAGTCCAATCCACATGGAGACGCCACGGGTACTTTCTGCAGTCACTGGTCCAGCTGGACACAGCCTTCAAGTCACCACAGCCCAGAAACCAGAATGAAGGGGCCTCCCGATGATCCAGGCCTCAGATCTGAGACACCCGTAGCCTTCCGAATCCTCCTGACTGAGGCCCTAGACAACTGCAGAGATAACGTGGTCACCTCTTTGCCCTGTCAGAATTCTGCCCACAAAATCTGTGGTCATTATACAATGGTTATTGTTTTACGGCATTAGATTTGGAACAGTCTGTTACGTAGCAATAGATAAATGGACCATTACCCTAGTTAAATTAGCTGGGTATCTAAGCCTGCTTCTAAAACAGTAAAAGTAGTACTAATAATAAAATAATTGTAATAGTCTCTTGCTCCAGATATATTGTTAACAGTGCATTTTCATGACTGTATTTAACTTTCCCTCAGAGACCTATAAAACAAGTACAATAAATACTCGCATTTCTACAGACTAGAAAACTAAGTCTTTGAGCGTATAAATAATCTTCCCAAAGACCCAGAACTAACAAATACCAGAACAAGTATTTATCTGGAGTTATTTAGGATAGGTCAGTTATTAGTAAAGCACTGATCATTTGGAAGGAAAAAAGTACAGTTCCTTTCATAAAATTTTCATGTCAAAAAAGTATTAATATAAAGGACAATAATGTATAATCTCATAGTCATTTTATAATGGCAGTAAAAAGAATATTAATGTAAGTATGACTATATTTCATTCTCAGAGTATTTACTTGGAGTAGTTCGAATTTGAATAATCTGTAACTCTTAGAATTCAAGTGAGGAAAACAAAGAAGTTAGCATCTAGACAGCAAAAATCAACAGTGTAAAATTGTAAGGGCTCCTTAAAGCCCACCAGATAAGCCCCTCACTATCCATCTTCATATAAAAGGAAGTAAACACAAGAACCCAACTGACCTTAAAAGATCTAAAGAAAATGAGATTACCACAGTCATATTACTTTAAAAAAGGAGGACCTCAGAGACCAGCCAATGCAATCCTTCCTTTGAAAAGGAGAAAAGTCATGTGACTTGTCCAAGGCAGCCCTTTGCTGACCCTCATATAGAGCCCTTTACTAAATAGCGTCTGCTCTTCTTTAGGTAAATTGATGGTTTCCGTGAGCTCTGTAGGTCCCAAAATTTCAGAATAGATTAATCACTGCTGTGGCTAATCCCGTTCCACTTCAAGGAGCTAATCCTTTTCCCCAGTTCTGAGTTATATATAGGGCATGAAGATAGAAATAACCCCATTGTATAAAGCATTATAGAATAGAGACACTACAATGAGACACCAGTTACAAAGCATATATTAGTCCCAAAAGTGAAATAATTCACAAGTTAATGTGGATCACCCTGTCATAAGTGTCCATAAAGCCTGGAGACTTCCTACTGCTTTAATGTTACAATAATGATAAGGGAAATGAGAATTAGAAAAGCAACCATGGTGATATTTACTATGTTCCAGAACAAAGTATCATTCATGTGATATTCCCTTTAACTCTCATACAAACACCATAGAGAAGACACTCTTTTCCCCATTTTACAGATAAGGAAACTGAAAACTGGAGAACTATCAAGTATATGGACAATGACTAGCTGAACATAATTGTTGGCTGCACACAAAATCCATTTTCCTTTTTTATTTATTTTATTTAACGGGGCAATTGCACCCAGTTAAGGTTAGGTTTATCAACTATTCTTTCAGTTAGGTGTGGCCATGCTATTAATTTCAGGCTAATGATGTATGTAAGTGTTGTGTGGAACTCCCTGGAAGGCTACAGATTCAGCTGCAAAATGCATTCCTTTTGTCCTCCCTGCTTTGCTTCCTACCTTCCTGCAACATAGAATGTATATGAGATAGCTAGAGCTTCAGAAGCCACATTGTAACATGAGGTGATCCTGACAATGAAAGCCAGAGCCAACAGGATAACAGAGGCCTAAGCCTTGGTTTCTGAAGATCATGAAGACAACACAGAGTCACGCATGGCCTACTGATAGATAAACTTCTTTTCCAATACAGGATAATAAAAAAGAAAGAAAGAAACTTCTGCACTACTTGGACCCCTAATATGTTGGATATTCTGATAAAATGCTGTTAGAAAAATGTTGCCAAACAAAATGTTGAAAACTCCTTTATAAAAATCAATGCATACCTAATAGTCTAGTTTACTGTAATTTCTATTTCATCCTGCAAAGGACCTATACTTCAAAACTGAATGCACTAATTTAAAGATAGACACTAAAGGCCACAATTGTCTAAACTGTATAATTCTGTTTGGATCATGCTGCAGGCAGAGAGGTGAGTTGGGGAAAGGAGCTTAGCAAGAAAAAGATAGCTTAAGGGAGAATCAGAAATGCTACAGTTAGTGACTCTAAGCTTTATGCTGTGCACGTAGAATACAACCAACCAAGAAACTCTACCTATTATTTACCGAGTGACAGATAAAGGAAAATGAGGTGTAGCTCGATAAACAAGCTCTCTCCTAAAGCAGATTTAGACGCTATTCATTCCCTTCTTTTCAGTCTAGAAGTCTGCTTAGCTGGAACTGTAAAATAAATTCCAGCACTCAGAACATTTCAAGGAGGAATAATTTTCAAAACTGGCTTAGGCTTTATTTTTCTTCACTTTGAAATTGATTAGATGTGCTGGTAAAAGAAAAATTGTTAGTGTCTCAAAGAAAGAGAGTATTTTAGACAAATCTAAGATAGCTAATTTTAAATGCTCTAGATATTAACCATTGCAGCCCATCTGTCATCAACCCACAAACAAATCAGGTCAGATTGGGCTTTACTGCAAATCAAATTATACTGAAAGGTAAAATAATCAATATTTTAATATTAACCCAGTATTTGCTGTGTAGTCAACTGATTATCAAGTAGCAGTGAGATGTGTTTTTTGAAGGACTTTAAACAAACAATAAGTTGACGAGGCAACAGAAATGAAATCACTGATGAGCTGCTTAGTAAATAACGGAAATCAAACTCAATACTTGGAAAGAAATGTTACATGAATAGTAATTTAACTTTTCAATTTAGAGCATGCCTAGTCATATGTAACTTTCTGAAATGAAGCATTTCAACAACTCACTATGGGTCTGCTTTAGAATATAATCTGAGAATCTATAAGAATGACAAAAAAATTTACTCTGCAGTAGCGCTCACTCTACCTGCTAAAGAAGCAAAGATAAGTAAATGAGAATGTTACGATTCAGTGAGTCAACACTGAATTTCACACATAGAGCAGTGTGGCCCCCTCG